>NC_079190.1:489581665-489905415 GCF_029499605.1 Hyla sarda | reverse complement strand
GTGCAGGTAGGACTGTGCAGTTTCCTGCCGGTCTGGCACTTCCTCAAGCTACATGCACACGGAGTTCTCCCATGCTAGCTGTTGATAAAGCAGGTGAGGCATGGGGGAGGGGTGATATTCAGGTGAACAACCAAGACACAACATGGAAAGCAAGGAGAGGGAGGGTAAAAATACAAAATATATCTGGGTTACAGTGTTAAAATAACTTTACAGAAATACACTTAAATAATTTCTGTCATTGAGGCCGGCCGGCCCCAAGGCACATAACTTTAGAATCCAGCGGGATTCTTTTTGCATAAAGATGCAGCGTCTATCTCCGCCTTGACTAGGGATATTAACTCCAATCCAGCAAATTTAATGCAGTGCCCATTGCCCCCGTGGACTTCATGCATGTGGCTAATAAATCTAGAAGCGCCCTTACCTGTGACCAAGGAGCGTAAATGCTCTCTTACTCTAACAAAAAGATGTATTTTAGTCTTGCCAATATAGTAAAGTCCACAGGGGGCAAATAAGGGCATATACTACAAATGTAGTACGGCAAGTTATGAGATTCTGCAAAACATGCTCAATGCCACCTATGAATACTATTCTGCTATTGATGTTAAGTGAGCAGAAAGAACAATTACCGCAGGGTTGATTTCCTTTGGGAGCTGTCTGATAACCAATTTTCATGTTTATCTTGTAACTGGTTCTGTTTAAGTAAAATTTTATCCCCTATTGTGGTGTTCTTACGGTACGCTATAAGTGGTTTTGCTTTGGTCAGATTTTTCAAATCGGAGTCTGACTCCAGTATGTACCAGTGTTTCAGCATTGTAGTGCGTATAACACTGTTCATACTGGAGTTAGCAAAGGAAAAAATGGCACGTGAAGATCCGATGTTCCTGACTTTTGGTTTAGTGGAAACGGGAAAAAAATCATTGTGAGACAAAATTGAAAAAAAAAACGCTATTTTGTAATTTTGGGGGCTTCTGTTTCTACACATTAAATTTTTCGGTAAAAATGACAACTCTTTATTCTGTAGGGCCATGTGATTAAAATGATACCCTACTTACTGTATATAGGTTTTATTTAATCATACTTCTGGGAAAAATGATAACTACATGCAGGAAAATGTATATGTTTAAAATTGTCATCTTCTGACCCCTATAACTTCTTTATTTTTCCGCGTACGGGGCGTTATGAGGGCTAATTTTTTGCACCGTGATCTGAAGTTTTTAGCGGTACCATATTTGTATTGATCGGACTTATTGACCGCTTTTTATTCATTTTTTCATGATATAAAAAGTGACCCAAAATACACTATTTTGGAATTTTTTTGGGGCATACGCCATTGACCGTGCGGTTCAATTAATGATATATTTTTCTAATTCGGACATTTCCGTACGCGGCGATACCCCATATGTTTATTTTTGTTTACACTGTTTATTTTGCCTGTCACCACGCAGCCACTTGACCGCGAGCAGTCTGACTTGTTGTTGGCCCTTAAGGCGATTCTGGCTAAGCTGACTGTGCAGCCTGGGGCTGTTAGTTCTCCCGTTTCCTCCCGGCACGTTCCCTCCCGAGGGCTGGTATCTACAAGGATGCCTTTTTCTGTGGTGTCAGTCCCCTGGGGGTTCACGTGTCTGAGGAATTAAAAGAGAAAATTTGTTCTAATCAGTACGTGGACATATGGTCCCTAGTTTCTGTCGATCAACATTTGGTCGATAGGGAGCGCAAGCCAAATGCTGAGAAGTTTTCTGGCTGGCGGCCCTGTGCGGCTAGGACCATGAATAATTGGCTTCAGGCTTTTTCGGTTTTAGGATGTATTATGGGGCAACCTCACCCTGAACGCTGCTCTCAATGGTTTATTTATTTTGATTCAGTGTATTCGGCCTATAAGGCCCATGGAGGTAGTGCTTGGTGGCGGTATGATGAAGAATTTCGTCGGAGATTGGCTTTGCAGCCGGAAGTTGGTTGGGGTGTAGAGGCCACGGATGTGTGGTTGCGGTTAATGTTGGCGCAAAAGGCCAAGCCCTTTCAGTCCGGGGTCACTGGCCAGGCAGGAGCATCAGGGTCAGTTGCCATGCGACGCCCTGGTGCCTGCTGGTTGTTTAATGAAGGACACTGCAAGTTTTTCTCTGTGTAAATACAAGAATGCTCTTCCTGGGGCCCGTTGCCCCCGAGCTGCTAAGCCTGCGGCGAAGTCCGGGGGTGCTCCTGGTGGGAAATGGGCATGATGTCCCATTGGTTGGACATGAATCCTAAGCGGGAGGATGCAGTGCTGTTGTTTGAAGGTTTTTCTTATGGGTTTTTTATTCCGTTTTTGTTTTGGCCGGTCCGTCCGCATTCTTTCTTGACAGTTTGAAATCCGCCAGGGAACGCCCGGAGGTGTTGCGGGAAAAGTTTGGTAAAGAAGTGGAGTTGGGTCGCATTTTGGGGCCTTTTGTATGTCCGCCCTTTAGGAATTTTCGTGTGTCACCCTTGGGGGTTGTTCCTAAGAAAGATACAGGAAAGTTTAGGCTCATCCACTACCTTTCGTATCCGAAAGGGTCATCAGTGAATGACGGCATTCCTAATGAAGGATGCCACTGTTTCGTATGTTTCTTTTGATAGGTTGGTGGCCCTGGTTAGGGAGGCGGCCCTGATGGCATAGTCGGATATTGAATCTGCATTTCGTCTTTTACCTGTTCACCCGGACTGTTACCACTTGTTGTGTTGCATGGGGGATGGGCTGTTCTTTTATGACACTTGTTTTCCTATGGGTTGTTCCATATCGTGACACTATTTAGAAATGTTTAGATCTTTTTTGGAGTGGGTGGTGCGTTATGAAACTGTTTTTTGTTGTATCATTCATTATTTGGATGATTTTTTATTTGTTGCTCCTGGTAGCTCTTCTCAATGTCAGTTTTTGTTGGATACATTTCGTTATTTTATGGGGCATTTCGGGGTACCATTGTCCCACTACTGTTATTTCATTTTTGGGCATTGAGATAGACTCTGTTGCAATGGTTTTTCGTCTCCCTGGGGATAAGATTGAGCAATTGCTGGGTTTGATGGAAATTTTCCATGCAGTATGTAAGGTTACTCTGAGACAGCTGCAGGCCCTGTTGGGACATTTGGTGTTTGCTTGTAGAGTTATGCCCATGGGGCAAATTTTTTCTCGCCGCCTTTCCCTGGCCTCAAAAGGTGCCCATAGGCCAGAGCACCGAATTCGTGTGTCCCTTCACATGAAGGCGGATTTGTTGGTTTGGAGGGAATTTTTGCGGACTTATGGTCGTGTTTGTTGGCAGTCGGCTGAAGTTACCAGTTCTGAGTTGCAGTTGTTCACTGACGCGGCTGGATCCTGCGGTTTTGGTGCTTTCTTCGATGGCCGTTGGTGCGCGAAGGCCTGGCCGCGCGAGTGGCGGGATTCTGCCGTAATTTGACACTGTTGGAATTGTTTCCGGTGGTGGTTGCTGTAGAACTTTGGGGCCCCCTCTTGCGTGACAAGCGGGTCTGTTTTTGGTCCGACAACTTGAGCGTGGTGCAGTGTATTAATAACCTTTCTTCTTCCCTTCCGGTTTTAGCTCTGCTTCGGCACCTGGTTCTTCGTTGTCTGGAGCTTAACATATGGTTTTGTTCCCGTCATGTGCCTGGTGTGGAGAATGTGGTGGCTGGCGCTTTATCTCGCTTTGAATTTCAGGTTTTTCGGAAGCTGTGTCCTGGAGCGGATCCGGAGGGGCTTCCCTGTACTCCGTTGCTGTGGGTGGTGGTCAACAACGCCTGATGCCCTTCATACAGTCTTCAGTGGCGGCTTCCACCTGGTCGGAATACGGTAAGGCTTGGAAGGAATGGCTGGGCATGGTTGGGGAAGCTGATGTTGCTGGGAATGATAGCGCCCGCTGTGATGTGACTGTTTCCTATCTGTTGTCTTTACATTCTACGTGGGTTTCTTCTGTGGTGGCATGCCGGCGGCTTGCCGGAGTGTCATTTTATTTTAAATTGTTTGGTTGGACGGACGTTACTAGGCATTTTTAATATCAGCTCGGGACGTGCCCCGGTCTGCCGTTTTTGTCCGTGCCCTGTTTATTTTTCGTTGTTGGTTTCCCTTTTGGGTGCCACGCCTCACTGTTGTACAGACGCTTATGAGGCAGCTTTGTTAGCGGTGGCTTTTTCATTGGCCTTTTTTGGGGCTTTTCGTGCGGGCAAGCTTGTGCCTCCTTCTCGGTCGGGGAACGGGGGTTTGTTGCTGGAAGATGTTTTGTGCAGCAATGGGACTCTGCAGATACGCATTGCGTGGTCAAAAACTGAACAGACGGGCAGGGGTGCATGGGTTCGCCTTTTGGCTACGGGAGGTACGGCCTGCCCGGTGCGTATAGTGGATAATTATTTGCGCGTGCGGGTTTTGGGTCGTCATTTTTTAGCGCATGCGGGGGCCTCCCCTTTAACGCGCTTTCAGTTTCAGGCTGGTTTCAATCGTTGTCTTCAACACTTGGGGCTTCCGGGTGAGGAATTCGGGACTCACTCGTTTAGGATTGGCACGGCGATGGAGGCATCTAGGGCTGGCCTGTCCGTTGCTGACATTCAAAGTATTGGTCGCTGGAGGTCTGATTGTTATGCGGGGTATGTGAGGCCAGAACTGTTGCTTTAACTTTTTTCTTTTGCAGATTCTCCGAGAACTACGGTATGCTTTGTGGGCCATTCTTACGTGCATCGTGCAGCTCAATGTGCGGACTGTAGGCTGGGAGGTCGTTGTCTGGGTCTGCCGAACATTGATGTGCATTGGAGAGGCATCGGAGGATTGTGTTGGCCTTGAGTGTTAACAGAGGTGGTGGATTTGGCCCGTTTGGTTCGGTCCCCGGTAGTGTTGTTTCTCCACGATGGGGGTAACGAACTTTGTTTTTTCCCAGTGCAAGAGTTGATAACATTAATGAATGCTGATGTGGCTTGCTTTTCCGGCTTCTTCCCCGAGATGGTCTTGGTCTGGTCGGAAACTGTTCCACTCCCCCCTCCTCCTTTCTCTTTTCTGGCTTACCAGTGTGAGTGAACTGTGTCCCGCCCTCCCTCCCTCCCTTCCCCTTTGTTATGTATATTTTGTTAGTGGTGGGGTTGTCTGTTGTTGTACTGCTCTGCTTTTGTTACCCCTTTTCTTGAGAATTATAAAAAAAAATGTATAACTAAAAAAAATAATAATTATAAAAAGAATTTGAATTTGTGCATATATGTATGTCTTTAAAAAAAAAAAAAACTATTTGAGTAGAAGTTAACTTTTTGATTATGCATGGTAAACAGTGCAATTTCTATGTTATTTATGTATTTTCTGTTGCCATGGAAGTCACAGCTGGCGGTGGAAGATGATCGGAAGAGGTGAAGCTGGAGACATACATGCCTGTCAGGGGACCGGCAGCTAGCATACTGCTACAGCCAGAAGATCAAGCAGGTCAAACAGAAGTTTTATTTAACCTTCTTAGCAGTTATACCGAGCGTGACTCAGGGTTAATTTTCCCTGCCAGGAGCGGTAACCCTGAGTCATGCTCGGGGTAGCATTGCAGAGTTGCGAGCGGAGCCCACTTACCTTCCATGGCGATCTAGCAATGTTCTCCGCTGTGATCGCCAGCCTCCGTCTGACTTCCTTGTTCCGTTCTCTGCGAGCAGCAGCGGTGCATGGGAGCGGAACTGGGTAAATTCAAAAAGGTAAACATAACAAACACACATATAAAAAGAGGTCATACATTGTAATCTGAGGGGATTACACTGTATTACTTCAGATCTGACACTTGATCACTGTACAGTGCCCCTTGCCTGACATATTACTGTCATTTGTGCCCCAAAAATATTTATAAAATTTCATAAAAATAAGCGCTACTTTACTGCAAAATCGCTTTTGGACCAGTTGAGTGACAGCGGTAGCGACACGGAGGTGCTCGCAGAACTGAGCGATAGTGAGTCGTGGGGAGATTTGTCGTCTGACACTGTCATCGACACTGATCTGGCAAGTGACAACGGCGGTGATCCTGCACCTGACCTCAGCGATGTGCGCACTTGGTACTCTATCGACTACGATACGGACCAGGTAGCGCCCCCAAGATTCACATTCACTGGATCACCTGGGATGAAGGTAGATGTTGAGCGTGACAACCCTCTGGCATACCAGCAATTATTCCTCACTGAGGAGGTAATTGAAATAATTGTTACAGAGACAAATCGCTACCAAGAGCAGCAATCCGCTACACTGCATGCCAGGTTTTCCAGAAGCAGAAAGTGGGAACCGGTGACCAAAGAGGACATCTGGCAGTTTCTGGGACTCATCATTCTTCAGGGGCTGGTGGGGCAGTTGTTTTACCCCCTCTAGTTTTGTTAAACAGATTTAAGGTTTCATAAATAGCTGTGACCGACCACCCAGTCCATCCACATAAAAGTGAATTATGCCTCATGTCTTGTTTTCATAGGTATGGGACGGCAAGCGGGAAAAGTGTATAAGTACAGGGTATTCATGTTCTGGACAGTCTGTACAACAGCTGAAAAACATGAAAATAGAAACAATAGCGGAGTGAACTGCAATCATGAGCACAAATGATGTCTAGTGCAGGATTTAAATCTCCCCGCCATAGAGCGTGAACTCTTAACCCAGAACTGATTTATGCAGTGCTCATGCTGTCTGATAGCCAGACAGAGCTGAGCTGTCACTCAATGGTGAACAGTCTTCGGCATACAGATCTGTTGCCATGGCACATACCAACACTGCTTTTTAGCATACATATACAGATTGAATACTCTTGCTAATATAGTCATTATTATTATTATTAATAATAATAATAAAGACAAACAAGATGGTCCAGTGCTTGTATCTGTGAAATAACAAGGATTTATTGCACAGAAAAAGGTGCAAGTACAGACAAGGTGACGCGTTTCTGCTGCTAATTCACTAGCAGCCGAAACGCGTCACCTTGTCTGTACCTTTTCTTGTGGAATAAATCCTTGTTATTTCACTGATACAAGCACTGGACCATCTTGTTTGTCTTTATACTACTTGGAAGTGGTCTATTCCGGTCCGAGACGCTCGGGGCTGTATAGGGAGAGCTGGAGGTTGCAGCACAATAATAATAATAATATTTTATAATTTTTTTTAAGAAAATGTAAATATACGTCCCAAAGAAAAAACTCCAACACCGACTCAAACTGACAAAACTACCAAGGTGACTTTAAAATTTCAAATAAACATTTAAAAAAACAAATGCAATTCAAGGGAATTTGAAATGTCCGCTGTGCACTATAAATTGTGAATTTCTGCTACAAGCTCACATTCATCCAGCATTTTTCCACGTGCTGAATGTCCATAGTGAGGACAAGGAAGGTGGAAAAAATCTCCATCGTAAAGTCCAGTTCTAGCCTCCCCAGAAAGTATTGCCTTTTCTATTCTTTGAGGAGTCCACTCAGAAATGCATTGCCATATATAAAATTGGCACATTTCCAGGAGGTCCTAGCGCCGGCGGCGTGTTCTGCATATGAACATATCCTAAAGCATTTTTGTCCTTAGACAAGTCACCCGGACTTCCCTAAAGTTTACACAGGTTGAGGTCTGCATGCAGAGAACAATAATGATTGCTAGATACGTCCTGGGGAAGCATGTGGCTGTATGCATCACTCTCTGGCTGACTGCTCAGTATTTTTCTCTGAAAATAGGCTCAATAGACTTCAAAGCCCATCTCTTCCAACAGTGATCAAGTGGCGAAACATAGAATGTGTCAGCAGATAAGAGCCATTCGGCCCATCTAGTCTGCCCAATAATCTGAATCCTATCGATAGTTCCTGGCCCTATCTTATATGAAGGATAGCCCTATGCCTATCTTATATAAAGGATAGCCTTATGCCTATCCCTATCTTTTATGAAGGATAGCCTTATATCTATCCCTATCTTATATGAAGGATCAACAGGTGAGGACTTATAAGGGGCGGTGAGGGATATCGGCGCTGACCAGGAACGGACTCGTCCGGTGAAAAAAAGATTTTTATTTAAATGCAACGCGTTTCACCGTACTAAGACGGCTTCATCAGGCATGACAAACAGGATAAGGAGGGGGTTTATATACTAAATAGTATTAAACCTATCGGGTCAGGATACATAATTTAAAAACTTAACCCATTCAGGGTATATAACAACATTGCATGAACATTAAAAAAAGGAAAGAAAATTAAAATCAATGTAAAAGTACATACAGACTGCACATATTATTTAGGTAACCCTACAAACACTGGATTTTATGGATGCACAAATATACAAAAATAAGTATTATATAAGACAAAAAAAAAAATATATATATATATATATATATAACTGGGTGTAAAAACATATCAATTACGACATTCTAACATAAAACAATGTTTTTCATGTATAACGTAAACTAATAAGATATAAAAGATAAAAACATATTAAAAAAAATGCTGTTTCTTCTAAATCATCATCTCCCAAGTCTGAACAGGGCCATACTATATTCAATTCTGCCTATCTAGCAAACTCCAAATCACACACCCTTTCCTCCCATTCTGCTACCTCACCCAATTCACAGACACGACCTTATTCACACACTCTGTTAACCCACCTGTTTCACAGACATGATCCCATATACACACTTCTTCTGTTCCACCATCCACCTGTTTCTGTTCCTCTTCTGACTCGCTCTTACCTCTTCCACATTGCTCTTCTATGTCTTCCTTTCCTCCTTTACACTCTGTTTCCTCGTCCCTTTCTTCCACCACACCTCAAGACAATATCACATCCTCTGCTACACCATCCCTGGACACATCTTTATTTACTATACACGACACTTCATCTGATACTCTCACAGACACACACTCATCTATTTCTTTTTTAGATTACCTACCTACACTTGTGCACACTGTACCACTACAGACACCACTCATCCAATCTACATCACACTGAATCACACACTATTTCCCGACCCTATCGGGTCCACCAAAACATCCAACAAAAAGAAAAGGAAACCCTGAGGCTGCAGAGGAGGCACCACTATCAGGAAATCGAAATCCAGAGCTAAGCACCCTATTCAACCCCAAGAAAAACAGACAATGAAACTATTCAATTTATCCTCTTATTTACTCACTGAATATGAAACCAGCTTATTGAGTAGGGGTCTTTCATTTTGCCCCACTTCTAAACCAAGTGATTTCCAGCTATTTTTAGACCTAAATCAATATATTCAAAAGCTGACATTGACACGTCACTTTTCTATTATTAAAAGAAATACACAGATACAGCCTATGGAGCCCATGATAGAAGCCACCACTACTGATCCCACAGTTAAACTTGTTTCCGTTAAACCCACATCATCCTTTTATCCCCTTCACCATAAGTGTAATCATTTGAATACATTTTATTCAGTTGTCCAAAAAATTTTTAATCAAATGTGTGAAAATACACCAACATCTTCATTTAGAGATAATCTAAATATAAATGAGAGAGCTGCTATTAAGTCACTACAAAATGATAAAAAATATAATTATCCGCCCTGCCAACAAGGGGGGCGGTATAGCTATCCTTGATAGGGAAATGTATATTAATGAAGCGACTAGAATTTTGTCTGATGGTGAGTATTATGAAAGGCTGCTGAAGGATCCCTCACCTGAATATTTTTTGCTATATACAGGACTAATAAATGGAGCTGTGGATCGAAAGCTGTTGGATAGGAGAGAACACACATTCCTTAATATTAAAAACTATTCTGTTCCTACTTTTTATTATTTGCCCAAGTTACATAAAGATTTAGTTAATCCCCCAGGTCATCCCATTATTTCTGGTATTCATTCCATTACTGCTCATTCATCCCATTATGTAGATTTATTTCTTCAGCCTTATGTGTTACAGTTACACTCTAATTTGAGGGACTCCATACAATTGATTCAAGTTCTCAATGACACTTCTCTTCCCCCTTATTTTTCCTTTCTTTCCTTGGATGTGTGTTCTCTCTATTCCAATATCAGTACAAAACTGGGTCTTGAGAGTGTGGCACATTTCTTAACCAATGATTTAGATATAAATAAAGAACAATCTTCTTTTTTGTTGAATTCCATACAATTTATTTTAGAGCACAATATTTTTAAGTTTAATGATATTATTTACAGGCAGACGAAGGGCTGTGCCATGGGGGCTCGTTTCGCCCCAAGTTATGCTAAATTTATTTATGGGGCAATTCGAGTCCCAGTACATGGCACAGTCCTCCCCTTTTTTTCATCACATTTTTTTATTTAAAAGATTTATTGATGATTTATTTTTTGTTTGGACAGGGAGTCAGTTAGAGGCAGAGGAATTTGTTAGATATTTGAATTTCAACACATGGGGCTTACGTTTTACCCCAAATTTTTCCTCCACAATTATCCAATTTTTAGATCTTGAAATTATAAAAACTGAGAATAATGAAATTAATACACGCACTTATTCCAAACAGGTACATGTTAATAGTTTTTTGAGTTTTGATAGTGCTCACTATCCTAATTGGTTGAGAAATGTGCCACACGGGCAATATGTCCGAATTAGGAAAAATTGCACTACAGATGCAGACTTCAAAACGCAATCTTTGGTATTACAGGGACGCTTTCTTGAGAAGGGATACCCCAAAATTATTGCATACAGCATATAATAAAGTAAAAACCATGAAACAAACAGAATTCTTAATAAATAAAAATAAAAAAGGAATCAAAAGTATAGACTCAGGTGAAAATATTTAAATACAATTTTATTACTAATTTTAATAGTAGTGCAAATGAGATCAAAAAGATAATTAAAAAGAACTGGCCTATTATTTTGGCGGACCCTATACTTAGGGAGATAGTTCCAAATTCCCCGAATATCACATTTCGACGTGCTACAAATTTGAAAAATATTCTGGCACCCAGCAATTTCAAAAATAATTCTGAGGTAGTTGCACATGCGACTACACTAAAAGGTTGTGTTCCTTGCAATAAAAAATCGTTGTTTGTGCTGTCATATGATTCAGGGCACTGGAGTTGATAGTTTCACCTCACTTCAAACAAAAAAAAACGTTTTCTATAAAACATAATGGTGACTGTGGTACACAATTCGCGATATATCTCTTGACTTGCAGTTGTGGTTTGCAATATGTGGGCCGCACCGTGCAGACGGTGCGGTCCCGCATGTGCAAACATAGATCGAATATCAAAAATACATTTTTATTACATAGTGTCTCCAGACACTTTTCAATTATTCATAAAGGAGACATGAGCTCTTTAAATTTAGTCATACTAGAATATATCCCTGAGGGTTTCCCTAGGAGATTCCAGTGTTTAATCAACAGGGAATCCTTTTGGATTCATAAATTTGCCACATTGGCCCCTCAGGGACTAAATGAGATGATTGAAAACGTGAGGTGAATGTTATCTCCGTACCCTGTTCACACCCAGTGAACTTTTCAGAGATTTTTTGTCAGATTTTTATTTTTTTTATGTTTTTATGTACCTTTTATATCTTATTAGTTTACGTTATACATGAAAAACATTTTTTTATGTTAGAATGTCGTAATTGATTATATGTTTTTACACCCAGTTATATATATATATATATATATATATATATATATATTTTATTTTTTATTTTTTTTGTCTTATATAATACTTATTTTTGTATATTTATGTATCCATAAAATCCAGTGTTTGTAGGGTTGCCTAAATAATATGTGCAGTCTGTATGTACTTTTACATTGATTTTAATTTTCTTTCCTTTTTTTAATGTTCATGCAATGTTGTTATATACCCTGAAAGGGTTAAGTTTTTTAAATGATGTATCCTGACCCGATAGGGTTAATACTATTTAGTATATAAACCCCCTCCTTATCCTGTTTGTCATGCCTGATGAAGCCGTCTTAGTACAGTGAAACACGTTGGATTTAAATAAAAAATCTTTTACTCACCGGACGTGTCCGTTCCTGGTCAGCGCCGATATCCCTCACCGCCCCTTGGAAGTCCTCACCTGTTGAATATTGCCTAGGTTTTGGAGGCTGCAGACCAGACTTGTTTTCTCATTCACGCAGACCATTGTTGTGTGTGAGTTCACACAACCGCCTTCGGTAAAGGTTTTTTACTATTACTAACTGGACCCTGGAGTGGCGGTTTTACGCTATGGAGCACTCTTCCTTCTTGTTTTAGTTATATGAAGGATAGCCTTATGCCTATCCCTATCTTATATGAAGGATAGCCTTAGGGTGCATGCACACCACTTGATATACAGTTCCCATATAAGGTTTAAAAAAATCAAAACAAAAAAAAAAAAACGATTGCCCAAAATCGGACAACCATATAAAAACGTGTGCACCAAAATCATGGTTTTAAACCGTATACAGTTAGAAAAATGAAGTCCGGTTTTATCAAGTTGCATCCATTTTTTTAAAGAAAATTTTCTCCTTATTTTTCAATGAAGTTTGCCTTGTTTCCTTGAAATCCCTAGGAAAGGGGTGTGGCTTGCCTTTCTAGGTTGGAGTGAGAGGAGAGATTAGTGTGTTTTTGTGACTTGTGCTTCTTCTTCATTTTCTCTATTTCTACGATGATTATTACGGCAATTTTACTTATGTAGCTGCTGCAGTTGCAGGAGAGGGAGCGGAAAATACGGCGTTTCGCTGTTGCAAAACTACCAACAGAAGAAGGGGACAGCAATTGGGACCAGAGTGGCCCCTATCTATGCAAACCTCTTCATGGGGGGTTTCGAAGCCGAACACATCACCGATTCTTCCATTTTCAGACCCCATATCGTGTACAACAAACGATATATCGATGATTTGTTCATTATTTGGAATGACGACACAATCACTGCTAACCATTTCATTCAACACCTCAACAATAACAGCTGGGGCCTGGAGTTCACACCCACCCTGGACCCCCTTTCAGTCATCTTCCTAGATCTCAGTGTCAGTCACCATCAAGGAAAGATCACCACGAAAACTCACTTCAAAAAAGTCGATACGAATAGTTTTTTAGATTTCCATAGCGCACACTACAAAAAATGGTTAACCAACATCCCCCACAGTCAATACAGGAGAATTTGGCGCAACTGTACCAACACCCCAGATTATAAAACTCAATCCAAAACCCTACAAAAGAGATTCAAACTGAAAAACTACCCCTCTTCCATTCTCAAAGAAGCATTCACTGCAAATTTGAAAACATAACAAAAAGATCTTTTACCTTCAACTGCACACAAGAAGAAAATACAGGAGCAATCAAATGCTCAAAGTTGCAACTTCATTACGACTTACAATCTAGAACATAAGAAAATTTGAGAAATTTTAGAGAGAAACTGGGGTACCCTTCTATAGGACCCCATCTAGCGAAAAGTCATCCAGCAAAAACCCCAACTCACGTTCCGCAAGGGCAGGACAATCAAGAACATTCTAGCACCAAGCCGCCTAATGAAAACCAAAGCACCAAAAACTAGCACCACCACCCCGGGTGCTTTCAAATGCAAGAAAAAGGGATGTCTCTGTTGTTTGAATATTCTACATGGAAGAAAATACTTCACCACCACGAATATCGTTACTTCTTTTGACATAAAAATACACCTCAACTGCCTATGTAGTATACCTACTTGACTGCTGTTGCAGTCTTCATTATGTGGGAAGGACCTAACAAACGCTGAGAAAACGTTTGAATGGACACCGGCATAACTGTAACATAGGGTACCTGAAACAAAGTGTTTCAAGACATTTGACAGAAAAACATAAGGATTTTTCCTGCATTAAGATCATCCCCATAGAACAGATTCCAGAAGATGTGGATAAAAGACAGACTGCACTCAACTGCAGAGAAGCCTACTGGATCTATAAACTAAAATGCCTGACCCCAGATGGCCTCAATGAATGCATTGAATTGTAAAAATCAACACACAGATCCTCCACATACATTGTACACTGCTGTTTCGGATACCCACACAATATTTCCATATTTATCATCCACCCCCCCACACCACCTATTCCCAGATACCCCACCACCCCCCTCCCCCCCCCCCTCCCACATCTCCCTTTTTCTTCACTCATTTCCTTTCCACACTTCCATTTTTTATTTCAGTTTTCACCTCACATTCATTTGCATTATTTTTTTTTCATTTTATTAAATTTTTTTTGCCATTCTTTTTTATAATTCATTTTTCACCATCCTCTTCATTTGCCTTGAATTTTTTTCTATTTCCCTTTCTCCATTTCTCATTTTTCACTCATTTCTATTTTTATTTCCATTTTTTTCTCCATTTTTTCTATTCTCACTTTTTTTTTCCTATTCTATTTTTCCATTTCTTTTCATTTCATTCTGATCCTCCATTCACCTACCCAGTTTTTCATCACTTTTTGCCTTTCCCTTACATCTTCATCATTTCCATTCTCTATATTTTCCTCCTCTCCATTCTTTTTGTCATCCCTTATCCTTCCACAACCTTCTGTTCCTCTTCCGACTCTTCCCTCCAGAAACCGCACTGTACCATCCATTCCACACTCTGTATTGTATCATACAATATCATCACGTCGCCAACGTATATGCGCAACACACGCTCCCCACCCGGCCCACATCTGCCGCACGAAGAAGTTGCGATACGCCGGACTGGAAGTTGCGCAATGCGCATGTCCGGGAGTTCCCCGCGGCTCCCCCATATAACCTAGCAGGCTGCGCCCTAGACGGCAATGCCACTAACAGCACAGCCACAAACCCCATGATGCACCAACTGTAAGTACATCAGCAACTTTCCCTTTCAGGTCAGACATGTGGATATACCTTCTGGTCACATATGTGCAGTTTGGTTATGTGAATGTGGATTCATCAATTTGGATCTCAAGTCTTCCGGTCGCCCCATATATATGTGCCCCATGGATTGTAATTTGAATTGTAGACTGCATTCTGGGACTCTTTTTTTTTTATACATACTTTTCATGTGCATTTTTAAGCTTTTATATGTTTTATACATGTTTTTCTGCTTTTTCCCCATAAAAGCACTTTCTTAATGCATTGATAGTTGCAGATAAATCGCCTGACCACCCTCTCTCCCCCCTAGCACTCCATGCACAATTTTTACCATAGACCTTCCCTCCTTTCTGCCATCCTTTTTCCTTGCTCTACTAGACTTTACCTCACCATGTTTTTATTATATTATGAGAAATGACATTTATATGTACCTTTTATATTTATTACTTTTCAGTGGTGTTTTGTGGACCTGAGGAAGGCGCGTGCCTGCGCCGAAACGCGCTGTCCGAAATTTTAATAAATATCGTCCGGTACTACCATGGCGTTCTGAGTCCCGTCATTTCTAGCAGAAGCGCTCCATCCAATTCCCTCCCTTTTTCTCTATTTACTCTACCTCTACAGTGGATACGGAAATAGGGAAAGTGAGCTGCACACTGCACGTATCCCACCCACCGCACAACCGTTACAAGGTCTCGCTTGTTCTGTTGGACCACCCCAGTGGATCAGGTGTGACACCGCGAACGAGGTGGTGGGTTCCGTCTGTTTTTTCCTACAAACAGCACACCAGAGAGCTACCCTCTTTTTTTATATTTGCCTTTGCACTGTTGCAAAACTACAACTTCCAGCATGCCCACACATCATTTGCCTGGTCAGAGACGCTGAGACTAACTGGAAGCAGGGAAGCGGGACCTGAGTGAGTTAGCACTGTGCTCTTCTATCAGTCCAGTGTGCACACAGTAACTTTCTTGCAGCGGATGGAGCAGCTCTAGGTGGCTGCCTACCTTGCGTTTAGGTGGCGAGGGCCCTGGATACATAGATAGATATGAGATATATAGATAGATATGGGATATATAGATATGAGATAGATAGATATATCCAAGAAAAGCAGCACTGACATTGAAGCAGTTTAACCTTGCTTTACCCAGTGAGTTTCAGCCTCCATCAGTGCTTTTGGGGAGTGCGTAATTCGCGACCTCAAGGCAATGATGACACAAGAAAAACGGTTACGTCATCCCAACATTACACATAAGGAACTAGAGGCCATCAAGGAGCTTGTCCATGACCGCCTGGTAATCAAACCAGCAGACAAAGGTGGAGCTATAGTGGTCATGGACAAGCTCCAATATCTACAAGAAGCAGATAAACAATTAAGGGACACAAATGTTTACAAACCACTAGAGAGAGACCCCAAAAAAGAAATTGCATCTTGTATCACACACACGGTCATGAGGAGAGTCGAGGATGGCTTAATAGATGACAAACTTAAAAAATATCTGATTGTATATTTTCCTATAACACCGATGTTGTATCTATTGCCAAAAATCCACAAAAACCGTGAGCACCCACCGGGCAGACCAATAGTGTCCGGTAGGGAATCGATCACATCACACATTTCCATCTTTCTGGATAAGCTACTACGACAATACGCCATGAACACAAGATCCTACATCAAGGATACCACGGATTTTCTTGCTAAAGTCCGTGATATCACAATACCCGCACAAGCCATCTTGGTCACCCTCGACCGAGCAAGCCTTTACATATCCATCAACCATGACAGGGGCATACATGCAATTGAAAATACTCTCATACTGGCCGACTTTCCAACAGAAAAAATCGATTTTGTGGTATCATTACTAAAAATAGTTCTGGAATGTAACTATTTTGTCTTCATAGATGCATTCTTTATGCAAATGAGAGGGACTGCGATGGGAAGCAACGTGGCGCCCACCTATGCCAATCTATTTATGGCTCAGTTAGAGGAGGAATCAGTCTGTGTCGCCCCATTTTCAGCATGTACGAAAATGGATGCGATACATAGACATTTTCGTACTTTGGACAAGCACTGAACAAGAGCTACACCTATTCCATGAATTTCTAAACAACATTGAGGTGGATATTAAATTCACACTCCACAGAATGTGTTAACTTTTTAGATGTCACTGTTGGCATAGATGGAGGCAGAATTACAACAGATTTGTATCATAAAAATACGGATACAAACACGCTCCTCAGATTCGATAGTGCACATCCAAGAGCGTTGGTAAGAGCACTGCCATACAGTCAGATGCTCCGAGCAGAACGCATTACAGACACGGACACAAAATTGGAAAGTGCACTTTCGAAGATGAGCTCTGAATTTTTACACATGCGTTATCCTAAAAAACTCATTGATGCGCACAAAACACACAATCAGGAAGTTGAGACAGGACAGATATGAGCGGGATACTAGCACTGACCCAGTAGAAAGGAGCAGGGCCAATGAAGATAGTTTACCATTCATCACTACATACAGTGAAAACCCCTACTCAATATCAGCAGTTATTCGCAAACATTGGCATTTAATACGTGATGGACATGCCAATGTTGCCGAATTCAAATTGTCTCCGCTCATGTCTTTCCGCCGAGCCCCTAATCTTAAAGATAAAATTGTCAAGTCAGATGTATCTACCACCATCAAGGGACAAAAATATCTTAGTATCAAAAGTACCGGCAGTTTCCCTTGTAGGAACTGCGTTAATTGCAGCTATATGCACAAGGGATCTAAATTTATCCATCCCCATACCAAATGAGAATATGACATAAAACACTACCTGAACTGTAACTCAGACTTTGTAATCTACGTATTCTGGTGTCCTTGCAACATGCTCTATGTTGGTGAGACGAGCCTATATGTAAAGACTCGCCTCAACCAACATAGGTATTCAATAAGAAAACAAAAGCTTGATTTACCTGTCTCAAAGCATTTTTTTGAGGCCAGGCACAAAGAGAAGGATTTGAAGTTTATGCTTCTAGACCACATTACACCACTTAAAAGGGGAGGAGATAGGGTCACAGCCCTTAAAAATGTGAGTTGAAATGGATTTTCACTCTAAATACTATGAGACCTCGAGGTCTCAATGTCGAATTTAAAGTGACACCTAAAATGACTAAGTAGCTCTCTCGATGTTAGCCCCGATTCCATTGACATGTTCATTGTATTCTGTATATATCATATGAGAATCGATTGCTTAAGTTCACATGATAGAGTAAGGAATCCAGCGTTTTAAAAGTCCTTCTGGGTCTTCATGGCAAGTGTTTGAACACCACCAAATGTGTTTTTTTATCGGGGAAATCCATTCAGCCAAATCCGAGCAATTTTTTTTTTTTTTTTGCTCCAATCGATTTGGCGAGGTGCCAGACATCAAATTCATGTGTTCTGTTTCTATATTCTTCTCTCAGTAGCTTTCTGATTGATACGTGTCGGTCAGTGCACAATATTCTCACTTTTACATTGTTTTGAAAGAGGTAATCCAAAGCAATTTTAAAAGCAATCTTTTCCAGGCCAACCGATGAATGCTGGGTGTCAAAGGACAGTATTTTTTTAGAGCGTACATCTATCAACGTGTATATGCAGTACTTTGCATTATGACCGGGTGAATCGTACTGTCCATCCCCTGGTAAGACAACTGCCACGTTTTGGACATTATTTCCTGTACCTGATTTTCTTTCCACCGGCTTTCAATAGCAGGAAAAATATAATTAGTTTGGTATCGATAAAATGAAGATTCCGAGATACCAATTATGTTCATTATTGAGAAAAGCTACTTAGCCGCTTGACCTTGGTGAAGGTATTTCCACTTGTTAGAATTGCAGTGGCCAGTTGTACATTTCCAAGGGCTTTTTTTTTTTACTAGATCTTGGTTGGCTCTCCCAAACCCTTCCATAATATTTTGCTGCACATTCAACATAAACCGAGATAAAAGATCCAATTTTTCTTTTTTCTATATGGATGATTTTTTTCACCACAGGGCTTAGATCTTGGGCAATGAAGTTTGAGTAAAAGATTATCCAAGCAGCTCTCAAAAACAATGAATTTTCATCAACTGGATGCACATATACATTTGAAGTACTTTCAAGTCTTTGGGAACAAATACATTTTTCTCTATCAATAGCTTCCTCACCAGAATCTACACATTCACCCTCTGAGGATTTAGAGCTGCTTTCAGCTCGTGATACATGAAAACTTGAATCCTCCATTTCTGTAACAGTGGTCAATGAGGAAAAGCTTTGTTCTACTACTGGTGTTTCAGTTTCCGAGCCTTAAATGGGGGACAATGGTATTTATGCAAACAACAGTATCAAAGCACTTGCTGTTTCTTGGCGTCAACCTTGATCAACACTTTCATGAGTCAATACCTCTGCTGAAACTGGTTTATTTTGCTTTTGTGGTGTAGATGTTGTACCTTGCACAGGAGGTACTGGTGCAGAGCTAGATGCAGTGAACACATAGGGTTTGGGAAATGATGATCTTTTCCCCGAAATTTGTTTACGGTCCACTAAACGGCTGCATTGTTTTTTTATCGATAACATTCTCACTGTAGCTTGAACTGGTTCACTTTTTGTTCCCCACATCCTGTCAAAAGAAGTTCCCTGTTCTCTAGACTGTGATATAGAATTTTTTTTGGGATGGATCTGGCATAGGTCTGGCATGGGATACAACATGCCTATAAGTTGGACACAGCTCGCCTGGCTGTAAAAGGGATGAACTCCCTTCTGTGTCCATTCGCTTCCTCTTCACACGTTGACTAGACCCAACATCTCCCATTCTTTCAGCAAGTGGAGGATTTGGTGGAAATATAGAGGGTACAGCATTAGGTTTGTGCTTTCTTTTTCCAGTAACCACGTTAATCATGTAGCAATCCTCATTAAAGTGGAGGGAACACATCCTATTGGATTAGCTTTTTCAGTAAAATATTTTCTCAATTTCATCATCTAAGTTTTGTTGTCCGGTTGCTTGAAGCCACCTTCTAATCACATCTTTATCTTTTGGAAAAATATGTAGAATGACTCCAGCATAATAGACCCTTGTACTGTCAGTACAACCGTGCACTACACAGACTACCATTATCTAAGTAAAAATTAAATACAAACAAAAGTTTGAATTTCTTCAATATTACTGCTGCACTTATCAGATCTATTATGTCTAACCTTCCTGTGAAATGTCTTATTGTACCCAATGCAATAAATTTGTAAAAAGGCTGACTGTCCCTACTACTGTCCCTCCTATCACACAGCCTAAATCAAATATGTGTGTTTTGTAATATAAGTGAAAATTGTGTTGAAGATGTATCTAATTATTGTGATTAAGTCAAGGTGTGTCAGGACATACATATGTGCATTGGTGTAAAGGATCTAGTAAGCATGAGTAAGGGGGTGGATCCCGAAATGTCGCGGGTCAGATCCTGACTCTGATGTGTAGAGGTGCTTCGGCTGGGAATATGTTTATGCCGTTTAATCCTCTGTAATTGTGGAAACACAAATAAAAGAACGACCGGATGATTAAGAAATCATAGGAAACATGAGAGTTTTTCCTTGTGTTTGCCAAATATACCCCTGCTATAGCAGTGTTGTTTGATGCCCGTAATTTTTTGGACATGTTTGTAGTGGGAGCTAAGGGTGGAGCTCCTCACTGGGTTACAAGAAAATTGAAGGCACTGAATTACTGAGACTGCTTTCATTTTCATTCAATTGAGCTGGTTCCTCTATGGAAATATGGAGAACAACATGTCAGCTGATATGACAGCTTGTTCCGCTGCTGGTTTCCAGGAACTACTCAATCAATAAATGACCCGGGGCGGCAGTGGCGGTCGGTGAGAACTGGTCCATAGCGTCCATAGGTAGCGCTGTGCATGTGCGCCATTCCCAGTGCACCTCCACCCGGTCTAAGAGAAAAAGATCTCCTGCTCAGGGCAGCAGCAACAGTGCTGTGCAGAGGAGCCTCCCTCCATCCCCTCTTGCTGAGTGGACCCTTGGTGTGCCTCCAGCTGTTCCTGGAGTGGATCCAGTTGTGCATCCAGCTCATGGTGAGTGTGGCCTTAATATGCACTCCACAGTTTGTCCTAACGTTAGTGCTGGGGTTGCTTCTGAGGCATCTGGGCAGTCTTTGATGTTTTCTTTAATATGATGGCGGCTATCCCTCCCAATGTTAACAGAGCGGTGCCAATTTCCGGCATAGCATCTTATTGGTGTAATCCCCCCTCCATGGGGGGGGGGGGGGAGAAGGTGTTGCACCTGTGTCTTCTTCGGTTGGGGCTGCAGCCCCTGGGTTGGTTAATCAGTCCACAGGTGGGGCTGAGCAATCTGTTTCTCCTGTTTGTACAGTTTCAAGAGTTGACATGGTGAATCCCTCTCAGGTTGGGTTTTCACACACTGTTGCTGGTATTTTGGCCCATTCCTCCATGCAGATCTCCTCTAGAGCAGTGATGTTTTGGGGCTGCCGCTGGGCAACATGGAGTTTCAACTTCCTCCAAAGGTTTTCAATGTGGTTGAGATCTGGAGACTGGCTAGGCCACTCCAGGACCTTGAACTGCTTCTTACGAAGCCACTCCTACGTTGCCCGGACAGTGTGTTTGGGATCATTGGCATGCTGAAAGACCCAGCCATGTTTCATCTTCAATGCCCTTGCTGATGGAAGGTTTTCACTCTAAATCTCATTATACATGGCCCCATTCATTCTTTCCTTTACACGGATCAGTCAATCTAGTCCCTTTGCTAAAAAACAGCCCCAAAGCATGATGTTTCCACCCCCATTCTTCAGAGTAGGTATGGTGTTCTTTGGATGCAACTCGGCATTCTTTCTCCTCAAAACACGACAAGTTGAGTTTTTACCACTATTTTGGTTTCATCTGACCATATGACATTCTCGAAATCCTCTTCTGGATCATCCAAATGCTCTCGAGCAAACTTCAGACTGGCCCGGATATGTACTGGCTTAAGCAGGGGGACACGTCTGGCACTGCATGATTTGAGTCCCTGGCAGCATAGTGTTTGGCTGATGGTAGGCGTTGTTACTTTGGTTCCAGCTCTCTGCAGGTCATTCACTAGTTCCCTCCATGTGGTTCTGGGATTTTTGCTCACTGTTCTTGTGATAATTTTGACACCACGGGGTGAGATCTTCCATGGAGCCCCAGATCGAGGGAGATTATAAGTGGTCTTGTATGTCTTCCATATTCTAATAATTGCTCCCACAGTTGATTTCTTTACACCAACCTGCTTTCCTATTGCAGATTCAGTCTTCCCAGCCTGGTGCAGGTCTACAATTTTGTTTCTGGTGTCCTTCGACAACTCTTTGGTCTTGGCCATAGTGGAGTTTGGAGTGTGACTGTTTGAGCATGTGGACAGGTGTCTTTTATACTGATAAGTTCAAACAGGTGCCATTAATACAGGTAACGAGTGAAGGACAGAGGAGACTCTTAAAGAAGAAGTTACAGGTCTGCGAGAGATAGAAATCTTGCTTGTTTGTAGGTGACCAAATACTTATTTTCCACCATAATTTGCAAATAAATTCTTTAAAAATCAGACAATGTGATTTTATGGATTTTTTTTTCCATTATGTCATTAGGTATACCTATGATGAAAATTAAAGGTCTCTCTCATCTTGTTAAGTGGGAGAACTTGCACAATTGGTGCTTGACTAAATACTTTTTTCCCTCACTTTATCTGAGTTTCCAATTTCTGTTCCTTCTCTGGATGCTGTCTCTACAGTGCATGAGCCAGTGGTCTGTGATGCTTTTTCATCCACATCTTACCCTTCTAGAACCTTTCCAGAAGTTTTCATTTATCTTCTAGTGTTAAGGAGATCTGGAAAGGTGAATTTGTGAATCTATTTTCTCTTCTTCCTTCCTTTAAGGATCCTGCTAGTAAGTCTGATAAGAAGGATGAGAAGGTGGAGCGCAAGCGTACTACTGCTCCCTGGTCTTTTTCAACTGGTTGCAGGTCTTTTGCATTTATGCAGCAGTGGTAGGCCGCAGCTTTGCTCCTCCCTTATTCAACATCTGGATATCATTTTTGAGGCTTAGACATTTTGGTGGTTTTTGCTCCGTCATAAGTTATCTGTTCATCCACAAATTAAATGGGGCCAGAAAGATGTAGGGCTTTGGCTTAACTTATTGCTTCCACAGCTCTCTCTGCCAGCAGGCAATGCCGCTTCCTTTCAGAGGGGCGCTTGCTTAGTCTTTAACGAATCTCAGTGCCGGTGGCAAGCAAACTGCAAGTACCCGCATGAGTGCTTGCACTGTTCCGATAGTCACCCAGTTGCCAGATATTTTAAGCAGGTTAGCGGCTCTTCACAACAGCAGGCCTTTACCAAGGAGCCACTTTACCGCAGCTTGGACACCGGTGAGCCTCTTAAACATGCTACCCTATCTAAATCTCTACCCAGACAAACTGAAGGATAAATTGTTGATTGAAGGTTTCTCTGTTGGTTTTTATGTTCCTTCATTTCAAAGGGAGGGCTGTTGCTGGGTAGAGAATTTGGCATCTGTGCATTTGAATGAAGGGGTGGTAAGAGAGAAAATTCGGAAAAATTGAGTTGGGCAGAGTGGAAGGACCTTTTGTTTCTTCTCCCTTTCCTAACTTTCACCTTTGGGGTTAGTGCCAAAGAAGGAGCCTGGGTCCTTCCGTTTTACCAAGGAGGGGGTCTTTGAATGATGATGTGGAGGTGGGGCATTTTTCAGTAGAATATGCTTCATTTGATTCAGCAACTCCGGAAGGTCGGCCCTGGGGCCTTTCTTGCTAAGGCCAATATCAAGTTGGCTTTTCGGTTTTTGCCAGTGTGTATGTGAATCTGAGTTTAATTCACTTGGTTTTTAATTTGATAGGTTTTTCTATTTTGACAAAGTGATATCTAGAGAGATTATCTTCATGGTTGGACCAGATGCTTCATTCTCTAATCCAACACGTCCCTGGGTTTCTCAGAGACACAAAGGAAGTGTTGTTCCAATTAGATGGCATGCAGTGGGATGCTAGATACAGCTGGGTGGCATGTGATGTCATCCCGCTGTATACCAGCATCCCATGGGATGTGGCTTTAGTAGCCCTAGAATTTAACCTAGTAAGGCTGGGTTCACACTGCAGAATTTCTGGGAAGAATTTCTGCCGGAGATCGAGCTGGCGGCGCTAGGACCGAGCAGACTGCATTGCTGCCCCATAGACTGCAATGCATTTCTGGGTGGATCTTTTGGGAGATCAGCTCAGAAATGCATTGACATCTATGGGGACGGCAATGTAGTCCAATGCGGTCCTAGTGCCGCCGGCTCAATCTCTGGCAGAAATTCTGCTCGGAAATTCCACAGTGTGAACCCAGCCTTAAGCATAGTCCCTACACTCCTGATCTTTGCGAGTTCATGTTACAAGTAACTACATTTCTGATGTCCCACAATTATTTTTCTTTCAATGGCTAGTATTTCTTGCAGATTAGCGGGGTGTCGTTGAGGGCCAGACATTCCCCATCACTCGCTAATCTCATGATGTCCTATCGGGAATCGATCTACATTTCTCTGAATTCAATCCTTTCTCTGTGGACATAGTCTGGTACGGGAGATACATCGACGATATGCTACTGGTTTGTCGTTCTGGTGTGTCTCCCGTACCAGACTTTGTAAATCACATCAATGGTAATCATTTTAATCTTAAGTTTACTTCTGAAACATACAGATACTGTGTCCTTTCTTGACTTGACTCTGGTGGGTGTACACGGAGATGCAGTCCAGTCCAAATCATATTGTAAACCCATTTCGGGTAACACTTTATTGAGAGCAGACAGCAACCACTTGAAACATACCACCAGAGCCATTCCAGTTGGGGAAATGACACGTTTGAAAAGAAACAATTCTACCATTACCCCTTATGGATTACAGAAAACAGAGCTAAAACATATGTTACACCATCGGGGATATTCGTACAAAAAATTGGAAGTAGCAGAGAGATATGTGGATAATTGAGACAGAAAATAATTCTTATTTCCCAAACGTCTGTCTAAATCTACAGCTAAATCAGTTTTAGCATTAACATTTTCTCCTCAGTTTAATAAAGCTCACAACATTGTTCTCAAACACCTACATTTTCTTAACCCCTTAACGACGCAGGACGTATATTTACGTCCTGCGCCGGCTCCCGTGATATGAAGCATCATGTCGCGTCGGTCCTGGCGCTCATCAACGGCATCAGTGACCCGGCTGCTCAGTCGGGCTGTTCGGGACCGCCGCGGTGAAATCGCCGGGAGGGCCCTTACCTGCCTCCTCGGTGTCCGATCGGCGAATGACTGCTCCGTGCCTGAGATCCAGACAGGAGCAGTCAAGCGCCGATAACACTGATCACAGGCGTGTTAATACACGCATGTGATCTGTGTAAAAGATCAGTGTGTGCAGTGTTATAGGTCCCTATGGGACCTATAACACTGCAAAAAAAATGTTTAAAAAAAAGTGTTAATAAAGGTCATTTAACCCCTTCCCTAATAAAAGTTTGAATCACCCCCCTTTTCCCATAAAAAAATAAATACAAGTGTAAAAAAAATAAAAATAAACATGTGGTATCACCGCGTGCGTAAATGTCCGAACTATAAAAATATATCATTAATTAAACCGTACAGTCAATGGCGTACGCGCAAAAAAATTCCAAAGTCAAAAAAAGCGCATTTTTGGTCACTTTTTATACCATTAAAAAATGAATAAAAAGTGATCACAAAGTCCGATCAAAACAAAAATCATACCGATAAAAACTTCAGATCACGGCGCAAACAATGAGGCCTCATACCGCCCTGTACGTGGAAAAATAAAAAAGTTATAGGGGTCAGAAGATGACATTTTAAACATATAAATTTTCCTGCATGTAGTTATGATTTTTTCCAGAAGTGCGACAAAATCAAACCTATATAAGTAGGGTATCATTTTAACCGTATGGACCTACAGAATAATGATAAGGTGTAATTTTTACCAAAATATGCACTGCGTAGAAACGGAAGCCCCCAAAAGTTACAAAATGGCATTTTTTTCTTCGATTTTGTCGCACAATGATTTTTTTTTCCGTTTCGCCGTGCATTTTTGGGTAAAATGACTAATGTCACTGCAAAGTAGAATTGGCGACGCAAAAAATAAGCCATAATATGGATTTTTAGGTGGAAAATTGAAAGGGTTATGATTTTTTCTTCGATTTTGTCGCACAATGATTTTTTTTTTCCGTTTCGCCGTGCATTTTTGGGTAAAATGACTAATGTCACTGCAAACTAGAATTGGCAACGCAAAAAATAAGCCATAATATGGATTTTTAGGTGGAAAATTGAAAGGGTTATGATTTTTAAAAGGTAAGGAGGAAAAAACGAAAGTGCAAAAATGGAAAAAACCTGAGTCCTTAAGGGGTTAAACAGGACCCTATCCTGGCACATATTTTATTAGAGGGTTGCATGATTGTTTCTAAAAAAAAAAAAAAAACCCGTCCTTAGGCGACCACATAACTCCTAACAGCATTGGTAACAATTCATGCACTTCTGAAACATGGTTACGCTGTCGGGGGATTTACAGGTGTGGCAGACATCAGTGCCGCACCTGTAAATATGTGAAAATAACTAATTCATTTTCCAATTCATCGGATAATAGAAAATTTTACATTAATCGATTTCTCAATGGTTGTTCTACCAACATTGTCTATGTCATTGAATGCACCCAATGTACATTAAAAAATGTTGGATGCACCAAACCTAAGTTTAAAACTAGGATCTTGGAGCATCTCAATGACATAGGTAATCCTTCCAGATGTACCTTATCTGCTGCATCCTCCCATTTTGTTAATATCCATGGTGGTTCTCATGCAACATATGGCATATGAAACAGAAAAAATTCATATGCATGCTCGCAGAGGGGCCTTGCACAGAAGACTCCTAAATCGAGAGGTTTTCTGGCAATTCACCCTCAATACTGTAGAACCCTTTGGTCCCAACATTCAAAAATAATTATTTTAACATTATTGAATTTCAGATTTTCTCTTTGATTTTACAACTGTATTTGTTTCCTATCCTATATTAGGAATTACCCTTATATTGATGCAACAATATTCATATTTATGTTTCTTTTTGTTTTCTCTGTGTTGCTGGTCTGGGGCTGGTTCATAATCAGTTTTGTACTATTCGCCACTTTGATAAACCAGCGGCATTACTAATTGCAGGGGAAACATAAGGAATGCATCACAAATCTAACATATTACAAGGAGAAGCCTATGAATGTACTATAATTCCAACATGTTACAATCTCATGTATTAAGAGCTCAATGTGAAATGAATTTAGTGTGAACTGACTATGAATTTTCCGGCACTGGTGATTCATGTTAACTACCATTCACACTAAACAGTTGTTTGGACTAGCAGTGGTTGATCACATGGTCTTAATTACTTATTTTATTTCACCTGTACATGTCCTGTTTTATGCAATTGTGGTTGCCTACAAAAGGAGACCTTGTGTATTCAAATATTATCTGTGACAAAGAACGGATTGCCGTTCGAAACGCATCCAGAATTTCCTTCACCACCAGCTATATGATATACTGCTTTTACTCTCAATAAAGATGGAATTTGCATTACTTTGCTGGATAATCTTTCTCGTTTCCTGACGCATCAAATCTGCACATCAAATCTACGCAAAATACTACTGTACATGTGAATAGACCCTTAACCCCTTAAAGACCAAGCTTTTTTCTGTTTTTGCATTTTCGTTTTTTCCTCCTCACATTTTAAAAATCATAACCCTTTCAATTTTGCACCTAAAAATCCATATGAGGGCTTATTTGTTGCGCCACCAATTCTACTTTGTAATGACATCAGTCATTTTACCCAAAAATCGACGGTGAAACGGGAAAAAAAATAATTTTGCAACATAATTGAAGATAAAACACCATTTTGTAAATTTTGGGGGCTTCCGTTTCTACGTAGTAAATTTTGCAATAAAAATGAAACATTATCTTCATTCTGTAGGTCCATACGATTAAAATGATACCCTACTTATATAGGTTTGATTTTGCACGAAAATTACATGCACGAAAATTAATACATTTAAAATTGTCCTATTCTGACCACTATAACTTTTTTATTTTTTGCGTACGGGGTGGTATGTGAGCTAATTTTTTGCGCCGTGATCTGAAGTTTTAATCGGTACCATTTTTGTTTTGATCCGACTTTTTGATCGCTTTTTATTCCTTTTTTTATGGTATAAAAAGTGATCAAAAATATGCTATTTTGGACTTTGGAATTTTTTGAAATTGCAGTTTAATTCACAATATATTTAAGTTCGGACATTTACGCACGCGGCGATACCACGTTTATTTTTATTATGTTTATATTTTTTATATGGAATTTGGGAAAAGGGAGGTGATTTAAACTTTAAAAGGAAGGGGTTAATGTGTGTTTTTAAACTTATTTTTTTTTCTACACTTTTAGTCCCCTTAGGGGACTTTTAGGAGGAATCATTTGATTCCTCATACAGATCAATGGTATTCCATAGAATCCCATTGATCTGTGTGCTCTGCACTCGATTGATAAAGCCTGGCAACTTTGACAGAGGCAATCTAAAGGGTTGATTGCCGCATGTCGGCTATTAATGCCGCCCCCCGGCTACAGGAATCAGCTGGGGGCCGGCCAGTATGACGCAGGCTCGAGTCAGGAGCCTGCGTCATACCACCTCAACAGCACATGGACGTGTATACACGTCCATGGTCGTTAAGGATCACACTTTTCTTCTGGTGGTTTTTAATAGGCTACTCAAATATTTAGTTTTAACAGCACCTCTTTCTATTTCTAGTATTGTTGTTATGGGACAGCAAAAAATTGTGAATTTGGTGCAACCTTCTGGGCATGTTTTGTTGTCTCCTCCTTACGGCACAACATGGCTTATAAAACCTGGCCCACGTTTATCTAGAACGGCCAATGTATATGTTCAGTCAAATTTATGACCGAAATTTATGCCCTGCTTTTCTATTAGCATTTTTTGGGTGTCGTTTTCATCACCCCTCCCAAACATTTGGTGTGTAGGTACATCATATTGTTGAGAAATCAATATAAAGAATCAAGAGCTAAACCTGTTCCGTACTTAGCTGGTACTGGCCGCTATCTGCTGCCTATCAACAGAGATTCCTTCACTAAACAGAGAGGACAGCAGCAGATGTCCTCTCTGCTACGAGCTCCTGAGCTTACTTCAAAGTCTCTTAGCATGCACAGAACGTACATGTATGTCCTTAAAGTGTTGAAAATATATATACAGTGGGGATCAAAAGTTTGGGCACCCCAGGTAAAAATTTGGTCGTTAAGGGGTTAAACTATATTATTTACCCCACATGGTGAATACTGTGCAAGACAATATAAATACTAAATGCTAGAATTGTGGCATGGACTAAAAAATGGGTAAAAAAAAAAAGCTCAATTTACCCTAAAATAGAGCGAAGAAAAACTACATCTCACCACACACAAAATGAGCCCTCAAACAGCTTAGTAGAAAAACATAAATACAAAAGTTAAAGGGTTCAGAATATAGTGGTGCAAAACAATTACTAAAAAGTTGTAGTTTGGGAAAGTAAAAGCTGTCAGGACATGCTGGAAGTTGTAGTCTTGAAAAAAAAAAAGGCTGTCTGAGCATGCTGGGAGTTGTGGTTACTAATGCTAAATCCTGCCTAGCTAGCCACATCTCATACTTTGATTTGGACCCACACAGGTGACCAGTATTTGGGTGATTTCCAGATCATAGTTTTGCAACACAAAGGCTATCTGAGCATGCTGGAAGTTGTAGTTTTGCACAATAAAGGCTGTCTTTGCCTGCTGAGAGTTGTAGTTTTGGAACACAAAAGCTATCTGAGCATGTTGTGAGTTGTGGTTTTGCACAATAAAGGCTGTCTTTGCATGCTGGGAGTTGTAGTTTTGCACAATAAAGGCTGTCTTTGCATGCTGAGAGTTGTAGTTTTGCAACACAAAGGCTATCTGAGCATGCTGAGAGTTGTAGTTTTGCAACACAAAGGCTGTCTGAGCCTGCTGGGAATTGTAATTTTGCAACACAAAGGCTGTCCGGGCATGCTGGGATTTGTAGTTTTACAACAAAAGGGCTGTCTGGGCATGCTGGGAGTTGTAGTTTTGCAACACAAAAGCTGTCTGGACATTCTGGGATTTGTAGTTTTGCAACACAAATGCTGTCTGGGCATGCTGGAAGTTGCAGTTTTGCAACAGCTGGAGGCACTCTGCTTGGGAAACACTGACTAAAACCATAGCACTGCTCTTTTCTATGTATAAGTCAAGTCAGGGTAAAGTATCTGAAAAACATGAACTCCCAAAACTTTGCTGCATTTTAAGCTGCAGTTTTCTATTTGAATCTGTTTTCAGTTGCCAAAAAATCTCCACAATCTGCCCCCTCTTCTATAATGGAGTCTGAGACAAAAGTCCGGGGATCAGCCCCAGACCTTGTAGTAACCAGCAGTTCTGATAGATCATGTAGTAATACAGAGGGAAGAGGATTGGATGCGTATATAAAGGTTTTATCCTTCCCTACAGCACAGAGCAGTACCGTGCTGCTGCTTCTCCTCACACACAAAATGGAGTCTGGAGCGTGTGAGGTAAAGTGAAACCAAACACCGAGCTTAGGCTGGAGCAATCACATGCAGAGCAACAGAGCAGCCCCGACTAACAGAGTGCAGAGACAAGGATGAGCTCACTCATAAGCCTGACACAGGACTCAGAATACAGATCACACACTGGGGATCTGTGAAATAAAAAGTCATTTAATGGAGAAATAAAGGCTAAATACTGTGACAGAAACAATCCATATAAATACACCCCTATATCACAGTTATGGACATAGCTATATGATTAAATCAGGGTTCACACTGCATTTGTGTTCACAAGCAAATGTATACATTTTATACTCTTGAAATGGAAAAGTTAGGGTGCATTCACACCACATTTGTGCAATACGGCTGCCGGAATTTAAGAATTATCCGCTGCCGTATCTGCACCGCACTCCATTCATTTCAATGGACGGAGTCAGATAGTGACTTATTCCGGCAATAAAACTGTGACGGTTCAACAATGAGCCGACCGGAGTCACCATCTGACTCCATATGGTACATTCAAATAAATGGAGTGTGGCACGGATACAGCAGCGGACGGTTTTAAAATTGTATTGCATAAACAGATGTTAAAAAATGTATTCTACTGTATGCCATACAGTACAATTTTCTCAATAACTTCTTAAGGACGCAGGATGAATGGGTCTCGCGGAGACCCATTCACACTAATGTTAGGTTCACACTGCGAAATTCCGTTCGCGGAGTTCCGCTCGTGGGATTCTGCAGGAATTCCGTAGTGTGAATGCACCCTAATACAATTGCTGAACATACCTACATTTGATTTTATTATCCACTGGTCTTTTTTGCAATTGTTTCCTTGCATCTACTTAGAACGTATTCACATGTACAGTATCCTGTGCATATTGGATGTGAAGAATTTGAAGCTGCAGATTTAATGCTGCAAAGTTCAATGTAAACTGAAGGACTGAACAAGGCTTCAAATCTTCAGCTTCAAATAGTGCGCATCAAATATGTGCAGGATACTGTACTTCACCCTTAGGGTTGGGTCGCACGCAGCGCATACACAGCGTATTCCACGCTGTGAAAAATCCGTCAGGCAGTGAGAAATACGCTGCGTTTGCTCAGTGACGTGACTGTGACGCCGACGCCGCCAAACCTTATTGCACACAAAGGGCTGTGGCAGGGAAGTTTGTGCATCTGCTCACAGACAATATGCAGCGTATTTCCTGCTGTCTGTCAGATTTCTCACAGCATATGTGCTGTGTGTGACCCTGACCTTAAAGGGGTTTTGCCACAAAAAGAAATAGGTTTAACCCCTTTCACCCCTTAAGGACCCGGAGGTTTTCCGTTTTTGCATTTTCGTTTTTTCCTCCTTACCTTTAACCCCTTAAGGACGCAGGACGTAAATGTACGTCCTGGTGAGGTGGTACTTAACGCACCAGGACGTACATTTACGTCCTAAGCATAACCGCGGGCATCGGAGCGATGCCCGTGTCATGCGCGGCTGATCCCGGCTGCTGATCGCAGCCAGGGACCCGCCGGCAATGGCCGACGCCCGCGATCTCGCGGGCGTCCGCCATTAACCCCTCAGGTGCCGGGATCAATACAGATCCCGGCATCTGCGGCAGTTCGCGATTTAAATGAACGATCGGATCGCCCGCAGCGCTGCTGCGGGGATCCGATCATTCATAACGCCGCACGGAGGTCCCATCACCTTCCTCCGTGCGGCTCCCGGCGTCTCCTGCTCTGGTCTGTGATCGAGCAGACCAGAGCAGGAGATGACCGATAATACTGATCTGTTCTATGTCCTATACATAGAACAGATCAGTATTAGCAATCATGGTATTGCTATGAATAGTCCCCTATGGGGACTATTCAAGTGTAAAAAAAAATGTAAAAAAATGTAAAAGTAAAAGTAAAAAAAAAGTGAAAAATCCCCTCCCCCAATAAAAAAGTAAAACGTCCGTTTTTTCCTATTTTACCCCCAAAAAGCGTAAAAAACATTTTTTATAGACATATTTGGTATCGCCGCGTGCGTAAATGTCCGAACTATTAAAATAAAATGTTAATGATCCCGTAAGGTGAACGGTGTGAACGAAAAAAAATAAAAAAAAAGTCCAAAATTCCTACTTTTTTAATACATTTTATTTAAAAAAAAATTATAAAAAATATATTAAAAGTTTTTTATATGCAAATGTGGTATCAAAAAAAAGTACAGATCATGGCGCAAAAAATGAGCCCCCATACCGCCACTTATACGGAAAAATAAAAAAGTTAGAGGTCATCAAAATAAAGGGATTATAAACGTACTAATTTGGTTAAAAAGTTTGTGATTTTTTTTAAGCGCAACAAGAATATAAAAGTATGTAATAATGGGTATCATTTTAATCGTATTGACCCTCAGAATAAAGAACACCTATCATTTTTACCATAAATTGTACGGCGTGAAAACAAAACCTTCCACAATTAGCAAAATTGCGTTTTTTGTTTCAATTTCCCCACAAAAATAGTGTTTTTTGGTTGCGCCATACATTTTATGATATAATGAGTGATGTCATTACAAAGGACAACTGGTCGCGCAAAAAACAAGCCCTCATACTAGTCTGTGGATGAAAATATAAAAGAGTTATGGTTTTTAGAAGGCGAGGAGGAAAAAATGAAAACGTAAAAATTAAATTGTCTGAGTCCTTAAGGCCAAAATGGGCTGAGTCCTTAAGGGGTTAAAAAATCATAACTCTTTAAATTTTTCACCTAAAAATCCATATTATGGCTTTTTTTTTGCGCCACCAATTCTACTTTGTAATGACGTCAGTCATTTTACCCAAAAATCTACGGTCAAACGGAAAAATAGATCAATGTGAGACAAAATTGAAAAAAAAAACGCCATTTTGTAACTTTTGGGGCTTCCGTTTCTACAAAGTAAATTTTTCGGTAAAAATTACACCTTCCCTTTATTCTTACGGTTAAATTTACGGTTACGGTTAAACTTACGGTTTATTTCATACGGTTAAAATGATACCCTACTTATATAGGTTTGATTTTGTCGTACTTCTGGAAAAAATCAAAACTACATGCAGGAAAATTTATACGTTTAAAATTGTCATCTTCTGACCCCTATAACTTTTTTATTTTTCCGCGTATGGGGCAGTATGAGGGCTCATTTTTTGCACCGTGATCTGAAGTTTTGCATGGATAGGACTTATTAATTTACTTTGGAATTTTTTTGCGTGTACGCCATTGAACGTGCGGTTTAATTAACAATATATTTTTATAATTCGGAAATTTCCGCACGCGGCGATACCACATATGTATATTTTTATTTTTATTTACACTGTTCTCTGTCCTTCCCTGTCAACAGCCCAGGAACAAGAGAGCGAGACATGGCCGCCGTGCCCTTATATGGATTGGTCCATGGACAGTTGTCACTCACCATTACATAGTATGATGGGTGAACACCTGACTTCCTCCAAAGGTCCTATACACAGAAACCATAGAGTCTTTGGAACGCATCACGTGACCCGCAGGTCCTGCGACACTAACTAGGTAAGTACAGTGACCCCCCGACCTACGATGGCCCTGACATATGATCAAATCGACATACGATGGCCTCTCAGAGGCCATCGCATGTCGATGTCAGCATCGACATACGATGCTTTTTTATGTCGGGGCCATCGCATTAAGTTCTATCCGGCATCACAAAATGCTTAAGCTGCTGGCGGATAGCAGCTTAAAGTTCCCCGTGTGGTGCGGTAAGTATTACCCCTCCACGATGCTCCGGGGTGCCCTCCGGGTCCAGCGCTGGTCTTCCGGTGTCTTCTTGGCCCTCTCCGATGACGTCAATACGCTGCTGCGCACGTCATCCAATAGGAATGGCGTACGCAGTGGCGTAATGATGTCGCTACGCAGGCTCAGTAAGGCCTTGCGGAAGACAGCAGAGGACCGGAGAAGACAGCGGAGGACCGGAGAAGACCAGGAGAGCCCAACGGAGGCCCGGGGTCACCATCGGGAGCGGGGGGACACCATCGCGAGCGGCGGGGACAGGTGAGTACAGCTTCCTATACTTTACATTGCACAATTCCCTCAACATACAATGGATTCGACAAACGATGGCTCGTTTGGAACGAATTACCATCGTATGTTGAGGGACCACTGTACACTTACTATACAAATATATACACATTAAATTGAAATAATTTTAATTAAAAAAGGGGTGACAAGGGGCTAGCTAAGGATGAGGACCCCACCTACACCTAGGGACTCTGACTTTGGGGACCTCACCACAAGACAACGGATGCAATCCGGTGCCAGGACACCACAAACCCCCTTACTTAAAATAAGCCAACCCCGACGCCTGTCCCCTAAGGCAGAGGAACTAGGACAGACTTAAGCAGGATCTCTAACTAGACAGAATCTATATCCTGACAAACTTTTATACACATTAGGTACTTTTAAACCTACCAGACATTTTCTAGGCATTTAAACATTTTGTAGACTAGTAATCCTACTAGACATTTAAGAAGGCATCTAAGACACTTATGAAGTTATCTAAGCAATTATGAAGCTATCTAAATAATTATGAAACTATCTAGATCTTTAATTTCTAGCTTCTAAAACATTTTTATTAAGCTTACTATACATTTTAAAGCTTACTAGACAATTAGGCAGCTATCTAACATTTAGTTTCCAGTTCCTAAGACATTTTATTAGCTCTCTACACATCCTTATGAGACTAACTAAACATTAGCACAGCTCTTTATACCTTTAGTTTCAAGCTGACTAAACAATTTTATTATCTTACACATTTTATTCGCCAACAATGAGTTTCCTGTTAGTACACATAAGGTATACTGGCTAGCCGGAAGCTAGGTCACAGTAAGATTGGCTGCTAGGGTCTATCGGCTACACGCTACTTACCCCTAGAGCACTTCACATAACCTACCTAGGTTACTTTAAGAATTACGTGTTTCATTCGTTAGCTCGCACCTACTGGCAAGGTATAGCATCTCACACACGCAAAGAAAGAGAAGAAGAAGTGTACCTAACAGTGGCAGGAATTGAATTACATTAGGCTACAATCCCTAAAGTGTTTTCTTAAGAGAGATATATTTTATTTTTGTGTATGTACTGAAATAGATCGAAGTAGTACATTTAAGTGATTAATCTAGAGTACTATGTGTGCAAGTACTAATTTAAGGGTAATCTTCCCTATTCTTTTTGTTGAGACAGGTGCTAGCGATGGGCGACAGCAATAATACTACCCTCGGAGGAGCCGGGGTGTCACCTATTTAGCAACTACTAAACACCTTTAAAACTTTTTATACATTTGTATGTACAAGAATCATTTACGTTTTTAGTGTTGAGTGTACACGTGCAACACACTGACATTTTTCGTGTACAGCTCTGACTCATTTTTTATGTACATAGACATTAGACTATCTTTCTATGTACAACCCTTACCTATTTTTTATGTACACAGACACAAGGATACTTTCCTGTGTACAAAAACCATATACATATCCATTATACAATTTACACAATCATCAACACTCCAACAGGGTTCAGGCGCATTCACCTGATAAGTGCAACATTTAGCATAAGAGTTCTTATGAAGCTGCTGGTGTATACATAAAACAGACGTGTAAGGATCAGCAGTCCACCTATACTAGGAGTCCAATTAAAGGGAAATATACAAAGTGGCGTGTAAGGATCAGCAGTCAACCTACACTAGGAGTCCAATTAAAGGGAAAGGTAAACACGGCCTTAACCACAACTCAGCCGGGTACAGTCCTTAATGAATCTCCTACTGGCTAGGAGTCTCTTGACTTAATAGTCAGGCACAAGCTTAGTGGTTACGTTGCTGAACTTTAAACTGAAACAATCTTAGCACAGTCCTGCTAGGCACAATTCTTAAACTTGGTTGCTGCAAAATAAAAGTGGTTAACACAAGAAACAATCTGACATTACTTTAAAGTCTCTTCAGATGATATTCTTCTTTACTCTTGGTGTGCCTCTCCTGGTTCCCCTATATCTTCCAACATCAGGGGCAGGTGTAGAATTGACATAGCTTTGCCACACCACATTGGTGAGGATGGAGTGGTGGACGGCAGCATTAGAAGAGGACACAGGCTTTCTAGCTGGGATCAAAGTGGGGCAATAGGGCTTGAGTACCATCTCCAAACTAGGATGGACCCATGACCCTTCCGTTGGTGCCTCAGGAACAGGCGAATTCTCATGGCTCCGAGAGGGCCCAGGTACATATGTTGGTACCCCAGGGCCAGACAAACTCTCACTGCTCCGAGAGGGTCTAGGTACTGACTTGGGTGGCCGCAACTTTGGCCTACTTTCTTCACCCTGTGCAGAACTTGACTCTCAGCGGTATGTAGAAGATGAAGAACTTGACTCTTTTCTGTACACAGAAGATGATCTTGGCTGTTGAGGCTCCTCCTCCTTGGATACGCTGGTGGAGGCTTTAGGAGCAGACCTTTTCGGCCTCAAGTTGAAGGGATCGGACTCCCAATCAGTTGACGGAAAATATTTGAAGGGAAGCTGTGTTGGGGCTGTTGGTCTGGTGACCGCTGCAGCCCATTCTCCACGAAGGCTCTGGACGGGGGTGTACTCTACAATCTCACCCACCACCAAGGTGTAGAACTTCTTATGAGGATATGGCCTTTGCACTGCTCGCCAGTTTACGAGGATGATCTGCCCAGTGTGGCAGTCAAGGAGTGTCCCATAACCTCTGACCTTGTCGAACTTGGCCACAGTTGCTCTTCTTCTCTCCAATGGCTCCTCCCCTTCTCGGGGGTGATCCCATTTACGAATGTACAATACCTCCATTTCTTTGGTGTTTTCTTGCCACCGTACTTTCTCTTCATGGGGCAAATGCACGTGCTTGGGGGCGTAGAGTTCTTTGTGTCGGACCTTTAGCTTTTCCATCAATTCGGCTAGCTCGGCTTCTTGACGGGCCCTTTCTTTTTCTGCAGTTGGGATTGGTGGGAGTGGCTTCCCAGGTAATGGTTGAAGTACCTTGTGCATATATTCGATCAGCTCCGGCTCATCTCCAAACACGCACTGCAGCAATTTTGGTGAGCAAGGCCGTGCACTTGGCAAATCAGATAGAGGAACTTTAGCTTCAAAGCTGGAGGAGGAAGAATAGGCCGCCTCTGGCGGGGTACTCACTGTAGACTCCTCCGATGGGATCTCGGCCCACGAGCCCCAAGTACTCTGGTGAGGGGACAATCTCACCGGCGATGCACCTCCAGGTGTCCCTGCGCTCTCCACTGGAGGTGTCTCTGGCCAATCGTCGTCATCATCAGGCAGTGGGGTAAGTTTGCAGGCCCCCTCTTCGTCTAATGACAACCGCTGCAGACGGTCAGCAAGTTCTTGAAAAAGTCGGGCTGCGACTGCCACGACTTTTCGTTGTTCCGGCGCCATTTTGCCATCTTCACCACGTGGAACGCTGCTCTCCGCCATGTCTGTACTCTCCAGCTCTTTGTGCAGACTGAAGAGGTTGCTCTGCGTGGTGTCTTTTATAGTAGGCTTCCCCAAAATGGGGCCAGCAGGAAGGACGTCATCGATGCAACCCCGACTTCCGGTCCCTCCAGAGACGACTCCTGTATCTCCAAGTTCCCTTTCGGCTGTGACACAGCAACTTGGCAGCCACGCCCAGTGGCGGGGCGTGGCACAGCGCAGGCCTTCTTCACACACTTTTCCGGTAGCAGTTCAGCTCCGCCTGTGCTGACCGGACTTTTTTCTTCATTTACGTTTACGCCGTTCACCATATGGGATAATTAACAATATATGTTAAAAGTTCAAAGTCCATTCAAAGTACCACACTGCCGCAGATACCGTGATCTGTATTGATCACGGCATCTGAGGGGTTAATGGCAGACATCCACGCGATCCCGAATGTCCGCCATTACCGGCGAGTCCTTGGCTGCTGATAGCAGCCGGGACCTGCTGCACATGATGCGAGCACCGGTCCGGTGCTCACGGTCTAGGCGGTGTGTAAATGTACGTTATGGTGCGTTACGTACCACGGTACCATGACGTACATTTACGTCCATTGTCGTTAAGGGGTTAAAATCCCTCTATTTTGACGACCTATAACTTTTTCTGCATACGCGGCTGTATGAGGGCTCATTTCTGTATTTTTATCGATACTACATTTGTATATATGAAACTTTAAAATCGCATTTTATAATTTTTTTTTTAATAAAATGTAACAAAAAAAGCAGAAATGTTTTTTCTTTTTTTTTACATTTACGCCATTCACCATACGGGATCAGTAACGTTGCGAGAGATTCTCAAAAAATTTTGTTCCAAGAAAAATTAAATTTTGCGCCAAAATTTTGCTGCGGTTTACACTATTCACGTCTGTTTTTTTAAAAGTGGGCGTGTCCACGTATATTGTCTGCTTTACATGATATTTTCAAAGGAGTGAGAGTCCAGTTTACATCAAAGATATCTCACCAACTTTTTGATAGTGTAGAAATCACAGAAATGGTTGTAGTTTTATTGTTTGTTTGTTTTGGAAAACATTTTATTTAATTAATTATTAAAAAATTAAAAAAAATTATTATTGAAAAATGTTATAAAAAAAAAATATATATTTTTTTTTTTCTTGGTCACTGCACCTGCACTCACATTTAAGCTAAAAAATGTTTTATTTATACAGTTATTGCTTGTCTGGGCACTAGTAACCATGGAATATTTAGTGAGATGTTTCTGCCAGAATTTTCTGGGATGTAAAATTTGGCGCAAAAATTTCCACTTTTGGCGCCAAACTCTGCAATTTTGGCGCAATAAAAATCCAATATACCTGCAACCAAAAAATTTGGTGCGAAAATGAATTTTCACATATTTTTACATTTTCAAAGCAGCACAAGAGACCTTTGAAAATGTGAGGTGAAAAAATAATGGGGTGAATAATATAGCTGGAACAGAAATTACAGCAGTTTTTAAGAATCTCCCCCATTATGTTTTGATAGTTCGGACATTTACGCATGCGGCGATACCAAATATGTTTATTAATTTATTTATTTCTACGCTTTTTGGGGGTAAGATGGGAAAAGGGGACAATTTACGTTTTTATTGGGTGAGGGAATTCAAAATGTTTTCCTTTTTTTTTTTACATTTTTGTAACTTTTTTTTTACACTTTTCATGTCCCCATAGGGGACTATTTATTGCAATAATTTGATGCAAGTGCATGATGCGAGCACCGGTCCGGTGCTCACGTCATGTACAGGACGTAAATGTACGTCCTGGTGCGTTAAGTACAACTGCACCAGGACGTACATTTACGGACTGTGTCGTTAAGGGGTTAAACTGAAGCACTATATGAAAATAACCATGTTTCAAATGGATAAGTATGCCTTAACCCCTTAAGGACTCAGGGTTTTTCAGTTTTTGCACTTTTGTTTTTTCCTCCTTACCTTTTAAAAATCATAACCCTTTCAATTTTCCACCTAAAAATCCATATTATGGCTTATTTTTTGCGCCACCAATTCTACTTTGCAGTGACATTAGTCATTTTACCCACAAATTCACAGCGAAACGGAAAAAAAAATCATTGTGCTACAAAATCGACGAAAAACCGCCATTTTGTAACTTTTGGGGGCTTCCGTTTCTACGCAGTGCATATTTCGGTAAAAATGACACCTTATCATTATTCTGTAGGTCCATACGGTTAAAATGATACCCTACTTATATAGGTTTGATTTTGTCGTACTTCTGGAAAAAATCATAACTACATGCAGGAAAATTTATACGTTTAAAAATGTCATCTTCTGACCCCTATAACTTTTTTATTTTTACACGTACAGGGCGGTGTGGGGACTCATTTTTTGCGCCGTGATCTGAAGTTTTTATCGGTATGATTTTAGTTTTGATCAGACTTTTTGATCACTTGTTATTCATTTTTAATGGTATAAAAAGTGACGCTTTTTTGGACTTTGGAATTTTTTTGCGCGTACGCCATTGACCGTGCGGTTTAATTAATGATATATTTTTATAGTTCGGACATTTACGCACGCGGCGATACCACATATGTTTTTTTTTTTTTTTTTTTACACAGTTTTATTTTTTTTTATGGGGTGAATGGGGTGATTCAAACTTTTATTAGGGAAGGGGTTAAATGACCTTTATTAACACTTTTTTAAACTTTTTTTTTTGCAGTGTTATAGGTCCCATAGGGACCTATAACACTGCACACACTGATCTCCTATGCTGATCACTGGGGTGTATTAACACGCCTGTGATCAGTGTTATCGGCGCTTGACTGCTCCTGCCTGGATCTCAGGCACGGAGCAGTCATTCGTCGATCGGACACCGAGGAGGCAGGTAAGGGCCCTCCCGGTGTCCGATCAGCTGTTCGGGACGCTGCGATTTCACCGCGGCAGTCCAGAACAGCCCGACTGAGCAGCCGGGATACTTTCACTTTCACTTCAGACTGTATTAGCCGAGGGTCCCAGCCGTTGATAGCTGCCGGGACCGACCCGATATGACGCGGGGACACCGCGTGACCCCGCGGCATATCGTGAGAGCCGGCGGAGGACGTAAGTATATGTCCTGCGTCGTTAAAGGGGTATTCCAGGAAAAAAAACTTTTTTTTTCTATATCAACTGGCTCCAGAAAATTTTACAGATTTGTAAATTACTTCTATTAAAAAATCTTAATCCTAAAAAAACTTATCCCCTATCCTAAGGATAGGGGATAAGTTTGAGATCGCGGGGGGTCCGACCGCTGGGGCCCCCTGCGATCTCTCTGTACGGGGCCCCGGCTCTCCGCCGAGATAGCGGGTGTCGACCCCTGCACGAGGCGGCGGCCGACACGCCCCCTCAATACATCTCTATGGCAGAGCCGGAGATTGCCGAAGGCAGCGCTTCGGCTCTGCCATAGAGTTGTATTGAGGGGGCGTGTCGGCCGCCGCCTCGTGCGGAGGTCGACACGCCCCCTTCCAGCGGGCTGTCGGGGCTCCGTACAGGAGATCGCGGGGGGCCCCAGGGGTCGGACCCCCCGCGATCTGCAACTTATCCCCTATCCTTAGGATAGGGGATAAGTTGCTCACCACTGAATCACCACTGGACTACTCCTTTAAAGATGCAGATACACCTGGAAAGGGGCCCCTATCCCAATATTAGCCACGACCAGGACATTACGTGAGTGATTTTTTACCATGACAATGCCAAGCCGCTTGTCTCTTATGATACTGAGAGCTGTCTGTAGTACTTTAGTTAATCAGGGACAGGACAGTGGAAACAGTGGTCCAAGAGAATTGTTTCACACTGTGATCGCTGCATGTCGGCTATTAAAGGGGTGTTCCATGAAAAAACTTTTTTCATATCAACAGGCTCCAGAAAGTTAAAAAGATTTGTAAATTGCATCTATTAAAAAATCTGAATCCTACCAGTACTTATCAGCCGCTGAAGTTGAGTTGTTCTTTTCTGTCTGACAACAGTGCTCTCTGCTGACACCTCTATCGGTCTCAGGAACTGTCCAGAGCAGGAGAGGTTTGCTATGGGGATTTGCTGCTACTCTGGACAGTTCCTGAGACAGACAGAGGTGTTAGCAGAGAGCACTGTTGTCAGATAGAAAAGATCAACTCAACTTGAAGTTATGATTTTTTCCAGAAGTACGACAAAATCAAACCTATATAAGTAGGGTATCATTTTAATCGTATAAACCTACAGAATAAAGATAAGGTGTCATTTTTACCGAAAAATGTACTACGTAGAAACGGAAGCCCCCAAAAGTTACAAGACACCTTTTTTTTTTTTTTCAATTTTGTCTAACAATGATTTTTTTTTCCATTTCACCGTAGATTTTTGGGCAAAATGACTGACATAATTACAAAGTAGAATTGGTGGCGCAAAAAATAAGCCATCATATGGATTTTTAGGTGCAAAATTGAAACAGTTATGATTTTTTAAAGGCAAGGAGCAAAAAACGAAAGTGCCAAAACGGAAAAAACCCCGGTCCCTAAGGGGTTAAGGATCTTTAGGTCATGTGATACCCAGAGTTCACTGGGTCAGTATTTACAGGTCTACTGATCAATGAGCTTTGTCCCACCCCTTAATATATAAGGGGCTGATGCCACTAAATTCTCTCTCTTATCTCCTGGACACTAAAGAAGCACATCTCAGCACAAATCTCAAAGCAAGCTAGGCCTCAAGCCTAAAGTCCAGCAGCCACATTATCCTTTTATCCTTCCAGTACCTTCCAGTACTTATTAGCAGCTGTATGCTACAGAGGAAATTCTTTGCTTTTTGAATTTCTTTTTTGTCTTGTCCACAGTGCTCTCTGCTAACACCTCTGTCCATGTCAGGAACTGTCCAGAGGTAACCTAGGTTTGCTATGAGAATTTTCTCCTGCTCTAGACAGTTTCTGATACGGGCATCAGGTGTCAGCAGAGAGCACTGTGGACAAGACAAAAAAGAAATGCAAAAAGAAAAGAATTTCCTCTGTAGCATACATGACAGGAACCTTACTGGTATGCAGGTAGTGGATCTTCTGTGCTAGTGAGGTGATGACGTGGGCCGTACCAGGGGACTGGTTCTAAGAAGTTACTGGTTTTCACCAGAGCCCGCCGCGAAGCAGGATGGACTTGCTGCGGCGGTAACTCCCAGGTCGTATCCCCTCGATAACGACTCAACCTCACTAACAGCTGAGATAGGCGTAGTACACAAGGACAAGACGGAGGCAAGGTCGGACGTAGGAAGTGGTCAAGGCAGGCGGCAAAGGTTCGTAGTCAGGGGCAAAGGCAAGGGTCTGGATACACAGGCTAAGGATACACAAAACGCTTTCTCAGGGCACTAGGGCAACAAGATCCGGCAAGGACAGGAAGGGGAAGTGGGTATTTATATGTTTTGAACTGATTGGGCCAGGCACCAATTAGTGGTGCACTGGCCCTTTAAGTTTTATAGAGCCGGCGCGCGCGCGCGCGCCCTAGAGAGTGGGGCCACACGCACCGGGAGGTCAGTGAAGGAGGACGTGGTGGGTAAGAGACCTGGGACGCGGTCCGTGAGCGGGCTCCTTCCGTCCCATGGATCACGTCCCCACCGGTGGGAGTGGAGCAGCGCCCGCGGTCAGCGGCGCTGACCGGAGCGCTGGAAGCAGGGAGACGCCGTGAGCGCTCCGGGGATGCAGCGGGACGCGGAGCGCTCGGCGTTACAATACAGCTGCTAAAAAGTACTGGAAGGATAAATATTTTTTAATAGAAGTAATTTACAAATCTGTTTAACTGGCATCAGTTGATTTAAAAATAAAATGCTTTCCACCGGAGTACTCCTTTAATAATTGAACATTTTCCTACCCTTGGTGATGGAAAATATAGATTTTATGAAAGACAGGAGGCGAACATTGGGGGACATTTATCAAAGGATTTATGCTTTTTTTTTTGCTCATAATTGTCTCACAAAGTGTCGCACGTGAGACATTTTGCATTTATGGGAGACTTTTTAACAGAGAAGCGAGAAAAAAATCTACAAATCTTGCATTGGTATGCTATTTTCATTTTGGAACATGCAGTGTTCCTGAATTTATCAAGTGCGACTTTCGCACAAAAATCGCTTCACGCTTAAAAAACTCATAAATATAAGCAAGGTCAGACCTGGCTCAGGAAAACAGCTTACACAAGCTGTAAATAAAGTTTCTCACTGCCAGACATTTGCTTGTATTAGCACCAGTGATGGGTCTGGAGGACCACAGTCTTGTAGGGTCACATTTTATTTTTTTTCCAATTCAACGTTTTATTGTTTTAAATAAAGAGACAAACAATAACAGAGAAAACCGCAGGTGTCAACAAGGACAATGGATCAAAACAAGCATAAGTATTGTAATTACATTCAACATCCAGGCAAGTGGAAGTAGTACGCTGAACCAAGTACCAATCGGGTATAATAGAGTAGAAAAAACAGTAATGCAAATACAGCATCGGTAAAAAAAAGGGGGCAAAGTAACTGTCAACGGAAAAAGACAGAAAAAGGGAAGGGTGAGACCAATTACTATATTTAAAAGTTAGACAGTAGATACGAAAAGAGAGAACCCAAGAGAGGGAAATCAGGCAAGGAACACAGGGACTACAGAGATCAACACCACTAGACAACAAAGGGCAAAGACATGACGGGGAGAAAAGACGGAGAACACTTAGCAGACTACTGGGTTCCCAGATGCCAACAATGTGCGATATTCCGGTGTAGATTGAAAAGACAGCCAATCGAACCAGGTTTTACTATAGCGCTCGCTCTCTGCAGGAGACAAAGCAATCATTTCCTCCATATGCTGTAGATGGTTAATTTCTGCCATCCACTCACTAACCGTGGGAGGATCCGACGATCTCCATTTGCAAGGAATGACCGATTTGGCTGCCTGCAGAAGGTAGCGCAAAAGAGACTTCTTATAAGAGGAGGAGGAGACATCGAACATAAACAACAAAGTTGCTTCTGGGGAATCTGGTATAGAAACACCGGTAACCCTACGGGCAGTGGTGCGTACCGCAGTCCAGAAAGGGCGCATGGACGAACAACCCCACCAAATGTGGGATAAGGTGCCGATCGCGTTGTTACAACGCCAACAAAGTTCAGAAACTGAGGGATGCCAGCCATGCAGCATCTCTTGGGTGCGGTACCAACGAGATAAGATCTTATAATTAGTCTCTTGACCTTGTTAGCAATAACAGATTAGTGTGTGAGAAGGAAACATTTCCGCCACTGAGCCGGATTAAATTGCCTATTGAGTTCATTCTCCCAGGCTGAGCAAAAGGAAGGTAAGGAAGAGGAGTATCTGGTTAGTAATAGCTGACAGAGGAAGCTAATGGTGTGAGGAGGTACAGGAGGAGTGAGGCATAGGTGTTCAAAAGGAGTGAGGTCCCAGTGTAGGCAGGCAGAGCGAGAGACAGAGGCGTAGAAATGTTTCAACTGTATATACTCAAATGGACTACAGGGCCTAGAAGACACATCAGGGCAGAGGTCAGATAGAGGTAGTACACCAGATGGAGAGAGCACATGTATACAACGCAGCGGAGTTCCCCCCATCCCCTCCAGAAAGGAACGGGAGGATGCCCCTAGGGGAAAATCTGGGTGATTGGTGATGGGCAACATCGGGCCCAAGGGATCCACAAGAGATCCATTGGATGGCGAACTCTTAAGGGCAGAAAGCGTCTGACGAATGGTAAATGAAAGCAAGGGCAAAGAAGACGGAGGTGGGGGCCAAGTCCAAGGAAGGCCAGCAACTGCCATGGGTGAGACATCATGTGCTATACGCACCCAGAGTTTAGAATCAATATTATGCAGCATGTCCAACAAACGGGCCTGCATCGCCGCCATATAGTACATGCGGCAATTAGGCAAGCCCACACCTCCACTCTCTTTCGGACAGTACAGTGTCTCCCACCGTATCCGGGAGCGACCCGAGGCCCACACAAAGGAGCCAAATTTACTCTGCATATCACGCCAGAATGAGGAGGGAATACAGATGGGGATAGTTTGTACTAAATAGAGCATTTTAGGTAATAGAGTCATTTTAAGGATATTGATTCTCCCGATCCACAAGAAATTTTTCCTGCGCCAAGACTGTAAAATTACAGTGAAACAGGCGAGATAGATCGGCGGGAATCTTTGTACCCCGATAGGAGAGACCCGTGGCAGGCCATGCAAAAGGAAAATTAAGTTTAACAAGGTTAACCGAGGCCAGGGGAAGGGATACATTAAGCGCCTCAGATTTAGCCACATTAATCTTAAAGTTGGACCATGCACCAAACCCAGACAGCTCTGCCATCAAGGAGGGGAGAGAAACATGGGGATTAGTTATATATATTAAAAGGTCATCAGCAAACGCTGAGCACTTATACTCAGTATTTCCTATGGAGATGCCCGAGATGTCAGGGTTCTGGCGAATGGCCGCTAAGAGGTGTTCCATGATCAAGACATATAACAGCGGGGACAGGGGGCACCCCTGGCTAGTACAGTTGTGTATGGTAAAGGGCCTAGACAAGGTACCATTAATTTTAAGCTGTGCCGAAGGGGTCTGATAAAGGGAAAGAATTTTGGAAGTAAGAATAGGGCCAAGACCGATCGTAGATAGGGTTTGCGTTAAAGAGGACCAAGATATACGGTCGAAGGCCTTTTCAGCATCCAATGATAGAATCATAAGTGGGATCCCCGGGACTTAGCATGGTGGATAATATCTAGGATTTTTAGAGTGTTGTCGCGGGCCTCCCTCCCCGGGACAAAGCCCATTTGATCAGGGCGAATCAGGTCCGGCAGGAGAGGGCCTAGGCGAAGAGCAATTAATTTGGAAAAAATCTTCAGCTCTACATTCAGTAGAGAAATAGGCCTGTAGCTAACACTGATCTGCGGGTCTTTGCCCGGTTTAGGGAGGACCGCGACATGCGCCAGGGTAGATTGGAGAGAGAAGGGGGCATCTGGGGATACAGCGTTAAAGGCTTCAAGCATCAGTGGAGCTAAATGCTCGCCATAGGATTTGTAAAATGCAGCGGTAAAGCCGTCGGGGCCCGGACTCTTTCCTCCTGGACAGGACATAATGACTTCCTGGAGTTGGGAAGATGAAAACGGGGCTTCTAAGGTCTCCAGCGTTTCCGTCAGAATCTGAGGGAGAGTTGAGAGGGGGAAAGAGTCCGACAGAGAGCTAATATCTGTACGAGAGGGGAGGCTATAAAAGGAAGAGTAGTAGGCATGGAACACCTCCGCTATGGCCGGTGTCTCATGTACAACAGGACCTGACGGGGTCTTAATACAGGGGGTGTGAGATCTAGCTACGCGTTCCCGAAGGGCTCTGGCCAACATTCGTCCACTTTTGTCGACAAACTGGTAGAATTTGCTGCGACACATTTGAAGGGCTTGCTTCGAGAAGGCATCAAGCAAGCGCCTAGCCTCGTGCCAAGAGAAGCTCGCCAAGAACAGGAGCGGAGAGTGCACGTTTGTGGGCCAGTTCCAACTCGGGCATACGGTGTAAGGCCTGTCGCAATGTAACAGCATGTTCCCTCTTAAGGGATGATTAATGTTTAATGAAGACCCCACGTAACACACACTTAAGAGCCTCCCATTTCAACATAGGGGAAGTAGAGTCCTGGGAATGATCTAAAATAAAATGGGAAATTGTTTGTTCCAACTCGGCAGTATACACAGTGTCGAGCAAAAGGGATTCATTTAATCGTCAGGTCCATTCCCCTTTAGAAAGGAAAGGCAGGCGTAAAGTGCTGATCACAGGAGCATGGTCCGACCATAGAATACTGCCTATGGAGGAAGAAACAAGCCACGGGAGGGCACTATGTTGGAGTAAAACATAATCAATACGACTATTAGAGCCATGGGGGATAGAGTAGAAACTATAGTCCCTGTCAGCCGGATGAAGCATGCGCCATGTGTCACAGAGTTGCAATAAATTGAACGCCTTCTTGACCCGTTTAATGGCCGAGTAAGCCGTAGAGGAACGTCCAGTGGAATTGTCCAATGTGGGATCTAAAGTGAGATTCAGGTCACCACACAGGAGAATCGTGCCTTTAAGTAAGGGAAGGGCAACATCTATAAAGTCCAACAGGAAGGAGACCTGGCTATGATTAGGGGAGTACACATTGAGGATCGTGAGGACATGACCCCTTACTGACAAAGAGAGTATGAGATAGCGGGCATCCGGAGCAACCGTACAATTCAGGACCTGGTGAGGGAGGGACTTATGGATTGCAATCTCCACCCCACAGGACCTGGAAAGAGGGTTGTTGGCACAGAACCGTGTCGTGTAGTGAGGGTGTTTAAGAGAGGGTTCTTGTCCTACCTTGAAGTGAGTTTCTTGAAAACACACCACATGAGTCCTTTGTTTGTGAAAGCGATGCAATACCTGGGCTCTCTTTTCCGGGGTGTTCAGGCCCTTCGCGTTGAAAGAGGCAATTTTGAAGTCCGCCATGAGACAAGCAAAGAGAGAGGAGAAAAGAGGGAGATGTTAGTAGAAGGAGGTGGGAGAAAGATAGAGGGAACCCAGTAGCAAGGAAGGCAGCGAAAAGAGAAAGGGATATAAAGGGGGTGTTTAGAGAACTGAGACGTGGACGCAGAAACACAAGGTAGGGAAGGGGAATACCAAAAGGACACACAAACAGTGGCGTTGCGACCGGGGTGCGGGGGGTGCGGCCCGCACCGGGTGACACCATTCTGATGGGGTGACACCAGGTACGCCCCCGGTCCTCACTTGCGCTGTCTCTGTACTAGCAACCCCCCCCCCCCGTCCTCACTTACGCTGTCTCTGTACTAGCTGTCTCCCCCCCGTCATCACTTGCGCTGTCTCTGTAATAGCACCCCCCCCCCCGTCCTCACTTGCGCTGTCTCACTTGCACTGTCTCCGTACTAGTAGCACCACCACCCCCCCGTCACCTGAACAGTGAACCGGCCTGCACCCCCACGTCTTCTGTTGCGCCGGCCTGACGTCCCTCCGCAGGGCCGCAAAGGAGGACGTGACGTCACTCGCAGAGCGCCCAGAGAGAAGGAGCGCTGCGTTGGATGGGTGAGTGAGTGTGTGTCTGTGTGACTCTCTGTGTGTGTGACTGTGTGTGTGACTGTGTGTGTGTGTGTGACTGTGTGTGTGTGACTATCTGTGTGTGTGTGACTCTGTGTGACTTTCTGTCTGTGTGTGACTCTGTGTGTGACTGTGTGTGTGACTCTGTCTGTGTGTCTCTGTCTGTGAGTGTGTCTGTGTGTGTGTGTGTGTCTGTCTGTCTGTCTGTCGCTATCTCTGTCTGTGTGGGACTCTTTCTGTGTGTGACTCTCTGTGTGTGTGACTGTGTGTGACTCTGTGTGTGTGTGACTGCGTGTGACTGTGTGTGTGTGACTGTGGGTGACTGTGGGTGACTCTGTCTGTGTGTGTGTCTCTCTGTCTGTGAGTGTGTGTGTCTCTGACTGTGCTACCTAATGTGGGGAAACTGCTACCTACCTAATGTGGGGGAACTGCTACCTACCTTAAGTGGGGGAACTGCTGCCTACCTAATGCTCCTCCCTGGCAGTAGCACCCTCATCATCCACCAGCAAACCCCCCCAGCAGCAGCACCTCCATCAGCAGATCCTGATGGTGGATGATGGGGGTGCTCCTGCCTGGAGGTTGATCCTGCCGATGGATGATGGGGGTGATACTGCCAGGGGGGATGGCTAGTAGCACCCTCATCATCCTCCAGCAACACCCCCCAGTACTAGCACACCCATCATCCACTAGCAACACCACCAGATTTATATTCAGAGGGTACAGTATGTGGCAGATTTATATTCAGAGTGTACAGTATGTGTTGGTATTATATTCAGAATGTACAGTGTGTGGTAGTATTATATTCAGTTGGCACGGTGTATGGAAGGTTTATAATCAAAGAGTACAGTGTATAGTAGTATTTCCCCAAAAATAAACCCTACACTTGTCAGTTCTACAGTTATGGTGAGTGAAACTACAACTCCCAGCATAACCTCACCACTGCATAAAGGGGTACTCTACTGGAAAACATTTTTTTTTAATCAACTGGTGCTACAAAGTTAAACAGATTTATAAATTACTTCTACTTAAAAATCTTTATCCTTCCAGTACTTATTAGCTGCTGTATAAGTGATTCACAGGAAGTTCTTTTCTTTTTTAATTTATTTTCTGTCTGACCACAGTGCTCTGTGCTGACACCTCTGTCCATGTCAAGAACTCTCCATAGTAGGAGCAAATCCCCATTGCAAACCTATCCTGCTCTGGACAGTTCCTAACATGGACAGACAGAGCACTGTGGACAGACTGGAAAGAACTACACAACTTCCTGTGGAGAATACAACAGCTCATAAGTACCGTGAGGATTAAGATTTTAAATTGACGTAATTAAAAAATCTGTTTAACTTTCTGGCACCAGTTAATATAAAAGTAAATGTTTTCCAGTGGAGTACCCCTTTAAGTAATTCTGGGAGCTGTATATTTAAATGGTGAAAACTTCTTTAACACTTTCCCATTCTGTGGCAACTGGTATATCTGATTATTATACTGGGATTTCTCACAATTCACTACACCAGTGGTGTCTGTCACAACAGGCTAAAAACTTACTTGGGGGGGGAGGTATGGGGTGACACCATTTTCTACCGCACCGGGTGCGCCACTGCACACAAAGACACAGAAGACCACAACAAAACAGAGGAGAGGGAGAGGAAAACACTAACAAGTGGTAGTAGAAAAGAGAGAACTACCGCCGCAACAGCTAACGACTATCCACAGAGGTAAAGAAAGGAAAACACTCCAGGGAGTCAGAAAAAAAACCACTGCAGGGATCCTACACCTATTGGGGGAAAGAGTAGGTCGGGCGGCATAAACACCAGAACTCCTGCGCTAACTAGAATACAAGGAGAGAATGAGGAAGGTAAAATAGCGCATGCAAAGGGTCAGAGAGAGGTGCCTTACTGAGTGAGAGAAAGGGGAATGTGCAATAGGGGGAAACCAGGGAGAGGGCAGAACTAAAGCCCTAACCAAGGACAGAGAGGGACTTGTCAATAGAAACAGTAAGTATAAACGTCAACATTCAGCTAGCTACAGGGTAGTCACCTTACCCCCTTCCCCATAATTGAGAACACTGAGTCCCCAAAGCCAGGAAGAGAACATAGGCTAAAAGGTACAAGTAGATAAGGCAACATATGAAAAAATAATGCAAAAAAAAAAGGGGGGGGGGAGGAGTCAATATCATAGGGATGACACATCAGGTAGCAGACGACCCTGCCTTGGAAGCAGCTGGAACAACAGGAAGCGGCTTCTCAGGGGGTGCATGAGATACAGCAGGAGGACCCCTAGTGCGGGAATCACTTGGAGAAGGACCAGAGCGGACAGTCTTTGCAGGTGAAGCAGTACCAGGGCAAAGCGGTCTCTTGAACGAAGAAGGCTGTAGCTTAGGCCAGTCTGGGAGGACAACATCTGGGAGATCTAAGTCCTGAAGGAAGCCTGGTAGATCGTCAGGGGATCGGAGAGTGAAGATCGGCATTGCTGACGAACCGTGAGAGAAAAGGGGAATCCCCACCGATATGAGAGCCCGTGGTCCCGAAGGACTTGCAGAAGCGGTTTAAGAGCAGCACGTTGAGCCAATGTATGGCGGGAGAGATCAGGGTACAGTTGTATAGGGACATACTTGTAGGTGATCCGCCGCCTCTGTCTAGCACAGTACAAGATATCTTCTTTGAGAGTGTAGAAATGGATGCGGCAAATAACATCCCTAGGATTCCGATCATCAGCACTAGGAGGGCGTAGCGCCCGGTGGGCTCTGTCCATTTCTATATGCGTATCAGGAGGACGGTCCAGGAGATCATTAAAGATAATGGTAAGGGCATCCCACAGCTCCCCAGGGGATACCGCCTCTGGCAGACCACGGATTCGTATATTATCCCGTCTGCTGCGGTTTTCGATGTCATCAAGGTGTTGTTGAAATAGAAAAAGCTGATCCGTGTGGCCACTGACAACAGACGGTAGGGCTTGAAGAGAGGCCAAAGTGGAGTCCTAAAGCACTTCTATAGCATCCACCCGGACAGGGACCGAGGACAAGTCACTCTTGAGCTGTGCAAATTCCTGTTTATACTCATCAACTACCTGTCTAGTAAGAGCAAAGAGATCATCTTTTGTATGTAGAGAGCGGGTCAAGGCCTGCAGGTCAGCCAGAGTGACAGGTGCAGAGGGCGCGGAGGTGGAGGATGCGGCCCAAGCGTATCTCAATTGGTCCTGATGAGGATTCATGGAGGAAGGCAAGGGGTCAGGAGGCTGAGACTGGGAGCGAAACAGCATAGGGGTGCCATCCAAGCTACATGCAGGAGCTTCAGGCACAGTTGGAAATAGAAAACATGGAGGAGAGTCAATCAGAGGTTCCACACAGGGGGAGGTGGAGGTAGGAGAAGGGGCAGTAGGCCCAAGCCCAGGAGGTGACTTGGCAGCAGGAACCATATTTCCTTCCCACACAGAGCCAGTGGACCACCGGGTAGAGGGGGGCTCAGCAGGCAGAACGCCACCCAGAGGGGAGACAGGGGGAGCCAAGGCAGGTAGCATCTCGGGGAGGCTGGAGGTGGAGAGCCACATGGGGCAAGGCTAGAAGCCCCCTTCAGCAGCATAGCGTCCTTATTTAGAACGGGGTGGGGGAGAGGCCCCCAAGGGGGGACTAGCAGGAGGCACCAGCGGAGTATCCCCAGACAGACAGGGAGACTACTTCCATAGTCAGGGGCACCGGATAGGACAGGTCCCACCCCGAGACAGAGCCGACACTCACCGGACCCTGAGGAGGCTTGCAAGGCCAGGCCGGAGCAGCAGCTGGGGAGCGATGTGCACAGACAGTCAGAGGCGCAGGAGGCCGCAGATCACCGGAGCCGGAGCCAGGGGACGGAGCAGCACCGAGTCCCAGAGAGGCAGCAGGAGATCCGACTGGCACCACCGGTGGGTAGCAGGTAGGGAGTGGTGATGGTGCGGTCTGGGCAGCGCTGCAGAACCCTAGTGCTAGAGCTGTGCGGTGCTGAGCTGGAGCGGTGAGCACGCATGGCGGCGGCTCCAAGATGGCGCCGGCTGCAGGAGCGGGCAGTGAGGTACCCGGTTTGGGAGGCTGGGACCGGGTAAAGTAGGTTTCTAAGTCCAGCAGAGGGGACAGGGGGATGGCAGGAGGGTTCCCCTTCTTGTTCCTGGTCGATCGCACCATTATAGAAGCGCTGAATGTAGAATAATGCAGGCGGCAGGCAGGAGCTCTGTAAACGTGCGTCTCTACACCACCATGGCCAGGCACGCCCCCCCAGGGTCACATTTTTTTTACCTTCCTGCACATGTTTTTATTTTTTTTTAAATGGGCCTTCCTGATCTGATCCTGAAACTTTGCTGTCTGGGCATGATGTGAGTTGTAGTTTTTCATAATCTGTTAACCCCTTAAGGACCACAGTTTTTTTCATTTTTGCACTTTCGTTTTTTCCTCCTCACCTTCTAAAAATCATAAGGCTTTTAATTTTCCACCTACAGGCTCATATGAGGGCTTGTTTTTTGTGCCACCAATTTTACTTTGTAATGACATCAGTAATTTTACCACAGAATCTGCGTCAAAACCAGAAAAAAAATATTTGTTGGGCTAAAATAAAAAAAATGCCATTTTGTAACTTTGGTTTCTACGCAGCGCACTTTTCCGTAAAATGACACCTTATCTTTATTCGGTAGGTCCATACAATTCAAATGATACCCAATTTATATAGGTTTCATTTTGTTTTACTTCTGTTAAAAGATTATAAATTTATGCACGGAAATTAGTAGGTTTAAAATGTCCTCTTCTGACCCCTATAACTTTTTTATTTTTCCATATACGTGTCAGTATGAGGGCTCATTTTTTGCGCCATGATCTGAAGTTTTCATCAGTACCATTTGCTTTGATGGGTCTTTTTGATCGTTTTTTATAATTTTTTTTAGAGTATACAAAGTGACCAAAAATACAAATTTTCGGACTTGGTATTGTTTTACTTATACGCCATTGACCGGGCGGTTTAATGAACGTTTTTTAATTATTTTATTATGTTTTATATTTTTTTATTATAATTCCTTGGTCTGTGTAATTCTTTTTTATATCTTTATTTCTCAAACAACGCTTATACACATATCCACTGGGGTCAGAATCAAGGTGGCTTGAAGGTAAAAGGGACATTGTGGTAGACTCCAAATCTGTGTTTTAACAGTCAGAAGTCATTTGGAGCAGGATCTGTTCTGCAGCACTTGGTGGGTCAGGGTGTTTTTCTTTTGAAGTCTCTTCCTTCCCAATTCTGACATTTTAAAAAGAGACTCACGTCTTGACCAGCTGTAAACGTACTGAAAAGTTGCCCCACTGTAAAAGGCAACTTCACAAACTTTAGGTGCTGTAACAACAGACTTCTCCGGACTCCAGAGCTCATCGGATCAATCTTGCTTCTTCCCGAGCTCATGTGAGGTATTTTATTTTTTAATAGGTGATTATCAAGTTTTTGACCCCTGTGCGACATAATTATTACTTTTGTGTGACTTTTTGTTCAAAATGTCGCACAGAGGCAAATGAGAAAATAATGAAAGGAAAAATCCAGAAGCAAGTAGGAAAGCGATGAGAGAGGTAAGTAAAGAAAAGAAATACGACCACCCCGCCGCCTAGAAGATCTGCCAGCTATGTTTACTTGCAAAACATAGCAGCATGGTGATGAGGTCGGGTATACCTGCACGAGAGCTGGGCTGCGTACCAAAAGTTAAAAGTACGGGTTTGAACTTTACTAATTAATTGCCCAGATTTGACAGTGAGCCATCTCCAAATCCTGACAGTAAAAAATTCATTTACAGAGCAATATTTTAGAAAATATAGGTGAAAGCCATCAAACACCTGGGTACCAGGTTAACAAAAGAGAGATACTGATTCATGATTTGGAGGCTTTCACTAAGCCCTGGCTTAAGAATGCACTTCATCTATAAAAAATAAAAATAAAATTTAAAGCCACACCCAATAAAAAATAATATTAATAATAATACATATATATATATATATATATATATATATATATATATATATATATATATGTGTATACTGTAGGTCTAAAACACCTCAGGCAAAACGGCAAACCCCTCAAGGAGCAAATCAGTTTATAGGTTCATCTACAACATGTTCACAAATTAACTACAGTGGTGCACAAGGGCAACAGCCCCCAACAGCGGGCAGGCCCTGATTTTACCCTTTTCATCTTGCACTTCATCAGTGCCGGGCATGACGACATAATCTTCTACAAATGTTAAGAACTTCCCCATACAAGGGGTCTCCGTGCAAATGTCAGTGCCTACCTCTTCCTATACAGGCGCAAATGTGTCACAAACACTCCCTATGATTACACAATCTTTTTTAGGAGTTCCCCAATCACGGTTTCCATCCCCAACGACGTTCTAACACAGATGGCTGTAAGTGTCGACTCTAGCTCTCATAAGGACTCACGTAAAAATTTTCATCTCTCCCGGTACTGTATAAATTAAATTAATCTGAAATCTCACTACTTAGTAAAGGGCTTTCTTTCACACCAGTACCTAATTTCGATCAGTTTATGTGTGTTAAAGATATTAACCTTTTGCATGACAGTTTGCTCTGCACAAGTGGCACACGGTGAGGTAGAATGATTCTAGAGCTCTAATACAAAGAGATGAAAGAGCGGTTGACACCTTATATAGAAAGTGAGAGGTCTGAAGTTAGATTTGAGCCCAAAATGGTACCAAAATGGTTCCTCCCTTTTCTCAATATCCCAATATTGAAATATTTGTGGATATTGTGACATAAAAACTAAGGAACATCCATCCCGTAGGGGTGTGGTCCATTCTAACCTGGATAGAGATGAACAAGCAGCATTGACCTCACTTAAAGATAATAACACTACTGTGATCAAGCCTAGTGATAAGGGTGGAAATGTGGTCATTATGGACAAAGAGGCATATGTTGATATGGTGATGGCATTGTTGTCAGACTGTCAGGACCGACTTGGGGAGACAGGGAGAGTGAGCCCCAAACTGACCCTAAAACCACTCTCGCTGCCTACTTGCCCATCCATCCTAAATGATGGATCGACAACTGGGCACCGGTCCCTTCCTGCGCTAAAGTGCAGTGGAGTAAAATCACAAATACATAGGCCACAGCCCAGAACAGAAACGGAAAACTATTAGACAACAACATATACAAGACAGGATACAAATACTAACAGGGCAGAATATAAACAGGCAAACTGATACAGGAACATAGGACACAAACAGGTACAAGTACACAGAACAAAGAACAGATAAACCAAAAAGAATAAAATATAGGACACTGTTCACACTGTTCACACAGAACAAACAAACTGGACACCCCACTCAACAAAAGGAGTAGCCATTAATAATAAAGCCAGCTACTGGTCAGCGGACACACTCCAGCGTGTGGACAAGATGTTGACCCAGTAGGAAACAGAAATATAATACATAAAACACTAGACTAGAACTGGATGAGTTTAATTAGACTCCAGAATACCAAACAGGAATATAACATACAGAGCACAGGTAACAAGCAAGACTCAGACATAGTGTGAACAGATACATAACAGAAATGATATACAAATCCTAAAACCGACTAAACAAACACAGATTAAAATCTACTATAAGCATGCTACATAACCATTGCTAAAACCAGAACATACAAAGTGCATGCTAAAGTAAAAATAGTAGATTTAAAGCACAAAAAAGAATGTTTCACCAAAAGCTCCATAGCAGCATGTCAAGTAGGAAAGAATGTCAATCACCAGCTCAGAAGCTAGACGGAGCTGGCCATTTCTAGACACACCTGCACAGACATTGGGTGAAAGAATAAAAGCATTAACTATTTCCTAGCCAGGAAAATCAATCCTGTTCAGACACAACCAAAATCCAATGGCCGCGTCTGAACAGAAATCAAGACAGACATTACACAGACTCTACGAAGTATGAGAGGGTAACATCTGACCCAACGAGTAATTATTTATGTGAGTATAAACAATTGCTGGGATCAGCGAAAGAAAAGTGTATAATAACAGAGGATGAGCTTAAAGGAGATGTCCGGTGTGGACTATTCTTATTCCATCCTGCCCGGGCTGCAAAAAAAGAGAAATCAAACTTTCACTTACCTTCCTACGTTCCCCCGGAGCTCCGTAACAGCTGATCTGTTGACCGGGCTGTCTTCTTCCTACTTCCTTTAGCCAGGGAGGTCACATGGCGCTTCAGCCTATCACAGGCCACAGCGGTGTCCCGCCTCGGCCGGTATACGCTCCTGCCACACTACATAGAAGAACAGGCAGCTTCTCTGTGCAGCACAGCCACGTGACACCCCTGCAGCTGCCTCCATCATTGCACCAGGTCAGCATTGTGCAGGCTACAGTATTACTCAGGAGCTGCTGAGGGTGTCCAGGGACTCTTTCTACTCTCTTTTAAAGTGGCAGATGGTGCTCCCTTTACTGACCCGGTACCAACCACTGATGGACCGCTATCTCAACAAAGGGTCCCAACGTGTGGGTCCCCCAGCTGTGGCACCCCAGCCAACCATTGTTTACCCCTGAGGAGGGCGCCCAGACATCATCTGCACCCCCTCAGATCCCTACCTTGGTTAAGGCCTCGGGCCTCCTTTGCTTCCCCCATGGATCTTCAGACCTTAGTGGCAACCCTGGTCAAGTTAATTACTACTACTATACAGATAACTCTGGAAAACACCATGCGCTCTGGAGGAGGCAGAGCAGCGCATCGTAGCCCAATTATGTACTCCTCTTGCTGTTACAGGGTGGTGGTTCGATAATCTCCTTCGGTCATTAGTTTCCCATTGTTTCCCTTCCTATAGGTACCCATCTAGTTATAGTTGCTATAGGATTCCCCTGCAGGCTGTTCTTTCAGTATGTATTCTTCCCCTGTCGCTTAAGCCCAGTTGGCAGGTTTATGTCGGGGGTTTGGGGTGGGAGTTCTAGCCGCCCACATGTCCGAAAATAGTGTCCTTACCCAATTTATGGCTGCCCTTATTCTATTTGGGGGTGGGTCTGCCCAGGGAGTTTTCTGTTTTTGTTCTTGCCCTCTCCCGGGTTGTCTTTGTTTGTTTCTGTATTTTTGCCTCCCTATCTCTGGTTTCACCCGATGTCTCCTCCTTGCATTCATCCACCTTTAGTCCTCCTGTAAGTCATGCTCTCCTCACCTACATGTCTATTGTTTTCTCAGTAAAGGGTTTAGTCCCCCGTTACTCTTCCTTGCCCCCCAGGGGTTAGTAGCATACCATGTGTAAGTTGTTGATATGGAATGTTAAAGGTTTGCACTCAACACAAAAGTGCATGAAAATTCTGCAATTTTTGAAACGCCTGCATCCAGACATAGTCCTTCTTCAGGAAACACATCTAACGGAGCAGGATTTTCAGAGAATGCAGAAGTTGTGGGTGGGCAAGGTGCAAGGTGCTTGGCAGCCCAGCGGCGGATGGCAAATCTAGAGTAGTAACGTTGCTACACAAGTCGTTCTCGCACCACATTCTCTCACATGAAAGAAATGTTGAAAGGCATTTTTCTTATTTACAACTAGTACATAATGGTATCACGTTTATAATGTTTATGCTCCTAATGTTGATAACTCTTCCTACTTTGCATCTTTAGCAGATACAGACAATGGCTCTAGTGGACCGCACACCATCCTGGGAGGAGACTTGAATACAATGAATGACCCGCTAATAGACCGTAGGCGCTTAGCTCACATACCTACCATCCCCCGTCAGAGTGACAAAGTCCTCCCACCTTTCCTGACGCAGACAGGATTAATAGACTCTTGGCGGCACTTACACCCGGATGGTCATGAGTACACGCACTTCTCACACATACATGGTTTATGGTCTTGCATTGACCACTTCCTAGTCAGTCCCCTTGTGTGCTCTCGGCTGGGAGAGGTGGAAATACGGGACCTGGTCATATCAGATCATTCTGCAGGGGTCTTGGAGCTCCATCCATCATGCCCAAAGAGTTCTGACATCTTGTGGCTGTTTCCGTCTTACTTAACCAAAGATGAATCTCAGGGGGTTGTGGCAAGCAGACAACACATCTCACATTGACAATCCCTCTCTGTAATGGGAAACTGCTAAAGTGGTAGTTAGGGGTAAAATTATGTCTTATAGTATCTCAGTCAAAAGAAAAACTCTAGAGGGTCATGCAACGGCCAGCGCAGCCTTAGCGGAAGCTTACTCACGCTTTTTAGAGTCCCCTACCACTGACCATAAAATCAAGTGGCAGGCAGCAAAATCCTCATATGAAATCTGGTTAGATAGGAAAGAGAGAATCTGTAGGTCTCACTTTGAGGTGGATATGTTTCGACAGGTCAATAAGGCGGGACATTTACTGGCACGGGTTGCGCGTGCCTGCGCATATATTGGTGTTGCGGGACTCATCTGGACAGGTAACGCATGAGCCGCACTCAGTTAATGGCGTCTTGGGCTCCTACTGTCACGATTCGGCTGGCTGGAGGTGGATCCTCTGTGCCAGAGAGGGATTGGCGTGGACCGTGCTGGTGAACCAGTTCTAAGTTGCTACTGGTATTCACCAGAGCCCGCCGCAAAGCGGGATGGTCTTGCAGCGGCGGTAGCAACCAGGTCGTATCCACCAGCAACGGCTCAACCTCTCTGACTGCTGAAGATAGGCGCGGTACAAGGGAGTAGACAAGAGCAAGGTCGGACGTAGCAGAAGGTCAGGGCAGGCAGCAAGGATCGTAGTCAGGGGCAACGGCAGGAGATCTGGAACACAGGCTAGGAACACACAAGGGAACGCTTTCACTGGCACAATGGCAACAAGATCCGGCGAGGGAGTGCAGGGGAAGTGAGGTATAAGTAGGGAGTGCACAGGTGAGAATACTGATTAGGCCTGCTGCACCAATCAGTGGCGCAGCGGCCCTTTAAATGGCAGAGACCCGGCGCGCGCGTGCCCTAAGGAGCGGGGCCGCGCGCGCCGGGACAACACAGACGGGGAACGGGTCAGGTACGGGAGCCGAGATGCGCATCGCGAGCAAGCGCGTCCCGCATCGCGAATCGCATCCCGGCTGGGAGTAATATCGCAGCGCACCCGGTCAGCAGGTCTGACCGGGGCGCTGCGAATGAGAGAACGCTGCGAGCGCTCCGGGGAGGAGCGAGGACCCGGAGCGCTCGGCGTAACAGTACCCCCCCCCCTTGGGTCTCCCCCTCTTTTTGGAGCCTGAGAACCTGAGGATAAGACTTTTGTCCAGGATGTTGTCCTCAGGTTCCCAGGATCTCTCCTCAGGGCCGCAATTCTCCCAGTCGACCAAGAAGAATCTTTTACCTCTGACCGTTTTGGATGCTAGAATCTCCTTCACAGAAAAGACGTCAGAAGATCCGGAAACTGGAGTGGGAGAAACAACTTTGGGAGAGAAGCGGTTAAGGATGAGTGGTTTAAGGAGAGAGACATGGAAGGCATTGGGAATACGGAGAGAAGGAGGAAGAAGGAGTTTGTAAGAGACAGGGTTGATCTGGCACATGACTTTGAAAGGACCAAGATAGCGTGGTCCCAGTTTGTAACTGGGGACACGAAAGCGGACATATTTAGCGGAGAGCCATACCTTGTCTCCGGGAGCAAAAATGGGGGGAGTTCTTCTTTTTTTATCAGCAAATCTTTTCATCCGGGATGAAGCCTGTAAAAGAGAATTTTGGGTCTCTTTCCATATGGTGGAAAGATCACGAGTCACTTCATCCACAGCGGGCAAACCAGAGGGCAAGGGAGTAGGGAGGGGAGGAAGAGGGTGACGGCCGTACACCACGAAAAATGGGGATTTAGCAGAAGATTCGGAGACTCTGAAGTTGTATGAGAATTCGGCCCATGGTAGAAGATCTGCCCAGTCATCATGGCGGGAGGAAACAAAATGCCGTAAATAGTCACCCAGGACCTGATTAACTCTTTCTACTTGCCCATTGGATTGGGGATGATAAGAAGAAGAGAAGTTTAATTTGATCTTGAGCTGTTTACAGAGGGCCCTCCAGAATTTAGACACGAATTGGACGCCTCTATCTGAGACGATATGCGTGGGCAAACCGTGAAGGCGAAAAATGTGTATAAAAAATTGCTTTGCCAACTGAGGCGCTGAAGGAAGACCAGGAAGAGGAATAAAATGCGCCCTCTTGGAAAATCGATCAACGACCACCCAAACAACTGTGTTGCCACGGGATGAGGGCAAGTCCGTAATAAAGTCCATACCAATCTGTGACCAAGGCTGTTCAGGAACAGGCAGAGGATGAAGGAGACCAGCAGGCTTCTGGCGAGGAGTCTTATCCCGGGCACAGACAGTACAGGCCCGCACGAAATCAATAACATCAGTCTCCAGAGTCGGCCACCAATAAAATCGAGAGATGAGTTGCAAGGATTTTTTGATGCCCACATGGCCTGCGAGGTGGGAGGAGTGTCCCCATTTGAGAATCCCGAGACGCTGGCGTGGAGAAATGAAGGTCTTCCCTGGAGGAGTTTGCCTGATGGAAGCTGGAGAAGTGGAGATCAGACAGTCCGGAGGAATGATGTGTTGCGGAGAGACCTCTACTTCAGAGGCATCAGAAGAACGAGAGAGGGCATCGGCCCTAATGTTCTTGTCAGCAGGGCGAAAATGGATTTCAAAGTTAAAACGGGCAAAGAACAACGACCACCTAGCCTGGCGAGGGTTCAGTCGTTGGGCAGACTGGAGGTAGGAGAGATTCTTGTGATCAGTGTATATGATAACTGGAAATTTTGATTCCTCCAGCAGGTGCCTCCATTCCTCAAGCGCCAATTTAATGGCCAGTAGTTCTCGATCCCCGATGGAATAGTTTCTCTCCGCCGGGGAGAAGGTCCTAGAAAAAAAAACACAAGTCACAGCATGCCCGGAAGAATTTTTTTGTAGAAGGACAGCTCCAGCTCCCACTGAGGAGGCATCTACCTCCAATAGGAAGGGTTTAGATGGGTCAGGTCTGGAGAGCACGGGAGCGGAAGAAAAGGCAGACTTGAGATGTTTAAATGCGTCTTCCGCTTGGGGAGACCAGGACTTGGGATTGGCATTTTTCTTGGTTAAAGCCACGATAGGAGCCACAATAGTGGAAAAGTGTGGAATAAACTGTCTGTAATAATTGGCGAACCCCAAAAAACGTTGGATAGCACGGAGTCCGGAGGGGCGTGGCCAATCTAAGACGGCAGAGAGTTTATCTGGGTCCATTTGTAGTCCCTGGCCAGAGACCAAGTATCCTAGGAAAGGAAGAGATTGACATTCAAAGAGACATTTCTCCATTTTGGCATAAAGTTGATTGTCACGAAGTCTCTGAAGAACCATGCGGACATGCTGGCGGTGTTCTTCTAAGTTGGCAGAAAAAATCAGAATATCGTCCAGATAAACCACAACACAGGAATATAGGAGATCACGAAAAATTTCATTAACAAAGTCTTGGAAGACGGCAGGGGCGTTGCATAGGCCAAAGGGCATGACCAGATACTCAAAGTGTCCATCTCTGGTGTTAAATGCGGTCTTCCATTCGTCCCCCTCCCTGATGCGGATGAGATTATAAGCACCTCTTAGGTCCAGTTTGGTAAAGATGTGGGCACCTTGTAAGCGATCAAAGAGTTCCGAGATAAGAGGTAAGGGGTAGCGTTTTTTTACCGTGATTTTATTAAGTCCGCGGTAATCAATACAAGGGCGTAGGGAGCCATCTTTTTTGGACACAAAAAAAAATCCAGCTCCGGCAGGAGAGGAGGACTTGCGGATAAACCCCTTTTTTTAATTATCCTGGATGTACTCCGACATGGCAAGAGTCTCTGGAGCAGACAGAGGATAGATTCTGCCCCGGGGTGGGGTAGTACCCGGGAGGAGGTCAATAGGACAGTCATAAGGCCTGTGAGGAGGCAAAGTCTCAGCTTGCTTTTTGCAAAAAACGTCAGAATAGTCCATATAAGCCTTAGGAAGACCGGATACAGGGGGAACCACAGGGTCACGGCAAGGAGTACTGGGCACCGATTTAAGACAGTCCGTGTGACAAGAAGTACCCCAGTTCTTGATTTCTCCTGTGGACCAATCAAGGGTTGGGGAATGGCGTTGAAGCCATGGTAATCCAAGAAGAATTTCAGAGTGCGAGAGAGGAGCCGGGGAGAGAAACCGCCTCGTGCGAACAAAGTCCATATCCTGGCGGAGCTCCTGACGCCTTTCGGAAAAACGCATGTCAATGCGGGTGGCAAGATGAATAAGTTCATGCAGGTTAGCAGGAATTTCTCGTGCGGCCAGCACATCTTTAATGTTGCTGGATAGGCCTTTTTTAAAGGTCGCGCAGAGGGCCTCATTATTCCAGGATAATTCGGAGGCAAGAGTACGGAATTGGATGGCGTACTCGCCAACAGAAGAATTACCCTGGACCAGGTTCAGCAGGGCAGTCTCAGCAGAAGAGGCTCGGGCAGGTTCCTCAAAGACACTTCGGATCTCCGTGAAGAAGGAGTGTACAGAGGCAGTGACGGGGTCATTGCGGTCCCAGAGCGGTGTGGCCCATGACAGAGCTTTCCCAGACAGAAGGCTGACTACGAAAGCCACCTTAGACCTTTCAGTTGGAAACTGGTCCGACATCATCTCCAAGTGCAGGGAACCTTGGCGAAAGAAAGCCACGGCAAAACTTAGAGTCCCCATCAAATTTATCCGGCAAGGATAATCGTAAGCCGGAAGCGGCCATTCGCTGCGGAGGAGGTGCAGGAGCTGGCGGAGGAGATTGTTGCTGGAGCTGTGGTAATAGCTGCTGTAGCATCACGGTCAGTTGAGACAGCTGGTGACCTTGTTGCGCTATCTGTTGCGACTGCTGGGCGACCACCGTGGTGAGGTCGGCGACAACTGGCAGTGGGACATCAGCAGGATCCATGGCCGGATCTACTGTCACGATTCGGCTGGCTGGAGGTGGATCCTCTGTGCCAGAGAGGGATTGGCGTGGACCGTGCTGGTGGACCGGTTCTAAGTTGCTACTGGTATTCACCAGAGCCCGCCGCAAAGCGGGATGGTCTTGCAGCGGCGGTAGCAACCAGGTCGTATCCACCAGCAACGGCTCAACCTCTCTGACTGCTGAAGATAGGCGCGGTACAAGGGAGTAGACAAAAGCAAGGTCGGACATAGCAGAAGGTCAGGGCAGGCAGCAAGGATCGTAGTCAGGGGCAACGGCAGGAGATCTGGAACACAGGCTAGGAACACACAAGGGAACGCTTTCACTGGCACAATGGCAACAAGATCCGGCGAGGGAGTGCAGGGGAAGTGAGGTATAAGTAGGGAGTGCACAGGTGAGAATACTGATTAGGCCTGCTGCGCCAATCAGTGGCGCAGCGGCCCTTTAAATGGCAGAGACCCGGCGCGCGCGCGCCCTAAGGAGCGGGGCCGCGCGCCGGGACAACACAGACGGGGAACGGGTCAGGTACGGGAGCCGAGATGCGCATCGCGAGCGGGCGCGTCCCGCATCGCGAATCGCATCCCGGCTGGGAGTAATATCGCAGCGCACCCGGTCAGCAGGTCTGACCGGGGCGCTGCGAATGAGAGAACGCTGCGAGCGCTCCGGGGAGGAGCGGGGACCCGGAGCGCTCGGAGTAACACCTACTATGCTGCTCTCTATTCCTCTCCCCCGCTCCTACTGAGGAAGGGTCACCGTTTCTGGAGGGGCTCACTCTACAATCTTTATCTGAAGAGCAGCAGCAGGAGCTCAACGTGGATGTTACAACGGAAGAAGTAGCTGCTAGTATTCGCGCTTTGGCAAATGGGAAAGCGCCAGGGCCAGACGGATATCCTGGGCAGTTCTACAAACCCCTGCTTGATCAGGTAGTTCCTCCCTTAACGGCGTCTTTTAACGAAATTTTAGGCACAAGCGTACTCTCTCTGGCTGTGAAAGTGGCATATATTAAGGTACTCCCCGATCATGACAAGAACCCTTTAGAACCTGGCTCCTATCGCCCCATATCTCTGATCAACCAGGATGTGAAGTTACTATCTAAGATCCTGGCAGATTGTCTGGCTAGATTTTTACCTTCCCTTGCTGGTGACCATCAAGTGGGATTTGTGAACACTCGCTCGGCGGTCACGAACATTAGGAGGGTACTGGCAGTCCTAGATAGTGTTCGGGGCCAGTCTCAGACAGCAACCCAACCCGCATTGTTCACTTTGGATGCTGAAAAAGCTTTTGACAATGTTTGATGGGACTGGCTGAGGCTGGTCCTGACAAAGTTTGGTATTATACATCAATTTAGCTCCTTTATAGACGGCCTATATGATGGTCTCACGGCTAGGGTACATACCCCAGGCATCTTGTCCACCCCCCTCCAGTTAGCTAAAGGAACCCGTCAGGGCTATGCCTTATTGCCTTGATTGTTTGATCTGGCGACTGAACCTCTGGCCCACTATTTGCTCTCTTCTGATCTCTATAGGGGTATAGCTGTGGGTACTCAGGAGGTCAAATTATTCATGTTTGCCGATGACGTGTTACTTTACCTAACCAACCCCAAGGAGGCTGTCCCTAGAATTTTGAACTTTTTATCCTATGCCAGAAGCTTCACAGGCTACAGGGTCAATGCTGCCAAGAGCATGCTACTGCCTTTGAGTGCGACTCCTCCCAGGTGGCTTCTTGATGCGAATGTACTGGGGGTTACAGTGGCCTGTTCTTCAATAACGTATCAAGGCATTCGCATGGTGAAGACTCCTGACAAGCTCTATTCCCTCAACTATACACCACTCTTTCAGCGTATTATGGCGGAGTTTAAGCGCTGGGAGCCCTTACCTTTATCTTTAATGGGTAGATGCCATCTCGTTAAAATGATCAGTTTCCCCAGCTTTTTGTACCTATTGCAAACGCTCCCTCTCCTACTTCCCCATGACGACATGAGATGCCTCACCGCAGCCTTTCAACGCTTCCTATGGCAGAGCAAGTGCCTGCATATAGCTCTACAGAAGCTCATGCTTAGCAAATTTGAGGGGGGAGTTAATTTCACAAACATCAGGGGCTATAATTTGACTTGTTTGTTTCTCAATGCTCTTGATTGGTTGCACTTCTCTGATTACTTCTCCAATCTAGCGGTGGAAACAGCGTTGGCCGACCCTTGTTCTCTACCGGCACTGCTTTACACTTCATATGCTAAACTTCTGGCGGGGATCAAGGGCTTATTGCTACTGAGAGACACTATAGTGACCTGGAAGGAAGGGCAAAAAGTTTTTGGCCTTGCGTTTCTGGTATCCAAAAGAATGGCCTTGCTTGACCATCCAGAATTCACGCAGGGTAAATCTTCTCCATGGTTGCAACTGTGGCTTTCTAGAGGGGTTCAGACGGTGGGGCAACTGATTCATAGTGATGACTGTAGATGGCTCACCCTGGGAGAAATGCTCCACATGTTCGACCTCCCCCTGTCCCACACTCTCTATGCCAATAAGGTACATGCCTTCTGTTCATCTAGATTGCGGAATCTTTTGAAAGAAGCCCGAATCACATTTTAGATGACATTATAGGAAATGAACCCCAGAGAAGGTAAATTTCTGATTTGTACGCAACCTCCCATAATTGTTTCCTAAAACTTGATCCTAAACATGTATTCCGGACATGGGAAAGATGGACAGGGGAGACAGACATTACTGACGTAGTATTAAGCGGGTGGGCAGCTGCACGCAAAAATGTTATCAATGAGAGGTGGAGGGAGACATATTTTAAGGTAGCCCATGCTGCCCTATATGGCTTCAACATCTTGCCCTCGCATAACCAGGGCCGGCCTTAGGTGTTCAGGCGCCCTGTGCAAACTAACCTTGTGGCGCTCCCCCCCTCCATTACCCCGTAAACATACACAAAGAGGAAAAAAATCTTTGTGACAAATATTTTTTTTAATTACAGATAATTTAACTACAACTCCCAGAATTCCCTGGTTGGGAAAAACTAGCATACACACACACACACACACACACACATAACAGGGACTACAACTCCCAGCATTCCCTGGTTGGGAAAAACTAGCATACACACACATAACAGGGACTACAACTCCCAGAATTCCCTGGTTGGGGAAAAACTAGCATACACACACACACACACACATAACAGGGACTACAACTCCCAGCATTCCCTGGTTGGGAACCACTAGCATATACACACACATACACACACACACACACATAACAGGGACTACAACTCCCAGCATTCCCTGATTGGGAACCACTGGCATACACACACATAACAGGGACTACAACTCCCAGGATTCCCTGGTTGGGAACCACTAGCATACACACACACACACACACACACACACACATAACAGGGACTACAACTCCCAGCATTCCCTGGTTGGGAACCACTAGCATACACACATAACAGGGACTACAACTCCCAGCATACACACATAACAGGGACTACAACTCCCAGCATTCCCTGGTTGGGAAACACTAGCATATACACACACCTAACAGGGACTGCAACTCCCAGCATTCCCTGGTTGGGAAACACTAGCATACACACACACACATAACAGGGACTACAACTCCCAGCATGTGCCCCCCCCCCTTCCTCACATAGAAATCATCCCCAGTCAAAGATTTATTCCCAAGTCCCTGCAGTGTATGAATCCCCAGCCCGTGCACTTTGTCATCCTGTTCAGTAAATACAGACAGAGCCCAGACAGGGGAGATGAGGAGCACTGCTCTGGCTTCTTTCTCCCCGTGCAGACCTGCGTCCTCCGAGGGGAGATGCGGGACCCGTGCTCCTCCTCTCTCCCCCTGCTCCTCCTCTCTTCCCCTGCTCTGGCTTTTTTCTCCCCGTAAAGACCTGCGTCCTTCCGAGCTCAGGAATATGAGGGAGGGGGCGTGTACTCTCTCCCTGTGCAGACCTGCGTCCTCTCGAGCTCGGGGAGATGAGGGAGGGGGCGTGTACCTCCTCTCTCCCCTTGCTCTGCCCTCCCCCAGCTCTAGCTTCGGAAATCTTTGGAGGGCTGGGGGAGGAGCGGAAGTAAGTTTTCACAGAGGCGCAAAATTCCACCTCACACCGGCCTGTTACACTGTGAGCTGTGTCGGCCCTGCGCATAACTTCCCGGATAGGATCACTCATTGCCCTAAATGGAATACCCCACTTACAAATATGTATCATGGGATCTGGGAGTGCTCACACTCAGCAATATACTGGCGTCTCATACAATCGTACATATGGGATCATTGGAAGGTGCGGGTCCCTTTTACACCGCAATCGCTCCTATTTTACCAATGGCACCTACCGGAGAGAGGAGGAGAAGGGGAGGAGAGGTTTCCTAGGTTTGTCCACATGATCCTTTTAGTTTCCATGCATTGTCCATTTGGTAAATGGTTAGATACTACCACTCCGGATTTGCCTATGCTGATTACCCAGTTGAAATAGTTTCTAGAAGTAGATCGCTTGGATGCCAAGAGGCATTCAGAAACTGGCACAAAGTGTGTTTTTCCAAAAATGGAAATCCTTTATTGTTAATCACTTTGACTCTCAGGGGATCGTTGAGATTGTGCGACCATTTAGATACGCCATTTGGTACGATGTGGAATCTCTGAGAGGTTCTCTAGGGGCGCTAAGACTACCAGATATGTAAACTAAATACAGGCTGACCATTTCTTTTGAGCACTGTGGCTCTCGGTTCGGATCCTCTGGGAGTCAAGGAAGCACCGGCAGGTATTGAGTGAGGCTCTTGCAGTGAGGAGTCGCACTCCTGTTCACATGGTATGGGGTCAGGGGAGGTGAATGATAAATCTGTCTCCTCATCGGCGATATCTATCTTATTTTTTACTTGAAGATGTCAGCGTGGTTACCGATGTCACTTTATTCTAGGATGCCTTAGTGCACTTTCATGGACGTTGCAACGCTGTGTTCTTTTCTACTTTCCGTTTGGGGGAGGGGAGGGGAGAGTTATTATAGGGATAAGGGTACCTGTCACGGGTGAAGAAGCTTTATGCGCTCTTTACATTCTCTGTGATGCTGTGTTCTCTACCTATGCTCTTATGCATCTTGTTCCACTGTATAATGTAGTTTTATATTTACTGTTTATTAAAAATTGTTTAATAAAAATGTATATAAAAGAAAAAAAAAAGATGATAAGACGTATGCCAAGAGAGCGGAGGGCAGCTAATACTGGCTTCAGTAACTTTGTGAAGCACCAAGGAGCAGACGAGAGGCCGAAGGGGAGGCAAGTAAATTGACATTTCTGATCGTTCCAAATGAATTGGAGAAAAGGTTGAAAAGAAGGGTGAATTGGAACTGTGAGGTACGCATCTTCGAAATCGATTTATATTAACCAGTCTCCCTGAAGGAGTAGATCTCTCAGAAGATGGATACCCTCCATCTTGAAATGTTGGTGTTTCAGGGGATTGGAATGATAGCGTTTTTGGAGTGCAGGTCTGCAATTTCTTTCTCTATTAATATTTGATCGGCTTTTGAAAAACAAATGGGATGAGGGAGATGAGTTTGTATCGGTATTGAGACAAATTCTATATGGTAAACTAATACAGTATTTAGAATCCAGTGGTTGGAAGATATCAGACTCCAATTTTGTCTTTCACCCACTGGAATGTGGGAAAAAGACAGAAGTGAGTGACTTACCTGGAGGAGGTCTGGAGCGGATTGAAGGATGTTGTCCTCTTAACCTCCAGGGACGACCCCGGTATGGAAAGAAGGGAGGGACTTGTGAGGGTGGAAAGGAAAAGGAAGGCCTTTCGGGTTGGAAGGAGCCTCTCGGTTGAGGTCTATATTGGGGACCTCTGCTGGGAAAGCGGCACCGTCCTTTCCCAGCTTTCCCAAAAACACTGCTTGTGAAGACTCTCTTAAGTGATGCTTGAGCCTTATCTAGTGTAGAGAAAAGGCCTACATATTTATCTCCTTATTAATTAATTATCACTGAAAAGGTGGATATCAGAAGAGGAGGACAAATCAGAAGAAGCCAAATTGGCAAGCTGAGGGTCCAGCTTCATGAGTACGGGACATCGCTGTTCTGTACACATTTGCGGCATGTGTATTGCCGAAAATACACATGGCTCTTTGGGCCCAGCCCCTCAAAATGTTGACATCTATTGGGTTGCCAGTGTTGATAGACTCTTCAGACAAGTCCAGTATTTTTGTTAAAGGACCTAGAATATCTAGGAACTTGTCCTGGCAACTTTATAGAGAGCGATCAATGCCCCTCTTAGGGTTTTTTCCTGATTTTTGCAGGAATTTGATCAACACCAGATAAATTTCGGGGTCTGGGCCTGGCATCTTTTTTCTATTAGAGGAAAGATATTTATTCATAGGTCTAGTCTAGGGCCTCAATTTATTTTGATATTAATGGAGTGTCCTATATAAATGTATGGGGAGTAACTATGGGTCTGTGTTTCCCAACCAGGGTGCCTCCAGCTGTTGCAAAACTACCAAATAAAACTTTTAATATAGTATTACTTGTACTTAATTAGCAGACACTTTCCCATTCACTTGCTTTTAAAATTATTAACATAAATATGTCTAAAATGTAATAGAAAACATGGCCACTAGGTGGCGGCTCTGTTCTGTTCCCTGCCACAATTAATACAGTGAGTTTGGTCTCCTCCTGGCCTGGCAGGAGACCAAACCCAGGAAGTGCTTCTCTGCATGGAGCTTGATTGACAGCTGCATAGAGCCTCACTAAAAGCTGCCAAGAGCCTCACTGAAAGATGCAAAGTGCCTCAGGTCCTCCCAGCACTGCAAAGATGTGAGGGCAGAAGTGTTCCCCCAGCAGGCTTCAATGATGTCATGCCTGCTGGAAAACGCCCACTTTCTTCTGCTGGGAGATTGCACAATGTGAGCAAGAATAAAGGTAATATATACAGCTTTTTAAAGCTCTGAAGTTTTTTAAGGGTGGGAGGGGTGTTGGGAGTAGTTAGGAAATATAGCCTTAGAGAGTTAGTTTAGAAAGGTATTTTCTAAGCATTATAGTTGGGGGCCCTGTTACAGATTTTGCGGGGCCCCGCATCTTCAAGTTAACCCTATGGTTAAGAACATTGCGTTTTTTGATGACTGGACCCTATAGAGTTAATACTAAAATTTGCTATTCATAATATTACCTTTCTATTCAGTGCTCGTATACATTTAACTATCTCAGCGCCACGAGTCACTTCATACCAGGAAACCAGGCTGACACCCCACCCCACTACATGTAATGTATATATAGAGAACGGAATATAGATCCTTTTCATGGAAAAGGTCCTGTCCATAAAATATATGGCAATTACCCTATAAAATAACATACGAGTCACCGGTTAGTGCCAGGGAGAGTGGGGGGATCTGCTTTCTCAGCCAGGTGCCATTACACGTCCTCCGAGATAACGTCCAGGAGCCGCGCAGGGTAAACAGACCCCCGCCACCTATTATAATAAACTTTAATGACTCTTTCCAGATCTGCTGAACTTTCTCATACTCATTTTTTACTACTGTTCAGTTGGTTGACATTGTAGGATCATTTTTTAAGAGCACTTTTTCTTGGCGAGATTAAATTCTTGTGTTAATCTATACGTCCGCGTAGAACAAATTATTTCATTATTTCATCCATTCTCACTGCCGGGATCTGCTCCCATATTATCGTGACTTGAAGTTATACAGAAAGTTATATTTGTTACACATATATAGTCGAGCCCAGATATGGTGAATTGCATTCTTTGTTTATTTTTGGCAAATCGTAATGGTCATAATAGTTTTAATATTGTTGTTGACCATAATTAATAATTCATAATTGAGTTATTCCCCTGACAATATATATATTATCAATACTGTCTAGTAAAAAGAGACCTTGTTGCTTATAGCAACCAATCCCTGTTCTGGGATGTGGAAAGCCGCAAAATAATTAGTTGATATGGGCAAAAAGGTAATATTTAAAAAAAAAAAATTGATGAATTAGGCCTAATGATTTTGAATACAGACAATAGATATGGTATACAGGTGTAATTGGCTGCAGCAGGAAATAACCCCTTAAATAATGAAGTGTTAATACCGACGCACAGATTGATTACCGTATTTTTCGCCGTATAAGACTCACTTTTTCTTCCCCAAAACTGGGGGGGGGGGGGGGGGGAGTTGGTGCGTCTTATATGGCAAATACACATTAAAACCCTGTCCTATCAGGTCAGTCCCTGGGCCATCAACGGCCGGGACCCGCGGCTAATACAGGACATCACTGATCGCGGTGATGCCCTGTATTAACCCATCAGATGCGGCGACCAAAGCTGACCGCCACATCTGAAATGAAAGTGACACTAACCCGGCTGCTCAATCGGGCTGTTCGGGACCGCCGCGGTGAAATTGTGGCGTCCCGAACAGCTTACAGGACACCGGGAGGGACCTTACCTGCCTCCTTGGTGTCTGCTCCGTGCCGGGATCCCCTGCATGGCCGGAGCTCTCCTTCGTCGTCATCACGTCGTCGCGCACGCTGTCCAATAGGAGCGGCTTGCGTAGCGACATGATGGCGGCGATGGAGAGCGAGGATAGCGGGCAGCAGAGACGTTCCGGAGCCACGGGGACACCCCGGGGACGCGGCGACAGCGATGGAGGGCGACATCCAGGGCAGCAGTGACGAGTGGTGACGGGTCTGGAGCGGCGGGTACACATGAGTACTACCTCCTATACCAGTGGTCTTCAACCTGCGGACCTCCAGATGTTGCAAAACTACAACTCCTGGCATGCCCGGACAGCCAACGGCTGTCTGGGCATGCCGGGAGTTGTAGTTTTGCAACATCTGGAGGTCCGCAGGTTGAAGATCACTGTCCTATACTTTACATTGTATTTGGTTCAGAATTTTTTTTTTCTACATTTTCATCCTTTAAAATTGGGTGCGTCTTATATGCCGGAGCGTCTTATATGGCGAAAAATACGGTATATAGGAGACAATAACATGTGGTAGATAAAGTAATAAATTGTACCCGTGGGTGTTGCCCAGGGGTATAGGACAGTATTTGTACACCAGACATAAGCAGTTGTCCGCAAAGCATAACTTAAGATCTCATTATGCATATATGAGTGAAACCATACACATCCAACGCGTTTCGCTACTCTGTATTGCTGCAGGTAGCTCGTCATGGATTAGTGAGGACTTGGAGAAGGGTTACTAGGGACCCTGCACGACAGTCAGTGTGCCTTCACATGTATAGATACATGATGTTTGATGACGTGAGTACATTGGATAGTCCTCAATTAGGTTATAGAAGAGGATGAATAGCAGACATATGGACAGTTCAGTTGATTATCATACGGATCTTGTAGGAAGTTAACCAGGTACAATGTAGATCCTTAGTGTAGTAGTAGTAGAGTAGTTATAACCAGGATAGAGGCAACAGGTCTGATGATGGCGTCCCTGGGATGTGAGTTCTGTCCGGTCCGGTATTCCCAGTGGATGACCAGGGAGAGGATCGTACGATGTTACATGCGGTTGCTTGCTAATTCTGTCCGCAGTCCGTTGTGTAAATAAAAAAAATAAAAAAAGTGAATGAAAAATGTAAATGGAAAAAGATAATATATAAATGACATATATTACAGGGAGCGCAACAATTTTTTAAAATTTTAGCTGCAAAAATAAATGCCTCTCCTGATGATGCGCTGTCCTCTCTCTCCTGATGATGCACTGTCCTGACTCTCCTGAAGATACGCTGTCCTGCCTGAAGATGCACTGTCCTGCCTCTCCTGAAGATGCGCTGTCCTGCCTCTCCTGATGATGCACTGTCCTGCCTATCCTGAAGATGCGCTGTCCTGCCTCTCCTGATGATGCACTGTCCTGCCTCTCCTGAAGATGCGCTGTCCTGCCTCTCCTGAAGATGCACTGTCCTGCCTCTCCTGAAGATGCGCTTTCCTGCCTCTCCTGATGATGCTCTGTCCTACTTGAAGATGCGCTGTCCTGCCACTCCTGAAGATGAGCTGTCCTGCCTTTCCTGATAATGTGCTATCCTGCTTCTCCTACTGATGCGCTGTCCTGCCTCTCCCGAAGATGTGCTGTCCTCCTTCTCCTGATGATGTGCTATTCTGCCTCTTCTGGTGATGTGCTGTTCAACCTCTCCTAATGATGCGCTGTCCTCCCTCTCCTGATAATGTGCTATCCTGCCTCTCCTAATGATGCGCTGTCCTCCCTCTCCTGATAATGTGTTATCCTGCCTCTCCTAATGATGCGCTGTCCTGCCTCTCCTGAAGATGCACTGTCCTGCCTCTCCTGAAGATGCGCTTTCCTGCCTCTCCTGATGATGCTCTGTCCTACTTGAAGATGCGCTGTCCTGCCACTCCTGAAGATGAGCTGTCCTGCCTTTCCTGATAATGTGCTATCCTGCTTCTCCTACTGATGCGCTGTCCTGCCTCTCCCGAAGATGTGCTGTCCTCCTTCTCCTGATGATGTGCTATTCTGCCTCTTCTGGTGATGTGCTGTTCAACCTCTCCTAATGATGCGCTGTCCTCCCTCTCCTGATAATGTGCTATCCTGCCTCTCCTAATGATGCGCTGTCCTCCCTCTCCTGATAATGTGTTATCCTGCCTCTCCTAATGATGCGCTGTCCTCCCTCTCCTGATAATGTGCTATCCTGCCTCTCCTAATGATGCGCTGTCCTCCCTCTCCTGATAATGTGTTATCCTGCCTCTCCTAATGATGCGCTGTCCTCCCTCTCCTGATAATGTGCTATCCTGCCTCTTCTAAAGATATGCTGTCCTAACTCTCCTTATGATGCGCTGTCCTGCTGTCAGAATAACTCTGAGAAGAATTTCCATAGTGTATATGGGCCCTAACCCTGATGATACGTTGTCCTAACTCTCCTGATGATGCGCTGTCCTGCCTCTCCTGATGATGCGCTCTCCAGCCTTTTCTGATGATGCACTCTCCAGCCTCTTCTGATGATGCGCTGTCCTGCCTCTCCTGATGATGCGCTCTCTAGCCTTTTCTAATGATGCGCTGCCCTGCCTCTCCTGATGATGCGCTCTCCAGCCTTTTCTGATGATGCGCTCTCCAGCCTCTTCTGATGATGCGCTGTCCTGCCTCTCCTGATGATGCACTCTCTAGCCTTTTCTGATGATGCGCTGCCCTGCCTCTCCTGATGATGCTCCAAACCTAAGACTCTTGTCTGCCGGGTGTTTAGAATGTCATCAGGAGTGATGGGACAGCACTTCATAAGGGTAAGTAAGCTGAAGCATTGCGAAGAATGGCGTATCATTGCTGAAGCGAGTAAGGTGAGTACTGTTTAGTTTTGTTATTTTATAGCTTTAGCAGTCAGCAGTTAGTTTTTTAAATACCCCTTCAATAGCTTTTAAATGTATAAGCACGTGCTAAAAAAATAAATAAATACCTACCGTAAATAAAAATGCATGTAGTCATGAATGGGGAAACTGTCCCAATCTACAACCAGATTTAATTTTTTAGTTTTTTTGTCTAAGTATCAGCATTCAGCCGGCCAAACGTGACACCTACACATGTAATACAGAACCGATCATGGAAAAACGTTACTTCCAAAACGTCACACCACATAATGTAATGGGTCACACATTATTAAGTTAGATATTTCCGCATCCACAAAAGTCAAGTTACATTTAGCACAAATTTTCCAAATTTAGAAAGTTACTTTTTTTTTTGCCTTAAAGCGGAGAACTAAAAATAGTGCATTAATGGCTTCTAAAAATAGCGCATTAATGGCTTCTAAAAATAGCAGCGGTCATTAGGAAAGTAAACATTCCAGGTTCCATTAACATAGAACGGTATTTCCTCCGACCAATAATGTTAATGACTTCTCAAAGTGTCAATTTAGTTGAATGATTGACCTTGAAGTGTGGTCTCTGCTCTAACTTTATTAGCTCCAAATATAACAATATTTTCATAGTTGTCAATATTAGTACAGTGGTCCCTCAACATACGATGGTAATCCGTTCCAAATGGACCATCGTTTGTTGAAACCATTGCATGTTGAGGGATCCGTGCAATGTAAAGTATAGGACAGTGATCTACAACCTGCGGACCTCCAGATGTTGCAAAACTACAACACTCAGCATGCCCGGACAGGCAACGGCTGTCCGGGCATGCTGGGAGTTGTAGTTTTGCAACATCTGGAGGTTGGCAGGTTGAAGACCACTGGTATTGGAGGTTATACTTACGTGTCCCCACCGCTCCAGACCGTCACCGCTCGTCACCGCTTCCCTGGATATCGCCTTCCATCGGCAAGGGCAAGGCCTCTGCTTCCCCGGCATCCTCGCTCTCTGTCGCCGCCATCACGTCGTTACGCACGCTGCTCCTATTGGATGACGGGACGGCGTGCTCAGCGACGTGATGACGACGATGGAGAGCGCTGACAATGCAGGGGATCCCGAAGAGGACAGGTAAGTGATCATCAGAGGACCACACGGGGCACCGTAAACGGCTATCCGGTGGCAGCTGAAGTAGTCTGCGCTGCCGGATAGCCGTCTATGCGATGGCCCCGACATACAAAAGCATCGTATGTTGATGCTGCCTCTGAGAGGCCATCGTATGTTGAAATGATCGTATGTCGGAGCCATCGTAGGTCGGGGGGGGGGTCACTGTATAGTGTAAGTGCCAAATAAAAAAAAAAAACTACAACCAGGGTTAAAGGAGTACTCCGGCGCGCACTTTTTTCCTTTTATCCCGTCCGGGCTGCAAAATAAAAGAAAACACACTTTCTCTTACCTGCCAACGAGCCCTCGGAGCTCCGGTACACTCCGGTACAGGTGTTCGGTCCCCGGGCTGTATTCTTCTTACTTCCTGTTAGCCCGGCACGTCACATGGAGCTTCAGCCTGTTACCGGCCGCAGCAATGTCCCGCCTCGGCCAGTGATAGGCTGAAGCTCCGTGTGACGTGCCGGGCTAACAGGAAGTAAGAAGAATACAGCCCGGGGACCGAACACCTGTACCGGAGCTCCGGGGGCTCGTTGGCAGGTAAGAGAAAGTGTGTTTTCTTTTATTTTGCAGCCTGGACGGGATAACATGAAAATAGTGCGCGCTGGAGTACTCCTTTAATATTTAAAATAAAATTGCTATAAGGCCCTTTTTATATCATGTTTTCGTATCCTATTGAAAGGTACTGTTTGTTTTTTCTCAATATAAGTATAAAACTGTAAACATGATGTAATAGGACGCCTATCTAGATGCCTCTGTACAGATTTTTTTGTCCAATCAAACCATGGACACCATGACCCATCAGATCCCATTAAAGTCAAAATGGTCAGTGGAACGTCATTGGTGTCCGGCATGTAGTGGATGTGCCAGCTCACATTTTTTTATTCTTCTAATGACAGAACAGATGAATGGAGAAAACAAGGCACATGTGATCCTAGCCTAAATGCCCATTGCCTAAAGCTATGATTTAACCCCTTAAGGACTCAGGGTTTTTCAGTTTTTGCACTTTCATTTTTTCCTCCTTACATTTTAAAAATCATAACACTTTCAATTTTCCACCTAAAAATCCATATTATGGCTTATTATTCTTTGCGCCACCAATTCTACTTTGCAGTGACATTAGTCATTTTACCCAACATTTCACGGCGAAACGGAAAAAAAAAATCATTGTGCGACAAAAATCAAAGAAAAAACGCCATTTTGTAACTTTTGGGGGCTTCCGTTTCTACGCAGTGCATATTTCGGTAAAAATGACACCTTATCATTATTCTGTAGGTCCATACGGTTAAAATGATCCCCTACTTATATAGGTTTGATTTTGTCGCACTTCTGGAAAAAATTATAACTACATGCAGGAAAATGTATACGTTTAAAAATGTCCTCTTCTGACCCATATAACTTTTTTATTTTTCCACGTACAGGGCGGTATGAGGCCTCATTTTTTGCGCCGTGATCTGAAGTTTTTATCGGTACAACTTTTGTTTTGATTGGACTTTTTGATCACTTCTTATTTATTTTTTAATGGTATAAAAAGTGACCAAAAATACGCTTTTTTGGACTTTGGAATTTTTTGCACGTACGCCATTGACCGTGCGGTTTAATTAATTATATATTTTTATAGTTCGGACATTTACGCACACGGCGATACCACATATGTTTATTTTTTTTATGGGAAAAGGGAGTGATTCAAACTTTTATTAGGGAAGGGGTTAAATGACCTTTATTAACACTTTTTTTAAAACTTTTTTTTTGCAGTGTTATAGGTCCCATAGGGACCTATAACACTGCACACACTGATCTCCTGCCTGCTCCTGCCTGGATCTGCCTGCCTTGACTGCTCCTGCCTGGATCTCAGGCACGGAGCAGTCATTCGTCGAACGGACACCGAGTAGGCAGGTAAGGTCCCTCCCGGTGTCCTGTAAGCTGTTCGGAATGTCGCGATTTCACCGCGGCGGTCCCGAACAGCCCGACTGAGCAGCCAGGATACTTTCACTTCAGACGCGGCGGTCAGCTTTGATCGCCGCGTCTGAAGTGTTAATACAGGGCATCACCGCGATCGGTGATGTCCTGTATTAGCCGCGGGTCCCAGCCGTTGATAGCCGCCGGGACCGACCCGATATGACGCGGGGACATCGTGTGACCCCGCGGCATATCGCGGGAGCCAGCGCAGGACGTAAATATACGTCCTGCGTCGTTAAGGGGTTAAAGGGGTACTCCGGTGGAAAACTTTTTTTTTTTTTTAAATGAACTGGTGCCAGAAAGTTAAACAGATTTGTAAATTACTTCTATTTAAAAATCTCAATCCTTTTACTACTTATTAGCAGCTGTATGCTACAGAGGAAATTCTTTTCTTTTTGAATTTCTTTTTTGTCTATTCCACAGTGCTCTCTGCTGACACGTCTGTCTGAGTCAGGAACTGTCCAGAGCAGCATAGGTTTGCTATGGGGATTTTCTCCTGATCTGGACAGTTCCTGATACGGGCATCAGGTGTCAGCAGAGAGCACTGTGGACAAGACAAAAAATACATTAAAAAAGAAAAGAATTTCCTCGGTAGCATACAGCTGCTAATAAGTACTGGCAGGGTAAAGATTTTTTAATAGAAGTAATTTACAAATCTGTTAAACTTTCTGACCCCAGTTGATTTAAAAAAAAAAATGTTTTCCACCGGAGTACCCCTTTAAGTATCTTGATAGATGAGAAATGCGTTAGATCAGCACCTCTTTCCCACACTGTACACCATCATTGCTGTTATAGTAAAAGAACTACAAGGCACGATGACATGATGTTTTTTCTTATTCCTTAGAAGTCTTGGACAACATTTATTTGCAAATATTTTTAAGCTTCTACACTACAAATCTGAACACAATCACTTTTTACCTGTTGTCTACATTTGGAATATAATTTTCTAGAGAGGAAAACCCATAATTCACCCTTACTAGACGCATACACAGTTAATATGCTAATGTTCGGGCTAGATTTTTGTAGACCTTCCCTTACTGGTCAAATAAAGTAATGATTCAGATAATGTTTAACTTATCTCACTCCATCTTAAGGTATTAGTACAAGCAGAACTGAGAGAGACCTCAAACACATTTGGTTGGATTTGGGAGAGAAGTCTGGTTGGATTTGGGAGAGAATAAGGCAGATTCAAGACGATGGCAAGCATGGCACTGCAGTTACTGGGCTTCTTCATAGCCCTTTTTGGTTTTATTGGGACCATTATTGCCACGGTGCTCCCTCACTGGTGGAGAACTGCTCACGTTGGCACCAACATCATCACAGCAGTGGCATACATGAAGGGCCTGTGGATGGAATGTGTGTGGCACACCACTGGAATTTACCAATGCCAAGTCCATCAATCTCAGTTGGCACTTCCCCGTGATCTTCAGATTGCACGAGGTATGATGGTGACATCTTGTGTCCTTTCAGTCCTGGCATGTGTTGTTTCTGTGTTTGGCATGAAATGCACCCAATGTGCCAAAGGGTCTTCAGCTAAAAAGATGATTGTCATCCTTGGTGGAGTGGCCTTTCTGCTCGCTGGACTTACATGTCTCATTCCTGTAGCATGGTCGACCAATGATGTTGTCCGAGACTTTTATAACCCTGCACTCCCTTACGGGATGAAATTTGAGATCGGCCAAGCTCTCTATGTCGGCTTCATCTCAGGAGGCCTGTCGGTAATTGGCGGAATCATTCTCTTCTTTACGGCGTGTCAGAAGAACATCGATCAAGTACCCTACATCCATCCATCACACACCACAAGAAGGGTTCCAATGAGCAAGCCAACACCAGTCCATAGAAGTAGCCATTTACGTACTTGGTCATCTTGGTCATCTACATCTCGCCACGGTTACCAGATCGGGGACTTTGTTTGACCGGAGAAGAATTGCTTCATCCATTTCAAACTTTGTATTTATATTCATGTTTACTGTATATCTATAACTGGACAGACTTGTAAATATGTAACATTGGGTCACATTTTATAATAATTTATTAAGCTGAGGGCACATGGATAAATCCTGTTGCTCTCCATATGTGGTAAGTCCGAGGGGGGGAGGGAGTTGGGAATATTTTCCGATTATTCAGACCTCCACAGAAATAAAATAACACAGGATTAAATGTTTTCATCATATTGTGATTGTGTTGTTTGTAAATAACATTATGTGACACCATACTGAAGACCCCATTCAGTTTGATGCAAGCTAAATTTGTGGTCGGGTTACATTTACCGTGAGTAGAGTACCATTTGCATGAATAATTAGGCCTGGGGTGTGCCTGGGTGGCTGTGAAGGGTATCCTAAAGAAAGGGGGCAAAAATACCTCAGTTGGGTAATGCATAAATTAATGGTTAAGCATAACCTACCTCATATGAACCCAAGATAACAGACTAAATGCTCCAGTTAACAGCCGGAGGTTGGAACGTGTCAATGGAACAGAGCGGTAACAGTGCCCTAACTTACTTAAAGGGTAGCTCCCACCATCCTTTTTTTTTTTTTTTGCTAGCCCATTCCCCCCCCCCCCCCCCCGCCTACGGCACTAGCCCGTTCCCTCCTACTCCCCCCCCTCCCCGCATACCCCGTTCCCTCATTACACTTGCAGTTTCTGCAGAGTCCGGCAGCGGGCGTGCAGGGACAGCGGTGGCGGGGATGTGCGGGAGGAGTGGCCTCCCAGCCAGTAGCCAGTGGCCGGGAGCCAATACGCTCGCTCCCGCCTGTCTGATTGACAGGCAGGGAGCGAGTGCAGCCTAACTGAAAAAGGACTGATTGCCACTCCAAAATCAGTCCTTTTTCAGTGGCCGGTTTTTAAATGTAAATTAAACCTTTTTAATGAAAAAAAATAATAATAAAAGTATATTAGAGATATGTTGTAGTACATAAGTACTACAACATATCAAAAAATAAAGTTGGTGACAGTGCCCATTTAACATCTAAGTGATAACTGACAAAGAGAAGCCCCTACCCAGAAGCATTTCATTTACATTCTCAATAACTTGTAAAGTTTCTAAGCTTTTTGTGCCAATCTACTTTAGTTCTGGTTACATTGGGCAGAATTTGGTGGTTACTGCACTATATACAGTGGTCCCTCAACATACGATGGTAATCCGTTCCAAATGGACCATCGTTTGTTGAAACCGTCGTATGTTGAGGGATCCGTGCAATGTAAAGTATAGGACAGTGGTCTACAACCTGCGGACCTCCAGATGTTGCAAAACTACAACACCCAGCATGCCCGGACAGCCAACGGCTGTCCGGGCATGCTGGGAGTTGTAGTTTTGCAACATCTGGAGGTCCGTAGGTTGAAGATCACTGGTATTGGAGGTTATACTCACATATCCCCGCCGCTCCGGACCGTCACCGCTGCCCTGGATGTCGCCTTCCATCGCTGTTACCGCGTCCCCGTTATGTCCCCGGCGCTCCGGCAAGGCCTCTGCTTCCCTGGCATCCTCGCTCTCCGTCGCCGCCATCACGTCGTTACGCACGCCCCTTCTATTGGATGACGGGACGGCGTGCGCTGCTACGTGATGACGACGATGGAGAGCGCCGACTATGCAGGGGATCCCGAAGAGGACGCGCCGGAGCCCCGAGGACAGGTAAGTGATCATCAGCGGACCACACGGGGCACCGTAAACGGCTATCCGGTGGCAGCTGAAGCAGTCTGCGTTGCCGAATAGCGGTTAATGCGATGGCCCCGACATACAAAAGCATCGTATGTTGATGCTGCATCGTATGTTGAAATGATCGTATGTCGGGGCCATCGTAGGTCGGGGGGGGGGGGTCACTGTATATGTGTGATGAATTATGTATTACTTTCATAAACTGTAGTGTCCTTTCAGGGACAGATTATCGATAGGGCAAATTAAGCAATGGCCCCAAGGGCCTTCACCATGTGGGCCTTGATTGTCCACCACCTCTTAAAGAAAACATTTCAACAAGTCATATCCCAATGTTTTTCCCAAAGTCCTTCACTTGGCCTAACATGGTCTATTCAATACAATACAATATATTCTATTGTAAGATTATACATAGTAATCATAGGTAATAATGAAAAAAATTTAATTGACAAGTAAATGGCCAATCTCAAGTGGACCTTTGGTACTTAATAGGTAGTAGGAAGTAGGTACATCAGACCAGATGACTTTGGCTACCTCTGTGATTTTGGGCCACCATTGGGGTTTACTGAATATTCAGGAATAGGAAAACAGCATTGGTTGTGGTTAGAGATGAGCGAACTTACAGTAAATTCGATTCGTCACGAACTTCTCAGCTCGGCAGTTGATGACTTTTCCTGCGTAAATTAGTTCAGCTTTCCGGTGCTCCGGTGGGCTGGAAAAGGTGGATACAGTCCTAGGAAAGAGTCTCCTAGGAATGTATCCACCTTTTCCAGCACACAGGAGCACCGGAAAGCTGAACTAATTTATGCAGGATAAGTCATCAACTGCCGAGCCGAGAAGTTTGTGACAAATCGAATTTACTGTAAGTTCGCTCATCTCTAGTTGTGGTATTACAACTTGGCTGCATTCACTTGAATGGAACTGAGCTGCAATACCACACACAACAAGAGGGCAGGAGTGGTGCTGTTTTTTTTAATTCCTAGATAATACCTTTAATGACAGTAAGTGCATATGATATCCTTCTTAAAGGGGTACTCCGGTGGAAACCATTTTTTTTAAGTCAACTGGTGCCAGAAAGTAAAACAGATTTGTAAATGATTCTATTAAAAAATCTTTACCCTCCCAGTACTTTTAAGCAGCTGTATGCTCCAAAGGAAATTCTTTTCTTTTTGAATTTCTTTTTTGTCTTGTCCACAGTGCTCTCTGCTGACACCTCTGTCCGTGTCAGGAACTGTCCAGAGCAGCATAGGTTTGCTATGGGGATTTTTCTCCTGCTCTGGACAGTTCCTGACACGGACAGAGGTGTCAGCAGAGAGCACTTTGGACAAGACAAAAAATAAATTCAAAAAGAAAAGAATTTCCTCTGTAGCATACAGCTGCTAAAAAGTACTGGAAGGGTAAAGATTTTTTAATAGAAGTAATTTACAAATCTGTTTAACTTTCTGGCACCAGTTGATTTAAAAATAAATAAATTATAATATATATGTTTTCCACCGGAGTACCCCTTTAAATATTTGATGGTGATGTATGGTTATACTGCTGCTATTATATGAGCTGTTCCCATAGAAAGGCTCTGTATACAGGACCACAGGAATCCTTTCCTTGTTCTCACCTGCACGCTCCATTAGATCTGGGTAATAGGGCAATTTACTTATACAGGCGCAACCATTAATGATTTCTAATGAGTTAATACATATCTAATCCAGGAGGGAACCCGAGGAGACGCAGTGAATGGTATTTATAAGATTACGGAAAAACAGTAGGTAACACTTTAGTGTACAGCTTTTAGCTGTCAGGGCATGCTGGGAGTTGGAGTTCTGCAACATATATAGAAAGATAGAAAAAATATATATACAGAGAGACAGAAAATACTTTAAGAAATTTAAAGGAGTAGTCCAGTGGTGAAAAACTTATCCCCTATCCTAAGGATAGGGGATAAGTTTGAGATCGCGGGGGGTCCGACCGCTGGGGCCCCCTGCGATCTCTCTGTACGGGGGCCAGGCTCTCCGGCCAGATAGCCGGTGTTGACCTCCGCACGAAGCGGCAGCCGACACGCCCCCTCAATACATCTCTATGGCAGAGCCGGAGATTGCCGAAGGCAGCGCTTCGGCTCCGCCATAGAGTTGTATTGAGGGGGCGTGTCGGCCGCCGCTTCGTGCGGAGGTCGACACGCCCCCTTCCCGCGGGCTGTCGGGGCTCCGTACAGGAGATCGTGGAGGGCCCTGGCGGTCGGACCCCCCGCGATCTCAAACTTATCCCCTATCCTTAGGATAGGGGATAAGTTGTTCACCACTGGGTCACCACTGGACTACTCCTTTAAGATGGACAATCCATGTGCAGCAGAAGCCTCCACAAAGAATTGGTGTTAGGACCGCGTGGAGATGTGCAATTGACGGCAATGCATTTCTGAGCAGATTCTGCCAAAAGAATAAACCTGTTAATTCTTTAGGCAAAGTCGGGAATTGGACTTTGAGCTTCAAAAATTCTGCACTGTGCACAATGCAGCAGAATTTGGTTAAAGACTGTAGAAGGCTTCAGCATCGGAATCTCCACCCAGGGGCCATAGGGTCCAATCACACGGCAGAATTTCCTGCTTGCAGAATTCCACCTCAAACTAAAGCCCATAGACTTCTATGGGATTCCGCACTCCCATTCACACTTCTGAATTTCCGCAAGCGGAAATTCAGAAGTGTGAATGGGAGTGCGGAATCCCATAGAAGTCTATGGGCTTTAATTTGAGGCGGAATTCTGCAAGCGGAAATTCTGCCGAGTGAATAGACCATAAGGCTAGGTTCACACTGCGGAATCTCTGGGCAGAATTTCTGCCAGAGACCAACCCGGCGGCACTAGGATCACGCGGACTGCATTGCCTTACCCATAGATGTCAATGCATTTCTGAGCAGATGTCTCAAAAGATCCACCCAGAAATCCATTGCCGTCTATGGGGACGGCAATGCAGTCCGTGCGGTCCTAGTGCCGCCGGCTCGGTCTCGGGCAGAAATTCCACAATGTGAACCCAGCCGTAGGGTACTTTCACCCAGGTTGTAAAATGCTGTGGACTGTCCACAGTAGAAAATCCACAACATTTCTGCAACAAAATCCAGAGACAAATATGCAGCCAATCATGCAGATTTGGGTGCAGATTTGTTGTTGATTTGCCACCATTAACGTTCTTGTGTATGGGGAGGTCCAGAGAGAAAACCATCTAACAAATCAACGTTCAGCTGGCAGGCATTAAAAGATGTATAGTAGCCTTAAAGGGGTACTCCACTGTAAAAAAATTTTTTTAAATCAACTCGCACCAGAAAGTTAAACAGATTTGTAAATTACTTCTATTTAAAAATCTTAATCCTTCCAGTACTTATCAGCTGTTATATGCTCCACAGGAAGTTCTTTCCTTTTTTGCATTTCCTTTCTGTCTGACCACAGTGCTCTCTGCTGACACCTCTGTCCATGTCAGGAACTGTCCAGAGCTGGAGAGGTTTGCTATGGGGTATTTGCTCCTGCTCTGAACAGTTCCTGACATGGACAGAGGTGTCAGTAGAGAGCACTGTGGTCAGACAGAAAGGAAATGCAAAAAGAAAAGAATTCCTGTGGAGCATATAACAGCTAATAAGTACTGGAAGGATTAAGATTTTTAAATAGAAGTAATTTACAAATCTGTTTAACTTTCTGGCACCAGTTGATTAAAAAAAAAAAATGTTTTCCAGTGGAGTACCCCTTTAAAGGGAAATTCCTATTTCCCCTAAATACCTTCCTGGCCCCCTTGAGCCTGTTGCAACTGCTGAAGGTGGTTGGGAAGCCAAAAACAGCTGAAGCAGTTGGGTTACGCACCTTTCATAACGCCCTTCTAGCTACATGGGTTACGTAGCATTTAGTTACATAAACACCATAGTTCGCCTGCATCATGTTTGCCCACATCCGCTGTTTTCAGCTTCCCGATTACCTCCTGTGGCAGCATTTTTTTATGTTTTTATCCCCTAAAAAGGCTTTCATTGGAGCCTAAGACTATACAGCCCTGATAATATGACAGGGTCTAAACAGAACTTTGGTCGTTGCCAGGATCGATATTGGCAGCACAGAGTGATAAGGGGTCGCGTTTCGACTAGAGTCAGTGCTGGGTGCGAAACGTCATTTCCGGAAGCAGAGCCAGAGCCCCGTGCGGGAGATCGTGAGGGGTTCCAGTGGTCGGAGCTCTAGCGATCAGACACTTATCCCCTATCTATCACTGGATTTCTTCTTTAAGGTACGTTCACACTACAAAAGTTGAGTTTGGCATTTCCATTAGGGAATTCCATGGGGAATCCGGTTGCAGCAGCCTCCCATTGCTGTCAAAGTTTCTGTAGCGGATCTTCGCATGTGGAATTGGATTCCAATGAAAAAATCTATATGTTTATCGCAGGGTGATGTGCGACCTATAACAATGATTATAATGCCAGCACAACAGATGAACTTTTAGAATATTTTAGATATTTTTTAGTCTCCTCATTGTTTCCTGAATTACCGTATTTTTCGCCCTATAGGACGCACCAGCGTATAAGACGCACCCAATTTATAGGTGCAAAATCTAAAAAAATAAAGATTTTGAACCCAATAGTGGTCTTCAACCTGCGGACCTCCAGATGTTGCAAAACTACAACTCCCAGCATGCCCGGACAGCCGTTGGCTGTCCGGGCATGCTGGGAGTTGTAGTTTTGCAACATCTGGAGGTCCGCAGGTTGAAGACCACTGGATAGGAGGTAATACTCACGTGTGTCCCCGCCGCTCCGGACCCGTCACCGCTGCCCTGGATGTCGCTCCATCGCTGTCGCCGTGTCCCCGTCGCTCCGGAACATCTCTGCTGCCGGCCGGGTATCCTCGCTCTCCGTCGCCGCCATCACGTTGTTACGCACGCCGACGCACGTACGCGACGACGTGATGACGAGGAAGGAGAGCGCCGGCCATACAGGGGATCCCTGAGCGGAGAAGACACCGAGGAGGCAGGTAAGGTCCCTCCCGGTGTCCTGTAAGCACTAACCCGGCTGTTCAGTCGGGCTGTTCGGGACCGCCGCAGTGAAATCGCGGCGGTCCAGAACAGCCCGACTGAACAGCTGGGTTAGTGTCAATTTCCCTTCAGACGCGGCGGTCAGCTTTGATCGCTGCGTCTGAAGGGTTAATACAGGGCATCACCACGATCGGTGATGTCCTGTATTAGCCGCGGGTCCCGGCCGTTGATGGCCGCAGGGACCGCCGCGATAGGGGTGTATTCGCCGTATAAGACGCACCGACTTTTTCCCCCCAGTTTTGGGGAAGAAAAAGTGCGTCTTATACGGCGAAAGATACGGTAGTTTATGATTTCTTTCTAATGGAATTGTCGATGTACGCCCCTCATAGACATCGCAGGATCTATTTTCACTTTCTATCACGTTGACTGTACATTTTACCTCCACTGACTCTCACACAGGGGCCGTCCAGCCTCACCAATGCTCCGCGCTCCACATGTTACAGGCAAGTGTGAATGTTAAATTCTGATTTATGTCCTGCCTGAGAGCTGACAATACATAAAATTGTGTCACCGTAACCCAGCGGCAATAAAGACGAAACAATGACCAGCCCAGGGAGAGAGCCCCATACATGGCTAATTGTCAGCAGCGACAGCCGATATGCCCACAGGACCTGCAGAGTATTAAGTGGCGACAAAAATCAAATGGAACTTTATGTGAAATGATAAACTTTTCCAGCTGACTAATTATTATATGATCGCCATTTCCAGCCCCACGCTCCCATTTAACGTTTCCTCTTAAACTTTTACATTCGAGACCCCGACTTTGGTATTAACTGTCTCCTGTGTCTGGCTACTTCTCCGCTCTCAAAGAAAATATCATGCGCGGAGAAGTGAATATGGTGCTATTCTCATGAAACTCAGCACTACATTAGGCCGAGAGTAAAGTTAATACCCTTATAAACCTGCCTCTACCATCTGTTGAGCCTTGGCCCACCAGCCAACTCAAACAAGCATGAGAGCCCTCCGGAGATCCCGAGCCGGGAAGTTGTGCCGGAGAGTTATGTACTAAGACCTGGCTCTTCCTCATATATACATCACACCTCCGTAGTAAATCTCTACTGGTCTCACACTCTGTCCTCGCTGCCATGTCACAATCTTTATGTGTCCTAGTCCTGGGGGCTTCAAAGGATGGAGAGCTCTGGGCGGGGAGGGGACAGGACAGACGGAGGGCAGCCAGAAAAAAAAAACGAAAAAAAACAATGCTCGTACTGAAAGGTGTGAAAATCGCACTTTCCATTTTCAACTGAAAAGATCCACAAAGGAGGACTCTTCTAACATAGACTTACGAGCCAAATCCTTGTTCCAGTAATTGGTATTTATAAAGTAATTTAAAACACAGAAGTGAAAAAAACAATGTGAAACACATGTTCCGAAATGAATAGGTTAGTAAATTTATGTTTGCCAATTAAACAAAGTAAGTGCAGAGCACCGAAAAGAATCCTGCACTAACCGATCGACAGATGACTTCAGATTCCAACCGTGGACAGACCGGACGAGGCAGGCAGGGTCCAATGGGGTTTACACAGCTCCTCTCTTAAGGGTACTGTAACATATTTAACATACAACTGAATTACAACAATAAAATAAATATAAAATAAATATAAAATATAAAATAAAAATATATACATTTCTCAATAGAATGCAAAGCATAATTAAAGGAGATGTCCGCTACAGACTATTCCTGTTCCATCCTGCTCAGGCTGCAAAAAAAGAGAAAACAAACTTTCACTTACCTTCCTATGTTCCCCCGGAGCTCCACAACAGCTGATCGGTTGGCCGGGCTGTCTACTTCCTACTTCCCTTAGCCCGGGACGTCACACGGCACTTCAGCCTATCACCCGCCAAGCAGGGCTAAGGGAAGTAGGAAGTAGACAGCCCGGCTGACCGATCAGCTGTTGTGGAGCTCCGGGGGAATGTAGGAAGGTAAGTGAAAGTTTGTTTTCTATTTTTTTGCAGCCCGGGCAGGATGGAATAGGAATAGTCCATACCAGACATCTCCTTTAATAGAACAAGAAGTCTTTCAGTGGGTCCATCACCGGTGCTGCAGATCTGCCCGAAGCAGTCTGAAGCCACAGGACAGCCATTGGTGCTGGGACACCACAAGTGCATGCCTAGGGTCCCCAAGCTTGCAAAGAAGAGGGCCTAAGTTTTCTGCCAAACCTTAGGTGGCAAATTTTGTGGAAGAGTTCTGTAGAGCCAGCTACTCACAGCAACAGAAGAAAACTATTGTAACAAATGTCACGAGTAGTTATCTCACATCCTTAGTTGGACCCTTTCCCAAAATCAAACCTTATTGGTATGCATTAAAAATATACAAAAATGTATTCCCCAAACAATTTTACTAAACACCATTAAGGGCAACAATGCTAGGCACAACAACAATACAATATTGGCCATGAAGTGTGGTCCGTCAGTAACCATTCACAAAGATGGATCAGGTGTACAGTGGTCCCTCAACATGCGATGGTAATTGGTTCCAGACGGACCATCGTTTGTTGAAACCATCATATGTTGAGGGATTCGTACCACAGATTATACCCTGCTGCTCCTATTGGTCAGTTCGCAGCTCTGGTCCGTCATTTTGCCTCTCCACTGCTGCCGCCGCCATGATGACAGCGACAGAGAGCGATGGTGCAGGGCAGCCGCAGCAGTGGACCGGCGAAATGACGGACCAGGGCGGCAGGGACATGTAAGTATCCTTCAGCAGGGCACATGGGGCACATTAAACGGCTATACAGCGGCAGCTGAAGCAGTCAGCGCTGCCGGATAGCCGTTTTTGCGATGGCCGCGACACACAGAAGCATTGTATGTTGATGCTGCCTTCAACATACAGTGGCTTCTGAGAGGCCATTGCATGTTGAAATGATCGTATGTCGGGGCCATCGTATGTCGGGGGATCACTGTATACTCACTTTTCAGTTGGGGAGCTGCTGCTTATAGAGAAAATGCATCATAAATAAAATGACAACTCTTTCTATGCAACTGCTCACTTTGCAGGCAAAATTCTATAAGGATACACCAAAATTGGTACAGTCCAAACCCGACCACAACTTAATAAAAAAAAAACATTGGGTCCAAAGGCAATCATATGTCCTAATGGCAAGAACTACCAATCGCTTAGAACCATAGGATCCCAGGGTTTAATTAGACTGCCATATACAAAGTTACCAAAAAATAAATACAGCAAAAAACTAAACACCACATGTAATATAGTGTCTGTGCTATATACAAGTATACATTGTGCCCGTCCTGACGCGTTTCCCATCATGGCATTTGGGTTTCTCAAGAGACTGTCAGTGCCCCACGATCTGGGCTGGAGTCAATCCTGATGCCAGACAGGAATAATGTTTTTTTTTTAAAACAAGACCAATACAGCCTTCACACTCAGACACAAACACAAAATGAATCCTGCTTGTCCATCTCTAACTATACAGATAAAACTGTCCATACAGGTGGCTTGCTACCAGCCACCAAACACAATAGTAAATAAATGTTTTACTCACACAGGTTATAATGTCCCCTTTTTGGAGGTTTCACACCTCTGGATTCAAACTCTCAATGGTGGTGCACAGCTTCAGATACCCTCGCCCTTTCGGAAAACCTGGAGTGGCCCAGGAATAGGAATGAAAAGACCCACTACCAACCTGCCTCCCATCCCATGAAAATCCAGAAAAATATAGCAATTGTCGAGAACCATTCCTGTCACTGTTTTACAATTTATAGATATATTTACACACCGATCTGCCATAATATTACGGTGAAGTGAATAACATTGACATTTGGTGGCAATGGTGTCTGTCAGTGGTGGCATAGTAGTCAGTTGTTGAAGTTTATGTTGGATCGATAATCTGAGTGACGGTGAGTGAGTGACAAGGGCCAAATTGAGATATCTCTACACAACTGGGTCGGAGCATCTCCAGAACAACCGCTCTTATAGGTTGTTCAGGGTACGTAGTGATTAGTACCTACCAGAAGTGTCCAAGAAGGGGCAACTGGTAACCAGAGGGTGAGGGGGGTGTCATAGGTGCCCAAGGCACAATGATGCCTTTGAGGGTAAAAGCAAATCTGTCTGGTCCAATCCCATAGAAGAGCTGCTATAGAACAAATAGCTGAAAAAGTTCCTGCTAGCTATGATAGAAAAAAGAAGTCAGAGCACACAGGACATAGCAGCTTGCTGTGTATAAGGATAAACAACCACAGCCTTGTCATAGTGTCTATGCTGACACCTACGTGGACACAGAGGTATTCAGGATGGCACTACCAACTCTCCCAATCGAGTACTCAAATACACACGGACTACCGCTTCACATGCTAGAGGTGCCCACACATACAGTCCAGCGACAGTGCTAGGAAGTATGAATGAAACAGACTTCAATAATATAAAATGCTACTAGACTCAAAGCATCCTGCACCCACAGCAAGGTATTGGACCTGACACTCCTACATGGAAGACACCGGTGGATCAGATCTCAGAACATCTGTGTGCGCTCAGAAGCGAATGCCGGCGGTTTCCCGCATAGGCGACTCTCCGTACGGACACTCCAGACACTGCGGGGAACCGGCATAATATGTCGGCGCTAGGACCGCACAGGAATGCGCTGTCTCATAAACAGCTATGCATTCAGTGAAGTCTCCGCACAAAGAATGAACGTGTTCATTCTTTGTGCAGACACGGAAAATGGAATTTCGGTGCCAGAAACATCTATTATGGAAATTCCGCCATGTGCACAGGGCAGCAGAACCCCGTTGTATCCCATAGACTTGCATTGAGGGGGAGGGGCGTGACATCATGAGGGGTGCGGAGCCGTGACCTCCCGATACCCCGGCCCCGGTATTGCCCGTCATCAGCCACGGAGCAAAGATCAGACATCTTATCCCTTATCCTTTAGATAGGGGACAAGATGTCTAGGGGCGGAGTACCCCTTTAACTCCTTGGGGATGGAGGGAGTACCTATATGCCCTCAGCCCACTCCCTTTCTATAACGCGGGGCCACGCCGTGGCCCCGCATCATAGCGGGTCGGGCCTGGCCTCTAACAATGGCCGGGACCTGTGGCTAATAGCACGTGGCACTGATCGCGATGCTGCGCACTATTAACCCTTTAGAAGCGGCATTCAAAGATTATGGGTAAAGACATTGGCCCTCATTTACTAAAGTCCAACCGACTCTTTTTCTCGGTTATTGCGCTCAAATTTTAGTCGCAACATCTGTCTGACTAATTATGCAACCAAATTTTAGGCGCACAACCGACATTTTAGAAACCACTCGGAGTGTTTTTTTTTTCACTCTGAAATGGGCGTGTTTTATGCAAAAATGGGTGTTTTACCGAGAAAAACCAAAAAATACTCGGAGTACTTCCAAAATCACTCGAGAAAAAGTGTGAGTTTGCCTCACACAATAACCGACAGCCAAGAGGCCGAGTGAAATTCCAAAAATGGAGTGATTTGTAACAAGGGACTATTTACCATTGTGTTTTGTGTGAAAGTAACTTGGTTTATAACCGGAAAACATTTTGTACAGGTAAACACTTTTGTGAATAAAGTATTTAATGTTTTGGTGATAATGTTTTTTATTTATTTTTTTTACATTATTACACCTGAATAATTTAAATTTTATTGTTTTTTTTTATGGGAAAAGGAGGGTGATTCAAACTTTTATTAGGGAAGGGGTTAAATGATCTTTATTAACTTATTTTTACACTGCACACACTGATCTTTTACATTGATCAATGGTTTTTCATAGGAAACCATTGATCAACGAGTCTGCCGCTTGACTGCTCATGCCAGGATCGGCGATTGGACAGCGAGGAGGCAGGTAGGGACCCTTCTGCTGTCCTGTAAGCTGTTTGGGATGTCGCCATTTCATTGCGGCGATCCTGAACAGCCACCTTAGCTAACTGGCAATGGTTTACTTTCACTTTAGACGTGGCGTTCAACTTTGAACGCCGCATCTAAAGGGTTAATAGCACGCGGCACCGCGATCAGTGCCGCGCGCTATTAGCCACGGGTCCCGGCTGTTGCTAGGTGCCGGGCCCGACCAGCTATAACGGTATGCCGTGGCCCCGCATTGTAGACAGGGAGCGGGCTGAGGGCGTACAGGTACGCTCTCCGTCCCCAAGGAGGTAAAGGGGTACTCCCCTGGGAATTTTTTTTTTTTAAATAAACTTGTGCCAGAAAGTTAAACAGATTTGTAAATGACTTCTATTTCAAAATCTTATCCTTCCAGTAGTTATCAGCTGCTATATGCTCTTTTCTTTTTGAATTTTCCTTTCTGTCTGACCACAGTGCTCTCTGCTGACACCTCTGACCATTTGAGGAACTGTCCAGAGTAGGAGCAAACCTATCCTGCTCCAGACAGTTCCTGACATGGACAGAGGTGTCAGCAGAGAGCACTGTGGTCAGACAGAAAGGAAATTTAAAAAGAAAAGCACTTCCTGTGGATCATACAGCAGCTAATAAGTACTGGAAGGATTAAGATTTTTAACTAGAAGTCATTTTCAAATCTTTTTAACTTTCTTGCACCAGTTGAGAAAAAAAAATGCTTTCCAGGGGAGTACCCCTTTAATACTTTTGTCCATAGTGAGCATTGAAGCTGGTACAGATACATGGGAGAATGGTGAATTGCATGGAAAAGTCACATGACTGGATAGGGTGGAACAAATAGATAGATATGTTATAAACAATTATTGTATTATTAAAGATTCGTATGCAGAAGTTTAGTGATTTTAAGATTTTTGTTGGTACATCTGTGTTGCAAAGGAATAGAATTGTTATGAACTATCGCCATCTAGTGGACATCTATAAAAATGTACACTACAAAAAGTGATCCTGCAATATACTGATACACTTCCAAAATCTAACCCCTATTAATCAATGGAGGAATATCCGACCAGTACCAGTTTATTGCTTGACTGGAACTAGATATACAAAACATGGGGAAGGGGAAGCAGAAAAAGCTACTACCAAAGTAAAGAAGGAAAAATTGCTTACGCGAAAGAGAATTATCAACAGGCTGAAACCAGTTGATAAATAAGTCGCACATAAGCAAAAAAAAAGTAAGGAAAAAATTTACTAAAAAAAAGAATACATAAGCAAACATTGATAAATGTCCCTCATTATCCTGACCCGATCCCGACTTACCTGGGGGCCCCTGTAGAGATCCGGATCTTCTGCTGAGCCCACAAGCAGCACCGGAGGTGCCGGGGTGCGGAGTGAGAGCCCGGGGCTGCGTGATGCCACAGGAGGGAAGAGGACGGCCGGAGCTCAGCGCTGAGACCACGGAGGTGACGGAGCGGAGCTGTGGCTTAGGAGGGTGCCGGCGGGGAGTGTTGTGAGTCGCTTGAGAGGAGGCCATAGGAGGTGCTGTGTGGTTCCCCCTGGGGCTGTGGAGAGAGAGGAGCCGCCATTGCTGGACGCTTCGTGGGTGGGGCTTCTGGTTGCCCCGGGGGACTCCCGCGCCCGGGAACACTGGGGTAGCTGAGAGGTGCTGCAGTGAGGGACTTGTGCCTCTATTAACCCACTGAGCGCTCTGGGACTTTTGCTGGGGAGCTGAACCTTCTCCTCCCTTCCTCCCATGCTCTTCTGTGGAGGTGCCCAAGTGCTGCTGCTGCCATCTGGTGGTGGTGTAAGAAGATGTTCCATCCTTGCTCTTCAGCTATTTATTACCCTATGGACTTCTGCTCTGGACTTACACTATTTGTCTTTGCAGGGGTTCCCAGGGAGTGGGTCCGTTCTAGTTAGTAGGGGTTGGGTGGAGGGTGTGTGGATTGGTTAGGTCGCTAGTTCTTGCTACCTCCGTGAGTTTAGTGTTCCAGGGTCTAGATCTGCACCAGTTTAGTGCTAGACAGGGTTCTGTTGGGGATGTATCTGTTATGCCTTGTCGTTTCTTTTGTTGTGGTGTTTGTTTCCTTGTTGGTTTGTTTGTCTGGTCTTGTTTGTGGTGTGCCTGTCGTTTTGTGGTGTGTGTGTGTGTGGTCCCGATGTCTCGGCCTCCCCCCTGGCCTAGTCCTCTGTTGGTCTCTCCTGCTCTTCTATACCTTCACTTGCTAGGATGGGGACGTTGAAGGTGGTAAGTTGGAATGTCAGGGGACTCAATTCTAAGTTTAAGAGAGCCTTATGTCTGGAATTTGTGAAGCGTCAGTCTCCCCATGTTATATGTCTACAAGAAACTCATGTTACGGGTCAAAAAGTCCTGGCCCTTAACCCCTTAAGGATGCAGCCCTTTTTCACCTTAAGGACTGAGCCCTTATTCGCAATTCTGACCACCGTCGCTTTACTAATTAATAACTCGAAAAAGCTTTTACCGAATATTCTGATTCTGAGACTGTTTTTTCGTGACATATTCTACTTTATTTTGATGGTAAATTTTCGGCGTTACTTGCATCCTTTTTTGGTGGAAAATCCCCAAATTTCATGAAAATTTAGCATTTTTCTAACTTTGAAGCTCTCTGCTTGTAAGGAAAACGGATATTCCAAATAAATTTTATTTTTATTCACAAACACAATATGTCCACTTTATGTTGGCATCATAAAATGGACATATTTTTGCTTTTTGAAAAAATTAGAGGGCTTCAAAGTAGAGCAGCAATTTTTAAAAATTTCATGAAAATTGCAAAATATGAAGGGACAGATGTTACAGAACTACAACTCCCAGCATGCCTGGGCAGTCTAGGCATGCTGAGAGTTGTAGTTTGGCAACATCTGGAGGGTTACCGTTTGGGCACCACTATAACAGTGGTCTCCAAACTGTGACCCTCCAGATGCTGCAAAACTACAACTCCCAGCATGCCCAGACAGCCTTTGGCTGTCTGGGCATGCTGGGAGTTGCAGTTTGGCCTTCCTAGTGGTTGCCACAGTAGAGATCACTTTACTTTCACTTTAATTTCAAATCCCCCCCCCCCACCCCACCGTCGTTTCCCTACCTGTGCATGTCTCCAGCGACGATCGGGGGTCCTCACACATCTTCTCCTCCAGGTACCGGCCTCCATCTACTCCCCACGACATCCAGGGGTGCGCAGAACCTGGGGGTGGGGGTGTTGCCATGGCAACCCACTGTCCTACGCTGCCATTGGTCAAAATCAGTTCTGACCAATGGCAGGGGATAGGATGAGATCGCAGCACTGCGACCTCGCTCCTATCCCTCAGGATGATCGGGGCTGTCACTGACCGGGATGCCTGCTGAATGATTTCAGCAGGCATCCCGGTCCGATCCCCAACCGACTAGCGGCGGGGACCGGAATTCCCACAGGCGTATGCATACGCCCCACGTCCTTAAGGACTCAGGATGCAGGGCGTATGCATACGCCTGGCGTCCTGAAGAGGTTAAAAGGGCCTGGATAGCAAGGGGTTACCATGCTGTGTATTCCACATACGCTAGGGGGGTCTCAGTTTTGATTACCAAGGCCCTGCCATTGGCTGTTTCTCAGGCGGTTTGTGATCATTTTGGGAGGTTTGTTATTCTGTATTGTTCTTTGGGGTCTTTTTCCGTTGTCCTAGTCTCTGTGTATGTCCCCCCTCCCTTTCAGGTTGAGTTGCTAGAACTAATCATTAACAAATTGCTTTCTTTTCCTTCTGACCCTCTCCTCTTCATAGGTGACTTCAATGTAGTTCCTGATCCAGTCCTCGAACCCACCACAGCTGCTGACCATGGCAATGCTTTGTTTAACGCTTGGCGTTTGGCTTGACAGACCTGTGGAGGTGGAAGTACCCTACGGAGACGTCCTTTTCCTATTACTCGGCTGCCCATAAGTCGTTTTCTCACATTAATCTGGCGCTGGCATCCAAGGATCTTCTACCGGCGGTAAGAGACATCTCCTACATCACTAGGGGGATCTCAGACCACTCTGCCTTATCAGTTGTATTGCACCTTGGCCCTAGTCCCCCCTCCCGCATTTGGCGCATGCATCCGGGTGGTTACTGGCTGAGGCGGTTGGGGAGGCGCTAGGGGCAGCCCATGCTGACTATTGGGATCACGTTGGTGCAGTGGGATGCTTCTAAAGCTACGATTAGGGGGGCTTTCATAGCGGGAGTTGCAGGTCAGTGGAAGTTGCGGTCGGCCTTGGAGACTAAATTGTTGCAGGAGGGGGGTGACTTGGAGGCTGTGTATGTTAGGGATCTGTCTCCTGAAAACAAAAGGGCATGGGCTAAGGCTCAAAGATCTCTATAGGTTGTTCAAAAAGACAGGGTTCAGTTGCGCTTGGCGGCTAGGGAGGCGGCCCAGTTTGAATTTGGGGATAAAAATTATAAATTGCTGGCTTATCTGGCTAGGGATGCTCGCCCTCAGGCCTCTATTCCCTGGTAGTGATGGGGTGGTAGACCCTCAGATAATTAATGCTGTCTTCAGGGACTTCTACTCTGACCTGTATGATGCTCCCTCTGTGCCCTGTCAGGGGGAGATCCTCTCTTTTCTACAGGATCTATCCCTTCCAATGCTTAGTAGAGCTCAGGTAGAGGCTTGGATGCCCCTCTTACGGTGGAAGTGGCCCAGGCTATATGGGATCTTCCTCATTGGAAGACTCCTGGCTTAGATGGAATGGAGGGCGATTTATGTGGGCAAACGGGGTTTATGCCGGGCCACTGACGTGAATGTGAAGCATTTGCAGCTAAACATAGCGGCGGCAGGGGAGGGGTTTCCTGCGGGTGTGGTTGTTAGTTTGGATATTTTTAAGGCCTTTGACTCAGTCTTGTGGCCATATCTTTGGGTAGTGTTGGGTGCTTTTGGGTACAGTCCCCGTTTTTGTGCTTGGGTTTGACTCCTGTATGATAGTCCCAGGGCCGTATCCATACTAATCTTGAGGTATCTGCTCCCTTTTCTCTGGGGCGCGGGACTAGGCAGGTGTGCTCGCTCTCTCCCTTATTTTCCAGGTGATAGAGCCCTTAGCTGCAGCCATTCGTAGGGATTCGGGTATCTGCGGTATTCCTAGGGGGTCTATAGTCGAGAAGGTTTCCCTCTATGCTGATAATACTCTGGTATATATGCCAGATGCGGAGGGTTCGCTACTGTTCCTTATGGACCTGCTTGACAGATTTGGTGTAATTTCGGGCCTGCGGGTTAATTGGGCTAAATCCTCCCTTATGGTGCTTTCCTCTGGGGTCCTTCTCCCTCCTTCCCTTACGGCTGGCGTGCAGGTGATTCCTCGTTTCCTGTATTTGGGTGTGGAGGTTACTCCGTCCCTATTAGACTATATTCCTCTGAACTTGGAGCCACTACTGCACTCCACCGTGGAGAGACTGAGGGCATGGTCCACACTCCCTCTTTCCCTAGCTGCTAGGATTAATATTTTCACAATGATTTACCTTCCTAAATTTCTGTATCTTTTTCACTTTGCCCCGGCTATTACCCCTAAGAAATATTTTGGTGCATTAAGCTGAGCTCTGGGATCCTTCTATTGGCAGGGAAGGCCTCCCAGACTCGGTCGGGCCCTTCTTCAGGCTCCTAAGCAGCGGCTGCCCCTGATGCCTAAAACTATTTTCTTGCCTCCCAGTTGGTCTATGCAGCGTGGTGGATCGACCTTGATCTGTCGAATTCGGCAACCGCCCTGGCTGGTGCGCTCATGGGGTCAGAAGCTCTGACTAATATGCTTTACAGGTATCACTCTCGCTCCTCCTATCCTATTCCTCTGTTGACTAAAGCTAAGGTTTGGTCCGTAGTGTCGGGTAGATTTCCGCAGCCCTTGGTATCTCCCAGGGCACCCTTGTGGGGGAATGTACATCTACCTTACCTATATGGGTTACAGGAGGCCGGCTTTTGGGGATCGCATGGCGTCAAATTTGTGATTCATCTGTTTTGGGAGGATCAGGATTTCCTATCCTTCATGAGAGAACGTTACGGCATCCCTGGAAATGCCTTGTTTAGGTATTTTCAGCTCAGGCATGCAGTTCGGGCACAATTTGGCTCCCTGTCGTTTACCTGTTTTTTCGGAAGTGGAGCTCCTCCTGGGCACTACGGATCTCTCCAAACCTCTTACTCAGTCATATGTCCTTCTCCCTTTCATAAGTGGGTAGCTGATATTCCGGGTCTGACTGAGGGGCAGTGGAGGGAGGTTGAGGGCTCTTATTACACAACGGTTGTTAGTAGTAGGGATATGCTGATCCAATCCAGATATGATCTACGGTTGTAATATACCCCTGCTAGGCTTAAACGTATGGGACTCTCCCCATCTGACCTGTGCTTTAGATGCTCCTCGGATATTAGCTCTTTCTTGCATGCGGTGTGGGAATGCCATGTCATTGCTGTCTTTTGGAGGGAGGTGATGGGGTTTCTGGATGCCCAATTGGAATTCCCTTTTATCCTTGACCCTGTGGTGTGCTTGTTGGGGGTTGTTAATGATTTGATCTCTAGTTCCCATAGACACCTGCTGTTTAGTTTTCTGCTTTTTTGTGCCCGCAAAGTGGTAGTCATGATGTGGAAGGATACGTCCACTCCTCCGCTGTCCCAGTGGATATCTTTGGAGAATAAATATGTCCCGCTGTATCAGGCTCTCGCTATCAGTCGCCAGTCACCTAAGAAATTTGATAAGGTATGGACCCCATGGTTGCTGCTAGATGTCTCGGCTGACCCGCCGGATAGACTGCCTCAGTAGGTCATTGTGGAATGTCATTATAACTCTGGTGTTGTGCCGGTAAGTGTGTTTGCTGTATGTTTGGTTGTCTGTCTATCTGGGCCTCCTTTTGTTGGGTCTCAGCATTGCTCCTCTGTTACTTGAGTACCCATCTTGCTGTACTCTCCCTCCCTGTCATGGTGATGTTGCTGGTCTCTGGGACTTCTCGGGAGTGCTATTGTCTGTGATTATTCCTATCTTGCCATGTTGGCGATGTTTGTTATTGAAATTTGCAAAACTTTAATAAATACTTTAAAAAAAAACACCAAAAAAAAAACACCATAGGATTTGAATCCTATCAATAGTCCCTGGCCCTATCTTATATGAAGGATAGCCTTATACCTATCCCTATCTTATATGAAGGATAGCCTTATACCTATCCCTACCTTATATGAAGGATAGCCTTATACCTATCCCTATCTTATAGGAAGGATAGCCTTATGCCTATCCCTCTCTTATAGGAAGGATAGCCTTATGCCTATCCCTATCTTATATGAGGGATAGCCTTATACCTATGCCTATCTTATATGAAGGATAGCCTTATGCCTATCCCTAACTTATATGAAGGATAGCCTTATACCCATCTCTATCTTATATGAAGGATAGCCTTATGCTTATCCCATGCATGCTTAAACTCCTTCACTGCAGCTACCACTTCTGCAGGAAGGCTATTCCATGCATCCACTACTCTCTCAGTAAAGTAATACTTCCTGATATTACTGCAGAAACCTTTGCCCCTCTAATTTAAAACTATGTCCTCTTGTGGTAGTTTTCCTTTTTTTAAATCTCCTCTCCTCTTTTACCGTGTTGATTCCTATCTATATCCTTCTGGAGATACGGCCTCCAGTACTGCGCACAATACTCCAAGTGAGGTCTCACCAGTGCTCTGGACAGCGGCATGAGCACCTCCCTCTACTGCTTATCCCTCTCCCTATACACCCATGAACACTTCCCTCTCTACTGCTTATACCTCTCCCTATACATCCATGAGCACTTCTCTCTTTCTACTGCTTATACCTCTCCCTATACATCCAAGCATTCTGCTAGCGTTTCCTGCTGCTCTATTACATTTGTCTTTTTACATTATTACTGTTCTGTTGACCAGCAGAATAGGTGGTGATGAAGTTGGTATTACATTTTGACATTTGTTTTTGTATATTTACGTCTTTTTTCTCTTTTTTTTTTTACATAATTATACAGTAAAAACAAAAATGTCAAAATTTAAATACCAACTTCATCACTGCCTATTCTGCTGGTCAACAGAACATTGAACGAATCCTGGGCAATTTTAAGATCTGACCCCTACCTTAAAGATATACTGCCAGCATATCCGGGTTTGACCTTTAAAGGGGTACTCCGCCGCTCATCGTTTGGAACTAAATGTTTCATGACGTTAAAACCCCAGCCCCTTAATTGCAAGTCTATGCGAGGGGGCGTGACAGCCGCCACACACCCTCCCATAGACTTGCATTGAGGGGGCGTGGCTATGACGTCACAATCTGCCGCCATAGGCTCCAGCGTTCGGAACAGTTTGTTTCAAATGCTGAGCAGCGGAGTATCCCTTTAAAGGTCAAACCCAGATTTGCTGGCAGTATATCTTTCAGGTAGAGGTCAGATCTTAAAGGGGTACTCCACCCCTAGACATCTTATCCCCTATCCAAAGGATAGGGGATAAGATGTCTGATCACTGGGGACCCCCGCAATATAGCATGCGACACCCACCTGTTTCTGCTCCGGAAGCGCTGGAGGGTCTGGGTCCCGACCACGGGAACGGAAGTTCGTGACATCACGCCCCACCCATGCAAGTCTACGGGAGGGGCCGTGACGGCCGGCACGCCCCCTCCCATAGACTTGCATTGAGGGGGCGGGGCATGACGTCATAAGGGGGGCAGAGTCGTGACACCACGATCTTCCGTTCCCGTGGTCGGGAGGAGTTATCCTGAGAGCCTCCAGCGCTTCCGGAAGCAGTTACATGTGGGTGCTGCTTGCTATATTGCGGGGGTCCCCAGCGGCGGGACTCCCGCGATCAGAAAACTTATCCAATATCCTTTGGATAGAGGATAAGATTCTAGGGGCGGAGTACCCCTTTAAGGCTGATGAATGCGCTGGGATTGTGTCTAATTCCCACGCTGAGTGCGGTACACCTGAGATACCTGTAACACCAACACGAGACCATTCCTAACAGATCCATCCTGGACTCACAGGCGTCCATAGAACCCAGAGACAACATAGAGGTCAGCAGGCGGATGACATATAACCCCTAAGCTCAGGATGATTCTGGACATAATATGGAGATCAGAAATTACTCACACTCAGTACAGTATAAGGTCAGCTCCAATATACTGTAGCCAGGGGCCGGTAATCCCACAGCCCAGAGGGACACTGAGACCAACCACACTGTTCTCTAATGTTACCCGGTCCACAAACTCCACACCCCAAAGAAGGAATGCAGTGTGAATTAAGTACACCGGCCCAGAGGAGGGCGCCCTCACAAGGCAGTTCAGAGGGAGAGACCTTATGAAGTTTGATGCCAGTGAGGTCTTCACCCTAATTCATGTGCCGACCACCAGGATCTATGACATCAGCTTCAAGCTCCCTCAGAACCTGGACTTGTTCTGGGAAATCTATAATTCCACCAGACACAATGATATCGGCAGGTCATTGAGCTGTCCAAGCCCATGACCGTGGTGGTCACCATTCTGTTTCAGTCAGAGGTGGTGGCATTGGCCGACTTACAGCACTGGCTGAACAGACAATGTCTGGTCCTCAGCTCATTGGATAAGATCTAAGATGAAGAAGGGATCTGGAATGGAGGTTACAGAGTACAAGTCCAACTTTACCAGGAACGTGGCGTCACAAGACATCTGCCTCATGTCTTCTATTTAGGATCAGACAGGGGTATCTGCTATTACCCGGGGCAACCAAGTGGAGGAGATTTGGGGCACACAAAAGACTCATGTAAAGGACAAGTTGTATGTAATCTGTGTTCAGAGCATGGACATAACTTCCAGGAATGCCCCTATGCCCAGCACAACCAGAATAACGCCAGTCCAATGGATGAACCTGAAGAACATGAATCCTAGGATATCGGATGTACAAGGGGAGTGCGGCTCTGAGGTACAAGGTGCCACTGCCCTAGAATCAATTTCAACTGTGCAGCAAAAGACAAGGGACCTTCAGAAGGTGAATCTGCAGGAAGAAGTGTCACCTGTCAGTGAATCATGAGAGAAGACATCTGAGATACCTGCAGAGGCCTCATATGGGCATCAGGACCCAAATAACTCCAGCAAAGCCATGGAGTGTGATGTGGAGGAGCCATGGAGTGTGATGGGGAGGAGCCATGGAGTGTGATGGGGAGGAGCCATGGAGTGTGATTTGGAGGAGGTATTTCAGATGGTGAAGAGGAAAAATGCTTCTTTTGAGTTTGAGTTTCACAAACATGTAAAGTCCCGGGAGTCATCAGCTGTAGAGATCTCACCGGGAAGGTTCAGTGTCCTGGGAGAAGATGACGACGAAATGTGTCCCCCAAGTGTCCAAGAGCCGGCAGAGGAGAAAGACATTGTGGTACCTGTGTCCTCTAAGAGATGGGGGGGGGGGGCAAAAGGAAAAGGACTAAGAAAGGTAGGTGATCGGAGTGCACCTGAGGATCTGCACCCTTAATGAGAAAGATAAGTGTTTAACCCTGTTACGACACTCCCTGACAGGTAGAGGAAGCCGCCGCTTGGAATGATCCCCTTCTCCAGGAATGCAGGTTGGTTCCAGCCGACCGTCCAACTCCCGACCGGAGGATACGAATGCGGCCGCTCCCGATCAGCAAATCAGTCGAACTCCTTCCATAGCTAGAAATAACGAAAGCGCTGTCCCAACAGTAATCCCCCCCCACCAACGAGACCAGCTCCGTCTTGAGGGTCAAACAGGTATTCATTTAATGGGGCTACCTGCCCGGTATTTATGCAGGTCTCCACCAGGTGGACACTCCCCTAGGGGACCTGATGGAAGACTGTAAAACATGGTGGACAGTAGCCAATCGCAGTGGCTTCAACATAAGCCCTTCCCACTTTACCCATATCTCCCTCCTCTCTATCCCCCAGACAACTGGGAAGAAATCCACTTATCTCCCAGGACGAAGAAATCCAATTATCTCCCAGGCCAGAGACAATCGCCATCCCAGAACACAACAAGAAAACACATTGAAACATAGAAATAGAAGTAGAATATCGACGAAATAGAAGGCAGGCGGCAGCTTCCAGCGGTGTTTGGTAGATAAAGGGTCTGTTTTTAGTTCCATAGGATTTGTACCGAACACTGCTGATTTTTCCTCGGGTCCCAAAAATAGCCACCGCCTCGTGGTCGGCGAACGACACCCCACCGTAAGAATGGAGTGGAGAGGTGTCTGCGGTTAACCACAACGTTCTAATTGGGGTCAAGAGGGTAACCAGCAGATGGATCCGTCACACAGCTCCCCCCTTGTGGGACACTCCGGCAGACCCGGCTTGACCCTTTTGGCGGGTCAACTTGGGGATGACCGGACTAGGAGGTGGTAAGAACGTCGGTTTGCCGAGACAATCCATCTGCATTCCCGTTCTGCTTACCGGGTCGGTAGCTGATTGTGAAGTTATATGGTTGTAAGGCCAAACTCCACCGCAGCAGTCTTCCATTGTCTCCTGAAACCCGGTTAAGCCAGACCAGGGGATTGTGGTCCGTCACAAGGGAAAATTCCTGTCCATACAAATAAGGGCTTAACTTTTTCAATGCCCAGACCAGGGCCAAGCCTTCCTTCTCCACTGCCGCATAACTCACTTCTCGGGGTAACAGCTTTCTACTGAGATATGCGACAGGGTGTTCTCCATCTTCCCCGACCTGGCTCAGCACAGACCCCAGTGCAAACATGGAAGCATCTGTGTGGACGAGAAACCGTTTGTTAGGGACTGGGGCAGCCAGGACAGGGGCATTCACAAGAGCTTGTTTAAGGGCTTGAAACCACAGGACCTGCTTAGGGAGATTTTACTTGGTCAGGTCTGTCAGGGGTTTAGCAATAGTGCTGTAGTCGGTGACAAAGCGTCTATAGTACCCTGCTGTCCCTAGGAAGGCTAGCACCTGGGTCTTAGTGATACGTGTGGGCCAGTTAGCTACTGCCTCTATCTTGGCTGGCTCGGGCCTCTGGCTGCCACACCCCACTCTGTGACCCAGGTATTGAACTTCAGCCATGCCTAAATGGCACTTTTCTGGCTTCAATGTCAGGCCAGCGGCCCGAATTTTGTCCAGGACTACCCCTTCATGAACCAGGTGTTCCTCCCAGGACTCACTGTAGATCGCAATGTCATCCAGGTATGCACAAGCAAATTTGTGGAATCCATTGAGAAGTCTATCCACCATGCGCTGGAATGTAGCCGGGGCATTCTTCATCCCAAATGGCATGACCTTGAATTGGTACAAGCCAAATGGGGTGACGAAGGCCAACTTGGGGGTAGCATCCTCGGCCAGGGGAATCTGCCAGTAGCCTTTACAAAGGCTATGGTGGTCAGATAGCGCCCCCTGGCAATGCGGTCTAATAATTCATCTACCCGGGGCAGGTGTCAGTGGTGGTCCACTCATTGAGTCACCTGTAGCCCACACAGAACCGGGTGGTCCCATCCTTCTTAGGCACCAGGACTACAGGCGAAGCCCACGGGCTATCGGAGGGTTCAATGACCCCAAGCTGGGTCATCTCCTGTATCTCCTTCCGCATTCCTTCTCGGACTGCTTCAGGGATACGGTAAGGGGGTTGTCGCAGAGGGTTCTGTCCAGGGGTCTCTACCTTATGTACAGCTAGGGTAGTGTACCCGGGCTCTTGGGAGAACGTCGCCTGCTTCTCCCACAGAAGCGGTCTTTCCTGTCCCTTCTCTGTGGGGCTCAATCGGTCACCTAGCTGTACAAGGCTGGTAAGGTCAGTCTGGGAGTCCCTCTCTAACAAATCAGGTAAGGGTAAACTCTCTGTATTGTCTGCAGCAGGGGCACATACTGCAGCGATATCCTCCGGTCTCTCCTGATACTCCTTCAGCATGTTCACATGAAAGGATAGCTGGATCCTCTCATCTGAACAGCTGGCTATAAAGTAGGTAGTATCACATACCTGAGCTAACACCTTATACGGGCCCTGCCAAGATGCTTGCATCTTGTTCGCCTTCACAGGTTTGAGCACTAGCACTTTCTGCCAAACCTGAAAGACTCGCTGTCGGGCACCCTGATCGTACCACCTCTTCTGTCTCCCCTGGAGATTTTCTCTTACCATCACAGACAGTTTCTCCATACGGTCCCGGAGTTCCGGGACATAAGGCACTATGGGGGTCCCTTCTTGCCCTGTCTCCCCCTCCCAGTGGCCTCTAATGAGATCTAGGGGTCCGCAGACCCTTCTCCCATATAGCAACTCAAAGGGGGAGAACCCAGTAGATTCCTGGGGCACCTCTCTGTAGGAAAACAACAGATGAGGCAGGAATCGCTCCCAGTCTCTGCAAGTGTCAGAAAAGGTCCTCAACATCTGTTTGAGGGTGCCATTAAATCGCTCGCAGAGACCGTTAGTCTGTGGATGATAAGGTGAGCTAAGCAGTGGTTTAATGCCGCACACCTTCCACAGTTGTCGGGTGAGCACACCAGTAAATTGGGTTCCCTGGTCAGAGAGAATCTCCTTAGGGAACCCAACCCTGGTAAAAATCCTAACCAGGGCATCAGCAACTGTTTCTGCCTCTATATTAGACAGCGCTACTGCCTCTGGGTAGCGGGTGGCGTAGTCCACCACGGTGAGAATATATTTCTTACCGAATGGACTAGCCCTGGCCAGTGGACCTACAATGTCAATGGCTATACAGGCAAAGGGCTCCCCAATGATAGGCATAGACATAAGCCCAGCTCTTGGGTGGTCCCTCCGCTTTCCTACCCGTTGACAAGTGTCACACGTACTACAATATATCCGCACAGCCTGATTGAAATTTGGCCAAAAGAAGTTCTGCAGGATCCTATAGGCTGTGCGGTGGGATCCTAGATGTCCAGCTAGTGGAACATCATGCCCTATCCGCAGAATCTCCTGCCGGTATTTTGCGGGTACTACCAGCTGTCGATTCGGCGGAGGGGCAACACTCTTTGGGGAAGGCTTAGGGATCCTATATAACCTGTCCCCCACCCACTCATACCGCTCCCCATCTACTCCTTCTCCAGTATCCGCCTGTCTCTGTAATTCTGGAGCGTCGGATCTGCTAGGGTTTCCCTCCCAAACTCCCCCGGGGAATCCCAGCTAACAAAGGTCGGTTCTAGGTTACCAGTTGGGGAATCGGGTCTTACCTGGGTCTCAACAGCAGGTGAGCTGGTTCCAGCAGCACGGGTCTGAGCACAGGTAGTCACTGGGTTAACATCCGCAGGTCCCATTGGAGCATAAGCGGAAATCAAAGGGGCCAAGTCATTCTCGAGCAAAGCATCAGCAGGTAAGTCTTTCATGACCCCCACATTCACATGTCCAGAGCCCGCTCCCCAATCCAAATGGACCCGGGTAACAGGTTGGCGGAACACGGCGTCTCCTGCTACCCTCACTGCTACCGTATTTCCAGTATGTTGGTGTTCCGAAACCAGGTTCTTTTGAAGCAGGGTCATAGTGGCTCCGGTGTCTCTCAGACCAGTGACCATTTTGCCATTCAGTTTAACGGTCTGCCTGTGCTGTTGACGTTATCCTGCTGGGCTGCTTGTACTGGGTCCGCCTCATGTAGTATACCCTAAACTTCCTCCTGCTCAAGACAGTTAGCGGAGGATTGGGGTGGCTGCTGATTTCCGCTGGCTGGTCTTCTCCATGACTAGGCTTGGTTGGAATTGCTCAACGGGCACTCTGGTCTCTTGTGCCCCAATTGTTTGCACCCATAGCACTGGATAGGCTGGGAGTAATCCCGGGCGTTGAATCGGGCTGGTTGAACATAATTGCTCGCTGGTGGCATCGTGGGGATGCGTTGCGCTGGGGGGTGATACACAGTAGAAGTTTGAGGTGCTGCCGGTTTGTACTCCACTCGGGTAGGGACCTTGGTTGTTGCCTGGTCCAGCTTCTGTGCATCTGTGTACTCATCAGCCAGACGAGCAGCTTCGGGTAAGGTAGCGGGTTTGTGGTCCCTAACCCACTCTCGGACTCCTGCAGGTAAACGATCAAAGAAGTGCTCCAACAATAACGCTTGTAACACCTCTTCCCCAGTTACCGCTTGGCACCCTGCCATCCAGTGGGCTGCAGTGCGGTGTTGACTGCATGCCCACTCCACATAGGAATCGCCAGCTTGTTTGTTAGTGTCCCGGAATCGCCGCTGTCACGATCACACCCTATCGGTCCAGCCAAGACATTAGAGAGAGTGTGATGGTGCAAGGGTTAAGGCCACCAGACCTCTGGGTATCCACTACTAGTCCCAGCAAGTCACCAAATTAACCCTTAGAGAAACGTGTTTCCACCAGAGCTGCCTTCAGAAAGGTGAGCTCATATATTTAGAGATCAAAGACCAGAGCTGATTAAACATTTAATCTGATAAAAGGTATCACAGTGCTAAATATATAAAAATACAGGAACAAATGGCATACAGGTACAAAAATATATAAAAGAGTTTTGCAAGGCAAGTTCAGAAAACAAAAGATGAAGTTCTTACAGCATCATGATATAGCAGTCCATGTGAGTTCTGTTCTTAGGATGGTCTTGTCAGCTTGTGGCACAGCCTTGAACACACTGGGGGACATGTATCAAAGATTTTACCCCTGTTTTGTGTGTATTATTTTGCGCACGCGCTTTTTTTCCCCATTTTTTTCCGCACGTTTTGGTAGAGCATGTCGTCCAGATGTGGCTGAATCAGGGTACCTTGGAGTGACATCTATAGTACACATGGATTTATTACCTGCGTTCTTTTCCTTTGCACCAAAAATTTTGATGCAAGTGCGTCTTTTTCCCCGTAAATATAAGCCAACTTTAACTGCACGTAGCAATCCTTTCTATTTCTGAAGGAAAGTTCTACTAAGGAACCACCAGAATGTTTTAACTTTCCTATCTCAATTCCTCATGTGGTTTGCTTTATATTGCTTTTCACTCCTTGGTTATTCCAAAGCACTTTTAAAATAATTTGCATATAGAATATGTGTTTACAGTTCAGTTATTCATTAGATCACTTGTATATTGTTATTTTATGATCCAACAATTTAATACATTTACTTAGGAAATGTTTGATAACTTATCATTGAACAAGCCCCGTCACATTAAAATAGCTTTGTAATCCACTTAACACTGTAGATCATTCTTTTATTTTTACAATTTACTGCTTTCCGTTATACTTTTCCCCAGCGCCCGGTAAGATGTTGGCTATCACCGATAGCCAGCCATCTTACCATGTGATCATCTGGGCATGCTGGGAGTTGTAGTTTTGCAACATCTGGAGGGCCACAGTTTGGAGACCACTGTATAATGGTCTCCAATCTGTGCTCTTCCAGATGTTCCAAAATTACAAATCTCAGCATGCCCACTCTGTCGAGGCATGCTGGGAGTTGCAGTTCTGTAACATCTGGAAGACCACAGATTGGAGACCATTATACAGTGGTCTACAAACTGTGGACCTCCAGCTGTTGAAAAACTACAACTCCCAGCATGCCCAGACTGCCCAAGCATGCTGGGAGTTGTAGTTCGTCAACATCTGACCCTTCAGATATTGCCGAAATACAACTTCCAGCATGTCTGGCCATGCTGGGAATTATAGTTTTGCAACAGCTGGAGGCACACTAGTTGGGAAACATTGTTGGTTTCCTAACTCTTTTTCCCAACCCGTGTGCCTCCAGCTGTGCCTCCAAACTATAACGCCCAGCATGTACTGACAGACCATGCATGCTGGGAATTGAAGTTGTGCAACAGCTGGAGGCACACTGGTTTGGAAACACTAAGTTAAGTAAAAAACTTTCAAGTGTTTTGCAACCAGTGTGCCTTCAGCTGTTGCATAACTACAACCCTCAGCATGCACGGACTGCCAAAGGGCATGCTGGGAGTTGTAGCAGTATGTCTCCAGCTGTTGCATAACTACAAGTTCCAGCATGTCCTTCTGCTGTCACTGCATGCTGAGATTTGAAGTTTTTGCAACAGCTGAAGGCACACTGGTTGTGAAACAGTGAGTCTGTTTCCGTGTTTCGCAACCAGTGTGCCTCCAGCTGTTGCAAAACTACAACACCCAGCATGCACGGACAGCCAAAGGGCATGCTCAGAGTTGTAGTTTTGCAACAGCTGGATGTTTCTCCCCCCCCCCCCCCCTCCCTCCAATGTGAATGGACAGGGTACACTCACATGGGCGGAGGTTTACAGGGAGTGCTGCAAGATTGAGATGCAGCAAACTCGCTGTCAACCCCCGCCCGTGTGACTGTACCCTAAAAACACTACACTTAAATAAAATAAGTAAAAAACACTATATTATATATATATATATATATATATATATATATATATATATATATATATATATATAACTTCAAAAATATATATATACTATTTTGTTTATTTTGTGTTTTTGTTATTATTTTCATTTTATATATTATTTTCATTATTATTATTTTTTTATAAAAAATGTTTTTTTTTTTTTAATTATTTTATTTGAATTAATTCTTTTCATTTTTATTTATTTCATATTATTTTAGCATTTTTCATTCACTTTCTCACACATTGTTAGTTATATTCAGCCATACAGACACACTACATGTATTCATTCATTGCACATTGGATATTTTTCCACTTATTTAATTTAGTTTTCCTTGCCCACGGCTGCTGCGTTTGTTTGCCAGTGGGCTGGACACGGGTACTGGGCATCCATGTTAGAAGCGTTCTCGACGGGTGGTCTCCATGGAGACGGCGGTGCTGTCAGCGCCGCCGTTGCCACGGAGACTTTCGGTTGATGGTCACGTGTTAGCTCCTGTGGTCATGTGATCGCATGGCGCCCCACGTGACTGGCCAGGCATCCCGGAAACAGGATGTGAACAGATTAGGAGATTTTCTGACGCAGGCGCATACTGTTTGTATACAAGCCAAACGTGGCGAACGGCATGGCAACAGAGCGGGTAGGCGTTTTCTGTATATGTATATTTAATTAATGTTTATATGCATCAGTGGTGTATTATTTATTATTATGATGGAGTTTTGTATATTCAAGCCACATTGCTTTTAAAACTTTCACTGTGACACTGTACACATTATATATGTACCTATGGTACTCTTAAGCACTTTATTTTTTGTAAATTGCACTGTCATTTTATGTATTTTTATCACTGTATTGATTAATTATGTAATTACTGTTTATTACTGAGCTGGGTATATAACCCCAGCCTGTGTGTGGTATCACTATGCTTGAAAAAAGCTCCATTGAGGGGCTGAAACGTCGCACTGTTTGACATGTGGAATAAATAAGTTATTTTTTTGGATATTTGGAGTGCCGCACCATTTTTTGAAGTTATCAATTGGCTGTGATCGAGCCTGAGGAGCTGGCACCCGTCTACTGTGGTATAGTAGTGCTGCATTTTTTTGGGACATATATATATATATATATATATATATATATATATATATATATATATATATATATATATATACACACACATACCGCGACACAGCCCCCCTCCCCAATAACGTCTGGTACGGCACTGTTTCCAAAATGGAGCCTCCAGCTGTTGCAAAACAACAACTCCCAGTATTGCCGAACAGCCATTGACTGTCCAGGCATGTTGGGAGTTTTGCAACAGCTGGAGGCACCCTGTTTGGGAAACACTGGCATAGAATACCCCTATGTTCACCCCTATGCAAAACCCTAATTTAGGCCTCAAATGCGCATGGCGCTCTCACTTTGGAGCCCTGTCGTATTTCAAGGCAACATTTTAGGGTCACATATGGGGTATCGCCATACTCGGGAGAAATTGCCTACACCAGTATGTTAGTGTATAAAAATAAAATTATTTACACTGACATGCAGGTGTTGCCGCATACTTTACATTTTCACAAGAGGTAAATGGGAAAAAAAAAAAAACTTTTTGGGACACAATTTAGCCAGAGTACAGAGATACCACATATGTGGGCGCAAAGTGCTCTGCAGGCGCACAAGGCCCATAAGGTAGAGTGCACCATGTACATTTGAGGTGATTTGCACAGGGGTGTCACAGATGTTAAATGAAGAATAAGGACATTGGTATAATTGATGTGTTATAATTGGGAGATGTGGTATTATTGTGAGATTAAAACTCTACATAATGAAGAAAAAAAATTCTAAAACTAATAACGAGGACACTTACTGTTTAGGAGCAGATACGCTGCAGACAAAGCTCCTACTAAATAGAGCTGCGGGGTAAATGTATGCTCTGAGGAGAATTCTAAATTTAAACGCAATTCAAGAAAGTAGCTGCACAAGAATGATAAATTTAACACAGCTGCACCAAATTTAGACAACAGGCAGAGGGGTAAAAAACTTCTATTATACACTGGAAATGATACATGTCCCCCACTGAGTCAAGCATTGTTAAATATTATATCTGCCTTTTTGGAAGGGAGACTCCATTCCCCCCTCCCCTCTGATCCCACCAGGGGGTCTTCTCTCTTCCTGGACCCTTATCTGTTTGATTATATGATGGGACCAGAGTGCATGACTTCAAAAAAGCCTTTGACTTCAAAGGGGATGTAAACAAACAGCCAGACCCCCAATAAAATGCAATACACAAACCCAAAGTCTGAATGACCCGCCGTGATATGATGCAGGGTCACCGTGGGACCCCGCGTTATATCACGGGAGCGGGACCAAGGACGTACTCATACGTCCTTGGTCCTTAAGGGGTTAAGGTTTACTACAACATCTTGGGGCCGTATCCACACAACACAGGCACATACCTGCTCTCCTGTGGTGTAGTATAGCGGATCCATCGGCTCTCCTGTATATAGTATAGTAGAGAACGTGGCTCTAAGTAAATTATTTCTATATAGATGAGAGATACAATAGAATTCTAAATTTTTACTGAAAACTATAAAAAGAAATAAAGTGACATCTAGTGATTACCATTCTCCTGATCCGCAGGGCTTACTGCTGTTCTGTAAAATAAATAAATATATAAATGAATTAGGGATCAACCGATTATCGGTTTGGGCTATATTCACAATTTTGGACGTTATCGGCAATTACCTTGCCGATAATCCGATAACGCCGCACCCCGCAACGCCCCCCACCACGGATGGGGGAGGCAATGGGGCAGCGGCGGTGGTTGGACTAGGGAGGACCCCCCCCGGACAGCCAGAGGGAGAGAAGAGGGCGCCCGCTTTAAATCAATGATCTGCAGCCGCTTTTTCGGGACGGGGGGGGGGTGCTGGGGGAGATTTGAAATTGCTGATAATTTATACCGGAATATCGGTATAAGTTATCGGCTATCGGCCTGAAAGGCCACAGATTATCGGTATCTGCCCTAAAAAAACGATATCGGTCGATCCCTAAAATGAATGAAGTCAATTTCCATCAGAAGCGGCACCACTACTGTTCTGTGATCTGTTATGAGATATACGCAGTTCCTACACAAATATTGGAACCAAAGTGAACAATATATTTTTTCCTTATGGAGGTTCTTTTTGCTTGAAATCAGGTCAGGGTGAAGGAACATTCCCTCAGCCCCTCGGGCGAGGCAGCACGTAGATTATCACATTAATGACCTCAAATTATTCTGCCTAAAGCTCATTCCCACCATTATACTAGTATTTGTCAGGGAGGAAAAACACTTTATTTACACCGTGACCTGTACAGAGGTCACACAGGATAACTGCAGGAAACCAAGATGTAGATTACTTTTATATATATATATATATATATATATATATATATATATATATATATATATATATATATACATACATACATACATATACATTAGTAATGAATTAGCGCTGCTATGTGAGCGAATAAATTCACTTTTTGTTTATACACCATTGGAGGAGTGCTGCGCTTTCTACTAGTCTATACAATATATATATTAGACTAGTAGAAAAGCGCAGCACTCCTCCAATGGAGTATAAACAGAAAAAGGTGAATTTATTCGCTCAGATAGCAGCACTAATCTGAATGAACAGAGTGCTGCTGATTCTCTGTATACTGGAGGGCCTCTAAGGGTGTGTTCACACTACGGAATTCCACGAGCGGAACTCCGCGGTGGGAACTTAACATTAGTGTGAATGGGTCTCCGCGAGACCCATTCACACTGCAGAATTTCAGCAGCGGAATTGTTCCTCGTAAAGAAATAACATGTTACTTCCTTGCGCGGATTCCGTGAGCACTGCATAGCCTTCAATGGTGACAGCTCAGTGCCCCTTGGCCCTAGAGCCGAAGCAACCTCGGCGGCGGCTGCCAGACGGAATCTCCGCTCGCGGAATTCAGCAAGCGGAGATTTCGCAGTGTGAACGCACCCTAACCCAGACAACTACAGTGGTTGTGGTGCTCTCTTGTGAAGTGTCCACTAAAGGGGCACTCCACTGCTCAGCGTTTGCAACAAACTGTTCCGAACGATGGAAGCTCGTTACGTCATAGCCCCGCCCCCTCAATGCAAGTCTATGGGAGGGGGCGTGACAGAATTGAGGGGACGGGGTGTAATGTCCCGAGGGGGCTGGGCAATGACATAAGCTTGTTTCAAACGCTGAGCAGCGGAATACCCCTTTAACTTCTCAATAACAGACAAGGCTTATCTGCTGGCCCTACAACATTAAAATAGGGGTTGGGCAGCCAGCCGCAGCGTTCGGGAGAGGGGATCCAGTAAGCATGGCACAGTAGGAAAGAGTGTGATGCAAACTCTGTTCACTTGGAACACTTCTTACCTGCACTCCTCTCCTTACCTGCACTCTCCTACGGAAGGAGCAGACCGTATTGTTATGCTATTCATTGCCGTTGCCTGTCATTTTGGGCCATGCACTGCTATCATTTTTTAGTGTCTGTGGCATGACTGTACGAGCCTTGGGATCGCCGTTGGTGGAGACATACGATGCCCCCCTGCCTGTCCCCCATTTGTGTTATATACACGATGGGTGACAACTGTCTTCCCCGCCACCCCCCCCTCCCCTGTTGGGGACACAGGGCCCGGCCCTAGAGTGCATGGTTTGTGTGTCACAGCCACTAGTTCTGCATCTACATCATATATATTCTCTTTTCCATGTGTTGACAACCATCTGTCATTTGCACTTTATACCCTTTGGGATTATTGGCTCCTGGATGCCTTTTTACTCATTCCAGGCAGCCAACAGTACGCCACTACAGCATCATGCAGCCCTACGGCTACGTAGTAGTATAGCTCTAGCCCATACAGCCAGTGGCGCTACTCTGCACTATATGCATGCGCAGCCATGGGCTTTCTGGTTTCCCTTGGCTCCTCCATACTCCCGTAATTTCCGGTACATGCGCAGTAGTGCGTGCTCAACCTCCGAAATTGCGTTGGCCCGAAGTCTTATTCCTCAATGATTTGTGGTTTCCAGCACTGCCCCTAGTAAGTTATTAACCCCTTGTTTCACCTGTACACCACATGCACTGGTAAAGGGGTATTCCAGGTTTATACATCTAATCCCCATCCAAAGCATAGGGGATAAGATTTGTTATCGCAGGGGTCCTGCCGCCATTCTGTGCCAGGCGCTGCTTCAGAGACGGGACATCATGCCCCCTCCATGCATGTCTATAGACATGCATGGAGGGGGCGTGACATGTCACGAGGAGGCAAGACCGTGACGTCACGTCCCCGTCTTGGAAGCAACGCCTGGCACAGAATGCGGGACCCTGCGATCTTATATCTTCTCCCCTATCCTTTGGATAGGGGATATGATGTATAAACTCGGAATACCCCTTTAATGCAGAACCAATTATTATCAGGTCTCCTCAAACTAAATCTAAGGGACAGCAAAGTGTGCATAATCCTCTAAACTGGACTTTGTGCAGACGTCACCAATATTCCACCATTATTTAATGGTGCTAACACTTTGGGTCCATGCACACTACAGAATTGGTTTTCAATGGGATTCTGCTGTTCTGTGCACATTACACATTTCCGCCGGAGAAATTTCAAATTCCACTGAAGTTCATTCTTTCGGCAGAATTTCGCCTAGAATTGCCGGATGGGGACGGCACGTAATATCCGTGCAGACATTACTACAGATTCCTTCAGGCAGAAATCCTGCAGCATTTTCATATCTCCCCGTGATAAAGTAAGAATTCAAGTCCACACAGTGATCAACGCAACAAGTTTAATTGCACGTTTTTTTCCCCATGTAGTACAATATGCCCAAATTCATGAAAATACATTAACTCTGATAAATGGAAACATTTATACAACAGATGAATATGACTATGAACATACAAATATAACATATACATACCAAAATACTAAGTCAAAACTATCAAGAAGAAAGGAAAGTAAACAAATTTACAAAAGTCAAAAGGTAACTGCTAGAGAACCTTGTGTTTACACTTAGCAGCTTCAGTACAAGTTTCTGACTCAGACAGAACTGGGAGCAGGTCCAAAACAGAGCGGATCAATTTACAGGAAGCAAATTTCTTGCAAAAATTTACCCAAGTGTCCTTATTCATCTGAATGGGGCCTGCAGAAATCCATAACCATGCCGTGTACAAAACAACCCCCTTTTCAACGTACGGAACAGATTTTTGGATAAGCCAAAAACCCAAAAGCGAACTCATGGACTGGGCCTCAGTGGGGCAAAAACCTTGAAACAAAAATGACGCTGCTGAACAACCAATTATGGCAATAGTTTCTTTTTCTGAATTGCAATAGAAAACCAGACTATGTTTGGTTATTTCTGGTACTGGACACTTTCATTGCATTAAGGCCCAGTGACTGCATTGCAAGTTACAAAGTGCAAGATACACTAACATCCCTGCCCCTGGGAAAACTATTCATGAAGCCTTTAAAAGCTTTTTTTTTTTTTCTAACACCGCCAACAAAATATTAAATACTCAATTCTCCAGCAAAATATAAATTCTCCATCAGTGCACATGTGGTACAGTAATAAGAGAGATATTGCAGGCAAGAGACTGGGGTCCGTCAGAACAGCAGCTGCAATAATCAGGGCAGGTGAGTAGGACTCCCTTTTTTTTTTAATTAATTTTGATGGCACCTCTAGTTTACTTTAAGGGTGTACTCACACTCACCATATCCGCAGTGAATTTAAAGTTGCCGATCCGCAGTTGCAGATTTTACAATGTAATCAAAAATAAATAAGAATTGCCTTGTAAAATCTGTAGTGATCAGCAATTGCGGATTTTACATAAAATGTGCAGCGGATCCTGTGTGTAAATACACCATAAAGCATTGCTATAGCTTCTCTCCAGTGTCAGGATACATTTAAATTTCGTGGCAATCTCGTAGCCTGAGACATCATCAGATGGACTTTCCAGAACTCCTATAGACTTGCATGGGTGTTCCAGGAATCTGCGTTGGCCCAAGAAGTTTAAATGTATCCTACTGTGGCTGCGAACTGATAGCAATGCTTTAATCCCATGTGTATGCCTGGAATACCCCTTTCTTGAAGGTATCTACACAGACAAGACTGATCACACCAAGTTTGCCCTTTTCTCACCTCCGCACCACGTACTCACAATTTAAATTATAGTGGCGCTCATAACCTAATTTACCATTCTGTCACTTTACACTTAGGAATATACATTCCCTTTAGTTTCATGCTCTATGATGATATTTCAGAGCACAGGGACTTTTCTTCTTCTTCCAATTTAATTCCATGCAACAGACATCATATCTGCATCAAGTCACCTGAAATGCGAAGTATGGAAAGTCTGATACTGAAGAAGTGAATAGGTGCATTAACCAGATGGAAATAGAAAGTGGAAGAAGACTGCACTTCATTGTCTTCATTGCTATCCTCGGAGTTATTGCACTGCAGAAGAACGTACCATGAAGAGCAGACCATGACCAATGGCAGGGCCAGAGAGGTGAGAAGAAGTGCAGCAACTTGAAAGAAAACACAATCTTAGACACGTTTGAGACTTGTAATTTAGTAGTCTTCAGGAGGCAGTTTCATAATGCATGAAGACTGGAGATAATCCACTGGGTAAAGGCTGAGTCCGCACCGTGTGTGAGCCTGTGATGCAGCTTGTCGGAGGTATCCATCCTAGACTGAACAATTAAAGGGGCATGTATTCTTAAGAGTCACAATTCCTTACTTTGCTGTGGCGGTGCTGGTGCTTGGACTTTCATCATCCAGAATGATGATTGGGGGATTCTCTGTTTTTAGACGCTTTGACTCTGGTGGTTTACACTTGGGGTCTTGAACCGGTGAGGTTTCTAAATTGCAAAAGTATTTTATATTTAGAGGAAGCAAAAATTTTCTACAAAGCAAAAGGGGGCTTAAACTGATAAGGAAATAATAAACATTAATTGCAATATATCGGTTGTGTAGCAATATTGTGAAAAGGACCGATATTTTATTGAAGAAATTTAAGAAACCATCAACTTCACACAGAAGACACTGGGCCCCTATACACTGTCCCAGATTTAGCAATCTGCTTAAAATAAAAACAGTGCCCATATCAACCAATCACAGTTCAGCTTTTCTTTAACTAGATAGAGCTGTTTAAAATATGAAAGCTGGGCTGTGATTGGTTGATAGCTTTGGTTTTAGGACAGCTTTGGTTTTAGGCAGATTGATAAATCAGAACCATGAATAAGTGGCGGCCTAAGTTAATGTGTTGTAATGGCTTGAAGGACATTAATGAGCAGCGCTACTCCTGTCCACGAGTCATGTCTGGTACTGCATTCGAGCCACATGCACCTGAATGAGGATAAGTGCAATGCTAGACACAAGGGGGACAATTTTTTTGTTTGTTTTTTTTAAACATGGGGCAAATTTCCTAGTGTAAGTGTTCCAGAACTCTGTCCCCCTGTTCTATGACTTTGTCACGTTTATTATGAGTTATAGACATTATTTCCCAATGAGTGACATAAGAAAGCATGGCTTAAATGGGCACTGTCAGATAAAACTTTTAATATGTTGTAAAGCATGTATAACCAATCGGTTTTTAAATGGCTTTCATTAAAAAAAAAATTCAGTATTTCATATTAATAAAGCCAGTCAAAAAACTGCCTCCCTGCCTCCTGGGATACATACCAGCCTGGCTGTGTCCACTCATCATCACCTACATCATGGACACACTACATGATTGACAGGTCTGCAGATCTAAAGCTGCTGTGATCGGCTCCCTCACTGTGGGGGAGATTTATCAATACCTGTGCAGAGGAAAAGTTGCCCTGTTGCCCATAGCAACCAATCAGATCACTTCTTTCATTTTGCAGAGGCCTTGTTATAAATGAAATAAGAAATCTGATTGGTTGCTATGGGCAACTGGGTAACTTTTCCTCTGCACAGGTTTTGATAAATCTCCCCCTGTGTGTTTACTTCACAGTCTCCTCATGTGAGGAGAAGGGGGGGGGGGGAGGGCGGGAGTACACTGCTGCCTGTGAGAAGGGGGGAGGGATGGGAGTACACTGCTGCCTGTAAGGAGAAGGGGGAGGGGTGGGAGTACACTGCTGCCTGTGAGCAGATGATGAAAGAAGCTGGTGACTGAAGATGGGGACTGAATGGAGGATTGTTTGTTTAAAAAGTAAGTGTCCCTGCATGTGTATATGGATACATATGTATGTGTGTAAATCTGTGTTGTCTAGGTAATGTGCATGAATAAATTAAGTCTGTGTGTGTGTGTGTGTGTGTGTGTGTGTATCTATCTAATACATGGGGACTACAATCATATGCCTCCAGCTATTGCAAAACTACAACTCCCAGCAAGCCTGCACTGCCAAATGATCAGCCAAATGATGTATGGGCATGCTGGGAGTTGTAGTTTTGCAACAGTAGGAGGAACACAGCCTGCAGCAACACGACTGTAAATCTGAGTTTTACCAATCATATGCCTCCAGCTGTTGCAAAACTACAACTGAAAGGATGTGTGGGCATGCTGGGAGCTGTAGTTTTGCAAAAGTTGTAAGCACAGTGTGTGCCTATAGCATAAAACCAGAAAGGGTTACAGATGCTCACACCTGAGAAAAAAGAGGAGAGTGAGGGAGGGGGAGTGGTTATCACCTGAGAAGAAGCTACTAGGAGGCTGACACTAGGCATTAAAAGGAGTAGTCCTGCGCGCATTTTTCTCATTTTATCCCGTCCGGGCTGCAAAATAAAAGATAACACACTTTCTCTTACCTGCCAACGAGCCCTCGGAGCTCCGGTACACTCCGGTACAGGTGTTCGGTCCCCGGGCTGTATTCTTCTTACTTCCTGTTAGCCCAAAACGTCACACGGAGCTTCAGCCCATCACCAGCCGAGGCGGGACATCGCTGCGGCTGGTGATAGGCTGAAGCTCCGTGTGACGTGCCGGGCTAACAGGAAGAAGAATACAGCCCGGGGACCGAACACCTGTACCGGAGCTCTGAGGGCTCGTTGGCAGGTAAGAGAAAGTTTGTTTTCATTTATTTTGCAGCCCGGACAGGATAAAATGGGAAAAGTGCGTGCCGGACTACTCCTTTAAAAAAAAAGAACTCGGCCCCTCCTGGCAGGATATACCCTGCCCACTGACTCTAAGCTAATGAGTTTAGTTCCAAAGCAGTAGGAGGAAACAAAAATCACTAGAGAGAGTCCGAAGACGACCCAAACAAAAAAAAAAAGAATCAACCGAACAAACCCACAGACAGGAAATCGACTCAGGTCAACAAACTAATAACCAACGGGTGGCTGCTGTGTCCCCCAATGGTATATAAAATCTACTTTTCTCGTTCAGCTCCATTGGGGGGCACAGGAACCGTGGGACATACCAAAGCTGTCCCAGGGGTGGGAAATCAGAACCCAGCTAGAGAGAGTCAGGTGGATGGCAACGCCACCACCGCCTGCAACACTTTACGCCCAAAACCAGCGTCAGCAGACACGGAAGTGTGCACCTGGTAGAACTTGGTGAACGTGTGCACGGACGACCAAGTGGCTGCCTTACACACCTGCAGGGCCGAAGCCCTGTTGAAGACCGCCCAGGAGGCCCTAACAGAGCGGGTGGAGTAACCCGAAAATGAGGAGCCTTCCCCTTAGAACGATAGGCCTCCGATATGGCAAACCGGATCCACCGGGATAAGGTCGCCTTAAAAGCCGGAAGCTCCTTGCGCCGACCTTCCGGAATGACAAACAGCGAATCGGAGAGTCGAAAAGAAGAGGTGGCCAAGAGATAGACACGCAGAGCTCTGACCACGTCCAAGTTATGGAGAGAACGCCTGATGGAGGACACAGCAATTAGAAAAGACACCTTCCAAGAAAGGAAGCGGAGAGAGATCTCCTGAAGGGGTTTAAACTGGCTGCCTTGCAAAGCGCTGAGAACTAAATTCAGGTCCCAGGGCAGAGTGGGAGACTTGTAAGGAGGAGCCTTGAGAGCCACACCCTGCCCCTTGAGGGAACTAAGTGCCAAACGTGTTTCCTGCCCCGACTGCAGAAAGGAAAGCAGGTTTGGAAAGGGAAAAAACGGGAGACAGGGATCGGGCCTTGCACCACCAAAAGTAGGCACGCCAGGTCCTGTGATAAATCCTGGCAGAGGACGGTTTACGCGCCCGAAGCATGGGGCGAATGACCTGGAGAGAGGAACCGCGAGTCCTCAGCAAGCAGCGGCAGTGAATTTGGGTGGCAGAGAGGACATTGAAATAGGTTGGTCCGAGAGCTGCATGGGAACGTCTGCCACGAGATGAACTACGTCGGCGAATCACGAGCGCCAGGCCAATCCGGAGCCACCTGAATTGCAGAGATGCCTTGAGCTTCCTCACTATCCTGGGCAGGAGGGGAAGCGGAGGGAAGAGGTAAGGGAAGGCGAACTGTGACCAAGGAACGACCAAAGCATCAACAGCCAGAGGATCAGGTGATTTTTGCAACAAAGGCGGGAACCTGACTGTTTAGGCGGGACGCAAAGATGTCCGGGGTCCCCCAGACTCCGGATGGAGAGACCACTCCCCGTCCCTGAACCATCCGGTCCTGAAAAACTCCCATTCCCTCCCCCCAGGCCCCCCAGCCAAGGAGACTCATCTGTCGTCAAAGGGGTACTCCGGTGAAAACCTTTTTTATTTTAAATCAACTGGTGGCAGAAAGTTAAACATATTTGTAAATTACTTCTATTAAAAAAATCTAAATCCTTCAAGTACTTATTAGCTGCTGAATGCTACAGAGGAAATTCCTTTCTTTTTGGAACACTGATGACATCACGAGCACAGTGCTCTCTGCTGACATCTCTGTCCATTTTAGCAACCATGCATAGCAGATGTATGCTAAGGGCAGCATTGTGGCTCAGTGGTTAGCACTGCTGCCTTGCAGTGCTGGGGACTTGGGTCCAAATCCCACTAAGAACAACAATTCCAAAAAGAAAAGAATTTCCACTCTAGTATTCAGCAGCTAATAAGTACATGAAGGATTAAGATTTTTTAATAGAAGTAATTTACAAATATAAGAAGAACAATGCAAGAAAGGCCAGCAAGTAGAAGCATAAAACTTGACTTTTATTCAGGAATCTTCCATATTAAAAACCTTCAGGTGGCAGACAAACATGGACATGTAAAAACTACAAAAATATTGCACAAGTAGAAAAAGAGAGAGGTCCCAAGCAATAATAATAATAATATGCCACCTGAAGGTTTTTAATATGGAAGATTCCTGAATAAAAGTCAAGTTTTATGCTTCTACTTGCTGGCCTTTTTCGCATTGTTCTTCTGCTGTCTGGAAGTAGCCGTGCAAATCCCAGGTGAGCTGAGATTTTTTTCTACATAATTTACAAATATGTTTAACTTTCTACCACCGGTTGATTTAAAAGAAAAAAGGTTTTCACCGGAGTACCCCTTTAAGATCTGCCAACGCAGCGGGAGAAACAAGCGTCCCTTTCGAAGGAGTGGAGAGCGGAGTTACCAAAGGAGCAATTGGTATGCCGTGGGGGGCAGACTGATCCGGCGGCGGAGGGACCGAGGAGACTTGTCCCACAGGGACAGGATGGCCCACTGAAGAGGGTGGCACGAGAACTGAACAAAAGGAATGGCTTCCATGGCTGCCACCATTCTGCCCAACACATACAAACAAATGGCCACCAGTTCGGGGCAGCGCAATAGGCGGATCCAGGACAGCAGAGCACACAGCTTGTCCGGTGGAAGCAGAACCCGAGCCTTTTCTATGTCGAAGCAAAGTCCCTGGAAGACTAGAGACTGGGAGAGAGAAAGGTTGGATTTCTCCCAGTTAATCAACCAACCGAAACTGGTCAGGGTCTGAAGAATGATGTGGAGACTCTCCTGATTTTGTTCAAAGGACAGAGCTTTGATTAACAATTCGTCCAGATAAGGGAGCACCGACACACCCCTGAAAGTGGAGGATAGCGATCACTACTGCCAGGACTTTGGTTTAGACCCTGGGGGGCCGTGGCCAGCTGGTTTGTCCGAAGGGCAGGGCCACAAATTGAAAATGACCTGCAGGAATGGCAAACTGCAGAAATTGTTGGTGTGCTTGAAAAATGGGGATATGGAGGTAGGCCTCCCGGATGTTCACCGAAGACAGGAATTCGCCCTGGTCCATGGACGAAACAGAACGGAGAGATTACATTCGGAGGTGCCAATTGAGGAGCTTCAGATCGAGAATCGGACAGACCGTTTCCTCTTTCTTGGGAACGACGAACAGATTTGAATAGAAGCCCAAAAAACGTTCCTGGGGCAGAACTGGCACAATGACCCCCCCTGCGCAAGGAGGGAGTGGAGCGCAGACTGAAAAGCCGTGGCCAGGGCCAGAGAACGGGGAGGATGGGAGCGAACCCAGGAATCCTGGACCTGAGCCAACCAAACTTCCTGAAAAAGGGAAAGGCGACTACTCGGGTAGGGGCGCCCCTTCAGGCGGAGGTAGGTTTGAGAGTACCTGGCACCTGGAAGCGTCCTACACGGCCATCCTGCTTCCAGGAGGGGCACGTTTTGAAGGTAGGAGCTTTGTCTTGGCAGCCTGAGGGAAAGGGCAGAAAGGAAGAGGACTTGCGGCAAAAATCAGTGTGACGCACCTTATTCTGAGAGAGAAGAGCTCTTACTACCTGTAGCCTCGGAGATTATTTCATCCAAGCGTTTGCCAAAAAAGGCGGCCGCCGGTGAAGGGCATCTCAGTAAGCGATTTCTTGGAGGCTGCATCGGCATTCCAGGCCTCCAACCACATAGAGTGGCAGATAGCCACCAAGTTGCCAGAAGCAAAGGAGGCCGCACAGCGTGTGGACTCCAGAGACGCCGAGCATAGATAATCACCAGCGTTGGAGATCTAGAGGGCTAGGACAGCCAGATCATCTGGAGGAGCCCTGTATAAAAAGCCTTGGCGAAGTTGACAAGGCCTTGGATACCCAAGTTGGGGTGAACGTACGCCAGAAGCAAGGACAAGCTTAATGCTTCAAATGCAAATTTTGCTACATTTTCAATTCGCTTGTCCACAGGGTCCTTGAAGAAAGCCACATCAGCCAGAGGAAGAGTGGTGGACTTGGAAAGACGAGAGACTGGAGGGTCCACTGTAGGAAGGGCGGTCCATTTGGAGACCAGGTCCTGGACAAATTTAAACATAGCCCGCAGCCGCTTAGACCCTTGGAAGCGTTTTTCAGGGTGCTTCAAGGCAGTTTCCAGCAGGTCATCAAACTCCGTATGAGTGCTGAAGACCTTGGGAGTCCAGCGGAAGGAAACTACTGGAGCTGGATCCGCAGTTCCAGGGTCCTGTAGGTGAAAGGTGTCACTGACAGCTAGTGATGAGCAGCAGGGGCCATATTCGAATTCACAATATTTCGCGAATACATTGACGATTATTCATCCTTTGTTCGTGAAATTTGCATATTCGTTCACTTTTTTTTCCATGTGAAAATTTGCATGGAAAATTCACAAAAATTTGCATGTGAAAAAAAATAAAATGAATATTTGTCATTAAGAATATATATTCTAAATAGTAACGAAATTGCAAAGTGCCGACATTTGCGATAAAAATTAGCATTACGAATATTCGTGCTCAACACTACTGACACCAGACTGTCCACCATGTCTGACATGGATGACAGCTCCTCAGACTCCGAATGTGGGTCCGAGTCTGCGTCCACCAGTTCCCCGGGAGACTGGGAACGGGTAGTGGAAGCTCTAGAGCCAGACGTAGTAGACCTGGAATGGCAGTCAGGGGTCGGCCTCCAGGAGAGCGACCGCGAGGACGCCGCCTGGTAGATGGGGAAAGGGAGCGAAAGTGGCTTGGAGACGTCCTATCGGGTGAGGAGTCAGAGTAAATGACCCTATGGCGCTTGTGAGAGCGCTGGGAGGGGCGGCCAGAAGACGCTGAACGAGCCTCCCGGGAGAGGGGGCGCAAGGAGGACTGCTTTAAGGCACTAGCCACCTCCCTGGAAACAGAGTCAGTGGGAGAGGCATATCCTGCCAGGAGGGGCCGACTTTTTTTTGTTAATGCCAAATGTCAGCAAGATATACCCACGGTTTCTGTGTCCCTCCAATGGAGCCGAACGAGAAATATGTAAATTCACAAGGTCTGTGTGCATAATTGATGTTACATGCAAAAAAAAACACGAAAACATTGAGTGAACACAAGATAAATTTAATTAGAGAAAATATTGAATTCAATTCCCTTAGATTAGATAGTCTAAGAATGCAACTAATTTAGCAAATGGCATGAGCCACAATGATAATTCTGGCACATTTTTAGACTGCCTTGGCTAAGTTTACACGGTCTAAAAATTGGACAGTTCTAGTAAATCTGATCCACAGTGCTAGACCATCCACAACTCTCACACAAAGTTTCTGGAACAAAAGTTTCTGACTAGTTTGCGGTGTGGCGTCTTTATCGACTTACTTACCAGTGCTACAGGCTTCCACTTTGCTAGGTTGGGGGGATGCTGTTGTGATCTGCTGTGTGCTTGGTGAATTTTTCTTTACAGGAATCAGATTGATTCTCCTAAAAAGGAATAAAAATGCTAAAAATCATTAAATATATAAATAAAAAAAATAAAAACATCACAAACAAACAAAATCTTCCTATCTCCCAATCTACTGCTACCTTTAACCCCTTGGGGACGGAGCCTATTATAACCCTAAGGACGGGAGCATTTTTTGTTCATCGGACCTCTATCACTTTATGTATTAATAACTCTGGGACGCTTTTACTTTTAAATTTGATTCCGAGACTGTTTTTTCATGACATATTCTACTTTAGGTTAGTGGTAAATTTACATCGATACTTGCATCATTTCTTGGTGAAAAATTCAAAAATTTCAGGAAAAATGCGAAAATTTTGCATTTTTCTAACTTTGAAGCTCTCTGTAAGGAAAAGGGACATGTCAAATAAATTACACATTGATTCACATTTACAATATGTCTTCAAGTTTGCATCATAAAGTTAACATGTTTTTACTTTTTGAAGACATCAGAGGGCTTCAAAGTATAGCAGCTATTTTCCAATTTTTCCCGAAAATTTCAAAATCAGAATTTTTCAGGGACCAGTTTAGAACTGAATTTGAGGGTCTTTATGTTGGAAATCCCCTATAATGGACCCCATTATGAAAACTGCTCCCCTCAAAGTATTCAAAATGACATTCAAAAGGTTTATTAACCCTTTAGGTGTTTCACAGGAATAGCAGCAAATGGAGGGGAAAAAAAAATCAAAAACACCATTTGTTATTGTAGCCCCAAAACTTGTAATTAATTTCTCTCGGGTAAGGAAATACTTCATATGTGGATGTAAAGTGCTCAGTGGATGCACTAGAGGGCTCAGAAGGGAAGGAGCAACATGGTTGAAACTGTTTTTGGGGGGCATGTCCCATTTAGGAAGCCCCCATGATGCCAGAACAGTAAAAAAAATAAAAAACACATAGCATACAATTTTGGAAACTACACCCATCAAGGAACGTAACAAGGGGTACAGTGAGCCTTAACACCCCACATGTGATTGACGAACTTTCATTAAATTGGGACGTGAAAATGAAAAATGTAATTTCTAACACTTAAATGCTGGTGTTACCCCTAACTTTTCATTTTCACAAGGAGTAATAGGTAAAAATGCCCCCCAAAATTTGTAACCCCATTTCTCTCGAGTAAGGAAATACCTCATATGTGGATGTAAAGTGCTCTGCAGGCACACTACAATGGAAGTCGGCGGGCCATGTGCGTTTACGAAGCTTAGAGATGAGCGAACTTACAGTAATTCGATTGGTCACAAACTTCTCGGCTCGGCAGTTGCTGACTTTAGCCTGCATAAATGAGTTCAGCTTTCAGGTGCTCCGGTGGGCTGGAAAAGGTGGATACAGTCCTAGGACTCTTTCCTAGGACTGTATCCACCTTTTCCAGCCCGCCGGAGCACCTGAAAGCTGAACTCATTTATGCAGGCTAAAGTAAGCAACTGCCGATCCGAGAAGTTCGTGACGAATCAAATTACTGGAAGTTCGCTCATCTCTAACAAAGACCCCTGTGGTGCCAGAACAGTGGACCCCCCCCCCCCCCCCACACACACGTGACCCCATTTTGGAAACTAGACCCCCTCAGAGAATTTATTAAGGGGAGCAGTGAGCATTTACACCCAACTGGCATTTGACAGATCTTTGTAACAGTGGGCTGTGCAAATGAAAAATTTTATTTTTCATTTTTACGGACGACTGTCAGACACCTGTGGGGCCGTAAATGCTCACTGTACCCCTTATTACATTACGTGAGGGGTGTAGTTTTCAAAATGGGGTCACATTTGGGGGGTGCCCACTGTTCTGGCACCATGGGGGGCTTTGTAAACGCACATGGCCTTCAATTCCAGCCTAATTCCCTCTTCAAAAGCCCAATGGCACTCCTTCTCTTCTGAGCATTGTAGTTCGCCAGCAGAGCACTTTACATCCACATATGGGGTATGTTCTTATGCCGAAGAAATGGGGTTACAAATTTTGGGAGGCTTTTTTCAAATTTCCCCTTGTGAAAATGAAAAATTTGGGGTAACACCAGCATTTCAGGAAAAAAATTTTTTTTTTATACTTACCGTAAAATCTCTTTCTCGAAGGATCCATTGGGGGACACAGACCTTGGGTATATGCTGCTGTCTCTAGGATGCTTGACACTATGGTAACCAGAAAGTCAGCTCCTCCCAGCAGGATATACCCACCTCCAGGCCACTGAGCTAATCAGTTTTAGTCCCAGAGCAATAGGAGACTGACAGGTCAAAAGGAAAAAAACAACTGCCCGAGAACCAGAAGAAAAATTAATTGAACACTCCCTCGGACAGATAACCGAATAGGAACCCCAGAAAAGGGCAGGAGCTGTGTCCCCCAATGAATCCTTCGAGAAAGGGATTTTATTTTATGGTAAGTATAAAAAAATCTACTTTTCTCTATCGGCTCCATTGGGGGACACAGACCTTGGGATGTACCAAAGCCGTCCCTTGGGTGGGCAGAGAAAAAAGGTCAGGCAGTCGGCTGTACCACCGCCACCTGCAACACTTTACAGCCCAGACTAGCATCAGCCGATGCGAAGGTATAAACCTTGTAGAATCTCGAAAGTGTGCAAAGACGACCAGGTGGCCGCTTTACAGATCTGCGAGGCCTTGTTTCGAAGAGCCCAGGATGCCCCCACAGAACGGGTGGAATGAGGCAAAACCCTGAAGGGTGGGCTCATCCCCTTGCAGCGGTAAGCTTCCGAAATAGCATATCTGATCCACCGAGAAATGGTGGCCTTGGAAGCAGGCTGTCCCTTTCGACGACCTTCCGCAAGGATGAAAAAAGAATCGCACTGACAAAAGGAAGAGTTGACCGAAAGATAAGTCCGAACAGCCCGTACCACATCCAAGAAGGACGGATCTGGCCGGAAAACAACCTTGTCCTGATGAATTATCAGGAAAGGAGAATGGCAGGAGAGAGCTGCCAGTTCAGATACTCTCCTAATGGAAGTAATGGCTATAAGAAAAGCCACTTTGCGGGATAGGATCTGAAGGGGAACCTCCCTGAGAGGTTCAAAAGGTGCATCTTGGAGAGCGCCTAGAACTAAATTCAAATCCCAAGGGGGAGAAGGGGACCAGTAAGGAGGGACAGCGTGTGCCACGCCCTGAAGGAAGGTCCGGACATGCGAATTGGAAGCAAGAGGACGCTGAAAGAGAATAGAAAGGGACGAAACCTGACCCTTAAGGGAGCTGAGAGCCAGCCCTTGTTCCAACCCCGACTGCAAAAAGGAGAGGAGACTGGTAACGGAAAAAGTAACTGGAGAAAAGGTCTGAGTTTCGCACCAACGAAAGTAAGACCACCAGGTACGGTGATAAATTTTCGCAGAGGAGGGCTTGCGAGCCTTGAGCATGGTGCGAATTACCTGGGAAGAGAAACCGCGGGCCCTTAGAACCGCGGTCTCAACCGCCACGCCGTTAAATGCAGCGACTGTAAATTGGGGTGGCAAAGGGGACCCTGTGACAGTAGGTCTGGACGAAGTGGAAGACGGAACGTAACGTCGTCCAGGAGCCTTGAGCTTCCTCAGAACCCTGGGAAGGAGGGGGAGGGAACAGATAGGGCAGGACAAAGCCAGACCACGAAATGACTAGGGCGTCCACGGTTAGAGCCGGGGGTCCCTGGACTTCGACACAAACGTCGGAATTTTCCGGTTGTGTCGAGACACAAAGTAATCCACGTCCGGGGTCCCCCAGAGGTCGCAGATCCGTGCGAACACCTCCGGAAGAAGAGACCACTCTCCGGGGTTGGCTGAGGACCGACTGAGGAAATCCGCTTCCCAGTTGAGCACTCCCGGAATGTGAATCGCTGAAATAGCCAGAACTTAGTGTTCCGCCCAGAGGAGGATCTTTGTCATCTCAGACATGGCTGCTGAGCTGCGCGTGCCACCCTGCCGATTGATGTACGTCACAGCCGTGGTGTTGTCCGACTGGACACGGACAGGGTGGCCCTGATGCAGGGACTCCCAATGCTTTAGCCAAAGATAAAATCGCCCTCAGTTCATGGATGTTTATGGAAAGAAGGGCTTCTTGTGGAGACCAGAGGCCCTGGACCGTCTGATTCTTGAAAACACCTCCCCAGCCCGACAGACTGGTATTTGTCATGACCACCTGCCAGTGGAGGGCAAGGAACGAACATCCCTGAAGAAGAAGGGGGGAGCGGAGCCACCAGTGCAGAGACCGATGGGTCTGAAGAGGGAGAACAATCTTGCGATCGAGAGGCAAGAATCGCCAGTTGAAGAGGACGGTAATGAAACTGGGCAAAGGGTACGGCTTCCATGGCTGCCACCATCCGACCCAGGACTTCCATGCAAGTACGGATGGTGACCAGGGATGGTATCCGGAGGGAGCGGACTCCCGACAAGAGAGCCAGACGTTTGCCGAGTGGGAGGCAAATCCGAGCAGAGTCCGAGTCAAATTGAAGCCCCAAGAAGACCAGAGACTGGGTGGGGGAGAGAACAGACTTGTCTCGGTTGACTATCCATCTGAAGCGACATAGGGTCTGAAGAGTGAGGCTCACATTCTCCAGAGCCTGGGCTCTGGTGGAAGCCTTGATGAGACGGTCTTCCAAGTAAGGTATCACTGATACCCCTCTTGACCGTAACAGAGCTATCACGGGTGCCAGAATCTTGGTAAAGACTTGTGGCGCTGTGCCCAGACCGAAGGGGAGAGCTATAAATTGATAATGACCTTCCAGAAACCGCAAAGCGGATGTACCGCTGGTGGCTGGGAAAAATTGGAAGGTGGAGGTAGGCATCCTTGATGTCCACCGAGGAAAGAAACTCCACTTGATCCATAGACGCCACCACCGAACGGAGAGATTCCATTCGTAAATGGCAGATCAGAAGTAGTTGGTTGAGACGTTTGAGATCCAGGATTGGCTGCACAGAACCGCTTTTCTTGGGAACCACGAAAAGATTGGAAAAGAAACCCCGAAAACGTTCCCTTAAAGGAACCGGGACACTGACACCCTGGATAAGAAAGGATTAAAGAGCCTCCCAAAATTCCTTCGCAAGCGAAGGAGATCGGGGAGCACGGGACTGAAAAAAACGATCCCTTGGAAGGGAGGCAAATTCTATCCGGTATCACAACGTCCCTGACCCAGGAGTTCTGAATGCGCGTGGTCCAAACGTCTCGAAAGAGCAAGTGGCGACCTCCCACCCAAGAAAAAACTGCAGGTGGGGGCATCCCTTCATGCAGAAGTGGGTTTGCGGTTGCCCGGAATGGTTGGAGTCCGACTTCAAAGAGGGATGCGACTTAAATAAAGGGAACCTTCTTGTCACGCAAAGGCACCTGGCTGGACCCTTTAGAGGGGCCAGAAGTCCGAAAGGAAGACTTTCTGCGGAAAGAAGTGCTAGACTTGTTTTGAGGTAATAAATAGCTCTTGCCACCTGTCGCCTCAGAGATAATTTCATCTAGGCGCTTGCCGAAAAGTCGGGAACCAGCAAAAGGAATCTCGGTGAGAGACTTCTTGGATGCAGCATCCACGTTCCATGCTTTAAGCCAAATGGAACGACGGAGAGCCACTAGGTTAGCGGTGGCAAAGGAAGCACAGTGAGCTGAGTGCAAGGAAGAACAACACAGAAAGTCTCCAGCTTTGGAACATTGGAGGGCCAGAGCAGACAGTTTTTCCGGGGGAGATCCCGAAAGAATGCCCTGACGGAGTTGAGTTGGGAATACCAAACCGAAAGGGCCTTTGACACCCAGGTGGAGGCAAAGGCAGGAAGCAGGGAGGAACCCGCTGCTTCAAGGCATACTTTGATAAAGACTCAACCTTCTTGTCTGCTGGATCCTTGAAGGCAGCTGCATCCGCTAGCGGCAGAGTAGTAGCTTTAGAGAGGCAGGAAACCGAAGGATCCACCGATGGAGAGGAAGTCAACTTAGAGACGAGGTCCTTGGCGAAAGGATATCGCGCTTGAACTTTCTTCAGTCCCTGAAACTTCTTCTCAGGGTGCTTCCAGGCAGATTCTAGAATGGCATCAAATTCAGCGTGAGAGCTGAACACTTTGGGTGCCGGACGGGCACGATGAAAGGATACTTCTGGCGTTATGTCTGAAGTTCCTGGGTCCTCTAGGTTAAAAGTGTCTCTTATGGCCATAACCAATGAGTTCACCATGTCCACTGAGTCCGAACGGTCCACTGAGTCAGATGCCGAATCGAAAACTTCGTCCGCCAGTTCTCCAGGAGAGTGTGAACGAGTGGAGGCAGCCCTAGAAGAGGGAGACTCCGACCGGGTACGTGGCTCAGGGGAGCCAGAGCGGTGACCACGGGAACGTCCTCTGGAAGAGTGACACGTGTGGCCTGAAGAAGCGGCCGGGCTAGACCTGCAAGTGGAACGCCTGTGCCTACCAGAAGACTCAAGGGATGAGTCAGAGGAGACACCCCTGGTACGCTTGTGTGAAGCATAGGGAGAAGGGGAACGGGACCTTCTAGAGGGCCGGTGAAGGGTCGACCTCCAAGTGAGGGCCGGTGAAGGCAGTCACCACACAACGGGAGACCTGTGCCAAGTCTGATATAGACAGAGAGGGAGGAAACCCAGGATGAAGGGGCGGCCGAACAACCGGGTCTGAAAGAGCACCTGGGTTAGAAATAGCAGAGGGGTCTGGGGGAGCAGTGGAGCAGCCAGAACAAGTGGGTTCAGCAGAACCTAGCAATTTTGCAGAGCAGTTTTTACAAGCGTAATGAGTAACTAATATTCCAGATATCTATTTTGAGGGAGGAACAGTTCTAGGCACGGACATAGCAAAAAATGAACAGTCTCACCCAAGTCTGTGTCCCTAGGCAGCTGCTGTGAGGAGAACGCCGCACCGGGGCTGTGAGGAGAAAGACGCCGGCCAATAGAATGAAGGGGCCGGGTCAGATGCAAGGGCGCTGTGATTGGCCCTTGCATGGTCCCAAACGCGCGCACAGCGCTGATTGGTAGCTCCGTTCGCGCTCCTGAAGCACTTCTGCGGCTTGATGGGCGGAGCTAACATCCACCGGGCCGTCGAAGAAATACAGATTAACTTAAAGGGAACCAATCATCAGATTTTACCCTATATAACGCTTGGTAAAGCGTTATATAGGGTAAAATCTTTATTTTCACTATTCCCGGGGGACGCTCCTGCCCCCAGGGATGGTGAAGATATGAAGTTATAAACTAGTCACCGCCGCCGCAAGTAGTCACCTGGGCGGGGAGCTCTTTTCATCTACTCCCGTTCTTCGGCCGGGAGCGACGCCCCCTCCGCTTGATTGACGGGCCGCGTCATCACTGTGCTCCGTCTGTTCAGTGAGAGGAACGATGACACGGCCCATCAATCAAGCGGAGGCGGCGTCGCTGCCGGCCGAAGAACAGTAGTAGGTGAGAAGAGCTCCCCGCCCAGGTGATTACTTACGGCGGCGGCGGTGACTAGTTTATAACTTCATATCTTCACCATCCCTGGGGGCAGGAGCATCCCCCGGGAATGGTGAAAATAAAGATTTTACTCTATAGAACGCTTTGCCAAGCGTTATATAGGGTAAAATCTGATGATAGGTTCCCTTTAATAATGGTGCCCGCTCCGAACCACGAGCGCACACACCGCCTGTAGTGAACTCCTATGCGCCCGGGGGACGGAGCAGACGAAGTGCCGTCAGCAGCCGCGGCTGCCGAAAATTAGAGTAAAACGGCGCGCACGTACGCAGTGAAGAAGCCTCCGGCGCGTACATTTCTACACAGACTGCCCAGATAAAGTGCCCCTCTACTGTGAACACACTGCCCCTTTACTGTGAACACACTGCTTCCCCATATAATAAAAAAAAACTGTCCACCTGCAGGGAAAAAATAAAACTATTACATGGCCAGCCCCAGCTTCAGGAAGAATAGTGATCCAAAACAGGGGTATCCAGCTGTTGCAAGACCTAAGGAGAAAAAAAAATACTCACCTGTGCTGAAGAACTTACCTAAAGAAGTCTTCAGAATGTAGTCTTCAGTCAGCGTTGTCACCTGCAGCAAGCCAAGCTCATAGCGAGGCGAACAGGGAGGTAGGGGGACCCGGACCCATGAGGTACAACCCCAAGCGCTGACCGTTGGCGAGAGGGGGTTAACAGTACATCCAAGATGCCTACCACCTCTCGCAATGGGGAAACAGTGAACCACAGTTCCTGAGTCCCCACCTAAAAACAGAAAGAAAAAGGAATAAAGCACTAACACATTCCCTAAACCTAAAAAATAAAAAATTCGTGACCTGGTCTGGAGAACTCCAGACCAGTGTCCACCTCCTTAAGACACTAAGCTAAAACTGATTAGCTCAGTGGCCTGGAGGCAGGTATATCCTGCTGGGAGGAGCCGACTTTTTGGTTACCATAGTGTCAAGCCTCTTAGAGACAGTAGCATATACCCAAGGTCTGTGTCCCCCAATGGAGCCGATAGAGAAGAGTTTTTTTTATTTTCATGTCCAACTTTAACAAAAATTTGTCAAAGACCTGTGGAGTGTTAAGGCTCACTATACCCCTTGTTACGTTCCGTGAGGGGTGTTGTTTCCAAAATGGGTTCACATGTGGGCGTTTTTTTGTGTGTGTTTATGTCAGAACAGCTGTGCTAATCGCCAATTTAGGCCTTAAATGTACATGGCGCGCTCTCACTCCTGAGCCATGAAGTTCGTCCGCAGAGAATTTTACGTCCTCATATGGGGTATTTCAGTACGCGGAAGAAATTGCGTTAGAAATTTTGGGGGTCTTTTTCTCCTTTTACCTCTTGTGAAAATGATAAGAATGGGGCAACACCAGCATGCTAGTGTAAAAAATGTTTACACTAACATGCTAGTGTTGCCCCCAGCTTTACCTTTTTATAAGAGGTAAAAGGAGAAAAAGCCCCCCCAAAACTGTAACACAATTTCTCCCGAGTACGGAAATACCCCATATGTGGCATTAAACTGTTGCCTTGAAATACGACAGGGCTCCGAAGTGAGAGAGCGCCATGCGCATTTGAGGCCTAAATGAGGAATTTGCAATAGGGGCGGAACCGGATACAAGGATGGGGCTAGTCTCCACCTAAACCCTACAGCAGTGTTTTCCCAAGAGGGTGCCTCCAGCTGTTGCAAGACTCCCAGCCTGCCAGGACAGTCAATGGCTGCCCAGCAATACTGGGAGTTGATGTTTTGCAACAGCTGGAGTATCCGTTTTGGAAACACTGCCGTATGAGACGTTTTTCATTTTTATTTGCCGCAGCTCAAACTTGTAGAAGGAAACCCACTGCAAAACCTTCAGCTGTTGCAAAACTACAACTCCCAGCATGCAGTGACAGACTGTACATATTGGGAGTTGTAGTTATGCAACAGCTGTAGGCACACTGATGTGGAACCACTGAGTTAGGAAACACTCTAGCTCAGTGATTCCAACCCGTGGGCCTCCAGCTGTTGCAAAACTACAACTCCTAGCATGTACGGTCTGTCAGTGCATTCTGGGAGTTTTAGTTTTGCAACAGCTGGAGGCACAGGAGTTGGAATTACTGAGTTAGGAAACCGACTCTAGCTCAGTGTTTCCCAACCAGTGTGAGTACAACTGTTGCAAAACTACAACTCCTAGCATGCACTGAAAGCCGAAAGGAATGCTAGGAGTTGTTATGCAACAATTGGGGAAGAACAGTTGGGAGACTGCTAAGTAGTGGTCTCCAAAGTGTAGCCCTCCAGATGTTGAAAAACTACAACTCCAAGCATGCGGACTGTCCAGGCATGCTGGGAGTTTAGTTTTGCAACATCTGGAGGGCCACAGTTTGGAGACCACTGTGTAGTGGTCTCCAAACTGTGGTCCTCCACATGTTGCAAAACTACAATTCCCAGCATGCACTGACTGTCTGGGCATGCTGGGAATTGTAGTTTTGCAACATCTGGAGGGCCACAGTTTGGAGACCACCATATAGTGGTCTCCAAACTGTGGTCCTCCAGATGTTGCAAAACTACAATTCCCAGCATGCACTGACTGTCTGGGCATGCTGGGAATTGTAGTTTTGCAACATCTGGAGGGCCACAGTTTGGAGACCACCATATAGTGGTCTCCAAACTGTGCCACTTCAGATGTTGCAAAACAACAACTCCCAGCATGCCCAGACATTCAGAGCATGCTGGAAGTTGTAGTTTTGCAACATCTACACAGTGGTCTCCAAACTGTGGCCCTCCACATGTTGCAAAACTACAACTCCCAGCATGCCCAGAAAGCCTTTGCCGTGCTCCCATGCCGTTGCCGCCGATCCGATGCCGCCTGCAATGTTGCCCCGCTCTGCCCGGACTTCGATCGGTCAGTCCTGATTGACCAATGGCAGGGGATAGGAGGAGGTGGCACCCCTGCCACCTCGCTCCTATCCTTTAGAATGGTCGGAGCTGTCTGTGATGTCTGATGCTCTTATTTTCTGGGCGATCGGGTCACCAGTGACCCGATTGGCCTAGAATCGCTGCAAATCGCCGTCGGCGATCGGAAATACGGAGTATTAAGTACCAGGACGCGAGGGCATATCTGTACGCGCTGCGTCCCCAACAGGTTAAATACAGACCATTATAATGGACAGAACTCAATTTCCCAGTTAACTAATTTCCCAACTAATGTCACTGTCACACAGTATTAAAACCATAACTTTTTGGGTAGGGTCACAAGCAGTATATACGCTGCAAATTTCTGTGCTAGCAAAGTCTATGGGAATAATAAGAAAAGTACGGAAAGGTACAAAAAAAGAACTGTGTGTATCAACCAATTAATAGTAGATAGAGCCACTTGCTGACACGCCACACCTACGACAAACAGGTGTGGGGTGTCAGTAAGTGGCCCTATTAGGAGCCTGGGCATCTTTACATCATGGCCTTTTATCTGTTTTCACCATTCCCTTTTTTGGTTATCATTTTCAGGTCTGTTTGAGAATCATGATTACCCAGGTTGTCCCCTGAAGGTCCTGACAGAATCCGGTTAAAACACAACAACACTTTAGTGCCATTTTGGTTTCAATCAATCTTGTCTGTGATTTAGTTACAGAATTTATTGATCTACCTCTCTAGCAATTCCCTTGTACAGGGCTGCACCACATAGCAACAACTTTGTTGGTAAAATCTATAAAATTTCTTGCTACCCATAAGACATCATATTTCGCACAAGAGGCTCCTAAAGTGAGCAGTAATCTGCCCCCCCCCCTCCTTTTTATAATTATTAAGAGGTCTTTATTCTACTTTATTCTGTGTATCTCTGATGAACAGTGGACACCAACGGGTCTCATTGACTTTGAATGAGGTCCGTTCGTCTAGTGTGTTTTTCCAGGAATTAGGCAGAGAAAAAAATGGTCCAGCTTTAAGCATTGCTGGTGCTGCTGGGGAATTACTTATTTTGTAGGGATTTTCATAATTTAATATCACTGACCTGGGGCTGGGTGTACTGGGTTTGCTCGGTTTGCTCCAAGCTTCCAAGGTGTTCAGAGTAATTCGCCTGGCCGGTGCTTTGCTTTGAGCATTCTTTTTGTCTTCAGATGTGGGGGTCGCAGGGATCACTTTAATTCCCACTGGTGTTGTTGATAGATTGCCCATGGCAGGAAGTTTGCTTTGTAGAGGAGTGGACGGACTAGAGTGCTCTGACAGTCTAGAAGAAGGGGTTAGCTCTCCCACTTTTACCATTGGGGATGACACCCTCCTCCCCTGAGATCTCCTGCCCTTCTTTTCTGAGGCAGAAGGAGTACTTAACACTAAAGCAGGTTTCTCTTTAAGAGGAACTCCAAGTTCACCTTCATCAAAAGTCACAAATGAGCAGTATCCATCTGTGGAGGAGACTGTGAGGAATGTCCCATCACCGGACCTGACAGCAAAATAAAATATATTGAATAAAAGGACTAGTATAAGGGTATTACCATTGTGCACAAAGAAGACTTATTCAGTTGTAAAATATCTTGAAAGTTTTCCATACACCTCTACTATGTATAATAGTTGACCGTACCATGATATATCGCTCAGGGTGTGATAGTGCACATTAGAAACATAACCAAAAGGAAGAAGTTGCTGTGTGTCGTAGAAAAGCACTGCATCTTCTGAGGCAACAGCAAAAACCATACGATAAGGCAGAGTGATGTAAGTTTTCTGGGGCGCTTCGCCGTCAGCATCTGGAAAAACATAAATGACAGGAATCACTCAATTAGTAACTTTTTTTTAAATCAAATTTTTATTGACTTTTTTTTTACAAAACAAACAGCATACAAAAACAGGAGAAAAACAAACAAACAAACCCAGAGAACACATCCCACCCACACAGAAACCTCCCCCTCCCCACCCAGGTGTCTGTCCATCACAGGGGGGGGGATGGGAACTGTTTTGTTAGAAATAGTACAGTGCAATACAATGAATTGTCTCACAAGCAAGAAGCAAGGTCAAGGCAAAAAAACATATATAGAAATACCGTATGAACTTCACGAGAGAAAATGCAAGAAAAAAAAATGCACAAAAAACAGGGGGCAAAAGCAAGTGGCATATGTAACCCGAACACAGTAAATTAGACAGCAGACACCACATCAAGGAAAGCAGAAAGGTAAACAAGACAAGGATAATCTACAAGCCAAACACAGACAATATTAGTGTTGACTTTACCAATGGGGCCACTTTACCAATAAGCCTTGAGACTAGATCACCTGTACGCCCCATAGTAGCAAACTGCGCCCACCCCTTCAACTGCTGAACCTGCGACGCTAAAAAGTATAGCCAAGAATTTGGAATGGGCAAGCCATCCACTTCTTTACGACATTGCAATGTTTCAACACGGATCCTAGCCATCTTGCCATTCCAAATAAGCGCCCTAAACAATGACTGAATCCTAAGAAAATATTTCACAGGAATCCAAACAGGTGTATTATGTAGAATGTACAAAAGCGGAGGCATAACCATTTTAACTAGATTAGATCTACCGATCATGGAGAGAGGAAGTTTACACCATAGTATGAGAACCACGGTCTAACAACTGAGTAAGATTAAGTGTAACATAGTCCGTGGGGAAGGCAGTAACATACACCCCCAGATAAACTGTGTAACCACGGGAAGGCCAACCCAAGCAATAACCAGTACAGAAGGGAGTGGGTCAAGGGGAAGGATCGTGGACTTATCCCAATTGATAGATAAACTGGAGTAACTACCATACATTTCTATAAAGGGCCATCAAGGGGGTAAGGAGTGCGCAACATGTCCCAGGAAAAGGAGCATATCCTCTGCATAAAGGGCAATACGTTCCTCCAGATCCCCATAACGGAAACCTTTAAATTCTGCAGAAGCCATAATGAGTACCGCCAGGGGCTCTATTGATATGGCAAATAGAAATCGTGACAGGGGACACCCCTGGCGTGTACCACAACCCAGGGGAAAGGAATGGGAAAGCAAAACATTAACCCGAAGTCTAGCCCGAGGGGCAGTATATAATAATTGCACCCATGTCAAGAACCTGGGCCCAAATCCCAAGTGACAAATGACACTCCACAGAAAATTCCACTCGACACTGTCAAAAGCTACGGCAGCGTTGAGTGAAAGCACCGTCCAACAAACCAGTGCTGTGGAGTCGGACGAAATTTTGGGTACCTGGAGTCGGAGTCGGCAAACAATGCACCGACTCCGACTAAATTTAGATTGGAATTTAAAAAAAAGCAAGTTTAAATATCCCAATTCACAAAAAGTTATAATTAATGACTTCTCTACTGTAAGAATAAAGACCAATGCATGCAGTGCCTCACGTAACTGCAAAACGAACACGTTAAGTAAAGAAGCATGCTTTTCATGTGCTTCACTATATGGTACGCAACGCACAATTAGGAGCGGCAATACTTATACTTTCCATAGTGTTGTGTTCTGCTGTTACAGGGAACCCATGGGTAACCTAGCCTCACACTGATAAGGGATTAAGTAAATATGTTTTTGCAGGACTAGAAACACTTGTATAAGTGAAGGGAATGGAGGGTCAATAGTTCAAGACTGAAGCTGTAAACCATTGGAAAAACTGCTGCCATTCAGCTTAGGCTATGAAAAATTGTAAACTCTGATTGTTAGCTTAAACTTTAAACAAGACTATGGGATTCTACTAGGGAAATGTTTTATAATAAATGCCCCTTCCTGGATCCTCCCACTGCCCTATCTTCAGCAGCAGATCAGCACACAAAAAGGAGAAGGCAGCAACTTCTCCCCAACTACCTCTCTCTGCTAGAAGAGCTTAGAAGAACTTGGTGGAACAGCTTCTTGGATTCAACTGTAAGTGTTTATAAATACATTTGCATATTAATAGAGAGGAGTCGGAAGTACAAAAAACTGTGGAGTCGGAACAGTGCCTTCAGGCTGCAACTGGAGTTTCAGAAAGAGCCTCCTGATGTTATCCGCCGTCTACTTCCCCAGCATGAACCCCATCTGATCTCCATGCACCAGAGTAGTAATGACCCTCAGGAGACAGTTGGCCAAGACCTTCGCTACTAATTTAACATCAGAGCACAGCAGGGAGATTGGTCTGTGCGAGCCCGCCGAGAGTGGGTCCTTACCGGGCTTTAACAACAACACTATAATGGCCTCCAGCAAAGGCCCAGGCAAACCCTCCCATTCCTCAGCAGCCTGCAAAATCTCCAACAGCCGGGGCAACAGAACTTCCTGATATTGTTTATGATACTCATTGGTAGGCCCATCAACACCCAGTGACTTGTCAGAAGGCAAGTCCCCCAATGCACATTCTAATTCCTCAAGGGTAATATGCTCATCTAGAAGGTCTCTGAATCTGCGACAGCACAGGGAGCGAGATACCAGAAAAAAAAACTGGTCAATAGCAACCAGATGATGTGTCAATTTAGAGAAATACATCTCCTCATAAAAGGAAACAAAGATATTGAAAATGTCCGCATCATCCTGGACAACAATCCCGGCACTATCACAGAGACAAGAAATAGAGGCGGACCCCTGTTGGGCCCTAATAGTATGGGCCAGCAGACCCCTGCTCTCGCCACTCAAAATAGCGCTGCTGTTGAAAGAGCTTGTAATCCGCCATTTGCAACAAACGTGAGTCTAATTAGGGTCGTTAAGGACTGACAATTATTTCTAGCCAGGTCAGAAGGGTCGCTTCAAGACTGATGCTCCGCCTGGAGAACCTGTTGTTGCAATGAGGCCTGGATTGCCCTATTTTTACATTTCCAGGTTGTAATGTCCCTGATGAAAATACCCCTTACATACGGCTTCAAAGAATCCCATACGGTACCCACCGAGGCAGTCCCCAAATTGATCTCAAGAAAGGCTTTCACATCAGACTTGAGGGTAAGGCCTACTGAGGGGTATTGAAGCCAAAAGGGATTCAGTCGCCACAGAGAACCCTGCAACCTAGGATGAGAATTGAAAAGTAAGATGCACAAAAACCGGGGAATGATCAGAAAGACTACGGGGGAGATACTCCACCGACGTAACCAGGGGGAAGACCAACTCATTGCCCAGCGCAAGATCAATACGTGAGAGCGTACCATGAGAGCTAGAATAGCAGGAGTATTGCACCCTAGTAGGATTACATCTTCTCCATAGATCTGTCCACCCCACCTCCTCCACAAACCTAGCCAAACCCTCTGTTACTAAGCCTATCAAGCGTCTGGTGCAAAAGTGGGGTGGAAGGTGTGGCCAAACCACGGTTTATTCAGCACATGATTAGTATCACTCGTCAAGTGCATCTCTGAGAGGCACAATACAGCAGGTTAATAGGATTTAAGCGCCTGAAAAACAGCAAGACGCTTAGTGGGATCATTGAGGCCCCTCACATTCCACGCCACCACATGTAAATCAGTAGCCATAGGGGAACCAGGGAAGTCCTGGCACTGCATATTGAGCGGAAGGAAGGACACAAACCAAAACAAACACCCCAAACAGACAACAAAAAACAAACAGTCGCAACTTGCAACACAGGGGGTAAACAAACAGCTCAGGTAGAGTGAGCAGATAACATAAACAGGAGACGCCTCACAAATATGCCATGCTCAAATCTGAGCAAGATATATAGGCTTAGTAAGATCTACCTGGATTGCATACAGAGAGCACTTGTGTATAGATAAGTACGTGCTCACATGGAATTATTCACGACCACTACGTTCAGGTCTTCTTTGCAGATTTCTTGCATGCCATTCTTTACGGTCACATATGATGGGCACATAATATCTATAATGGGGTACAGTGGTTTACATCCCAAAAGGTAAGATGACAAATACCTGTGCCCCAGCATGCCGCGCTATGTTGCGGGGAACAACCCCTTAATCATGTGCACGTGCCATAGGGCCTTATTATGAATCAAGGCACAGAAAGTCCCAAGTAGGCGAGCAGATCCAAAATCAGCACACACAGTCCGCACAGGAACTTCAGGTACGGGCATGCTGTATTTGCGCCTCATGAATACATCCCATTTAGTGCACGCAGATGTCACTTAACATCCGTGTATTTGGCTCGCCTTTTTTGAACTTCGGCCGAAAAATCAGGTAAGGTAGAAATACGGCTGCCATTAATCGAGAGAGAGTGCATGTCCCTAGCTTTACGGAGAATAATATTTCTATCCTTAGTGTAAAATACGAATGAGAAAAGCTCGGAGTATGGCTCCAGGAGGGAGAGGACGAGTAGGCACCCTGTGGGAACGCTCAACAGCAAACAGAGGCGTCAAAGCCTCTTTTCCAAATGTAGTAAGAAGCCAATTCTCAAAATAATCCCCACGGTCGCAACCGTCGACTTTTTCAGGGACGCCCACAAGGCGCACATTATTCCGCCGCAACCGGTTTTCCATATCATCAAATTTAGCGGCAAGTGCAGTCTGGTTATTAATAACACGATGCATATCTCTCTCGAGCGGAGGGACTCTATCCTCCAGATCCCCCACTCTTTCCTCAACCGCACTAATCCTCCCAGAAACCTTTTGCATGGCATGGCAGATAAGGTTAAAAGGGTTATCCACCATAAGGTGATTTTAGTATGTAGCTGCCAGACAGTAATGGACATGCTTAGGATCTGCGCTTGTCTTGTGGCTAAATGGCTATGTTGTGAGATTACCATAACACTGTGGCTATGCCCTGTTTAAGTTTTCTTTTTTTGCCTACAAATCCCATAATTCCATCTTCCTCCCACACATCAGCCACCCCACCCATTGAAACATAAATGAGCTGCATCCATTCAAAAGACCTGTGGTTTTCAATCAGGGTGTCTACAGCTGTTGCATTAGTTGCAGATTGATCTCTCTCCCACCAAGCGATGGGTGGAGCACCCATTGAAGCAGACCGGCTCCCTGTCATCAGCTGACTAGTGAGTCAGGTCTCGGCCGCATTAAAACCTGAGAAAAATCTGAGACAAAAGTAATTTTGTATACTGTTAAAAATAAATATTGGGGTGAAAATCACATAAGAACTGTGAGAAAACCGTCACACACACACACACACACACACAGAGGTACAGACACTATTATGAACTACACTAACTTTATAGCCCCTGTAACATAGTTAAATAAAATAAAAATTCCTGGAATACCCCTTTAAAGTTCTCACACAAACCGCCTAGTAGCATTTTAACATCAGTGTTGCCCCTGGAGGCAGCCAAAAAGAGATAATGGGATACTTAATGCAGCAGGCACCACACTGGCAATGGAGGCGTTAATAGAGGCAGGGAGCTGTGCAGCCACAGCAGTAATAGTCCCAAGCAGAGGAGACAGCATTATTGGTCCCCGCAGGGAAAAAGGCAGCAATGGTAGAGCAGTCCCCAGGATAGGTAGATGGCACTCCAGTATGTAGGGGGTTAACTCCAGACCGACCTGAAATGTCAAGGCATTCAGGCCCGCTCTGGAAAGTAGAGGGGTCCGCCACTTCTGAACAATCCGGGGCCCCTGCCAGCCCCTTCATACTCCTCCTCACTCCAGTAGTCCACCAGAGCCCGCCCCAGCTGATCTGTGACCGGCACGAAGTGCTGCAGCCGCTCCGCAACTCCCGCCACCTCAGCACCAGATGGCGTCGGCTCCCCCTGCATCCCAGCCTCACCTTCCTCCTGCGCTCCCTACATCTGCTTATTGCGTCTCCGAACGGCCATCCCGACACCACAATGTTCCAGGCACCTTCACCCACCAGCAGGTAGTAGTGAGAATCCGTAATCGGCCAGAAGTCCAGGATAATTTAAGGATGCTCAGCGGAGCTCCGGACCATGCGTCTGCTCACATGCCACGCTAAGCCACGCCCCCCACTCAATTAGTAACATTAATAAAAATAGGTATCTTATCCAGGTCAAGATGCAACCAGATTCCTCCGTACATGACCAGGCTATTTGCTCTTTTAGTGCTTATAATTATAATTTTTTTTTTGTTGTTTTAACTTTATTTTATACATTGTGCCCATCATAAGGTCATAGAGAACTTTTAAAAATACAGTATTGATTTTCATAGTAACAGTTACATATTAATCTTCGGTACAGGAGGAATACAAAGCTCCCAGACCAGGGGAAAAAAAAGGTTGGTCAAACCAGCCGATATGAGGTAGGAAAAAAACGACTGTCTAATGTGTATGGGGCCTCTAATGTGTATGGGGGCCTACAGACTCTCTGCTGACACATGATGTACTGGAGTTCTAGTGTTTCCTCATTGGAAGTTTGTTAATCGTGCTAAATCATCACAGTCTATGTGACTTGGACACACTTTGTGTAAAAACAGTGTAATGTATGGCATTGAAGCACCATGTAAACCGTAAAGTGACACAGAAATACATCTACTTGTCAAGCAAAACACAGAAAGGTAAGGGTTAGGATATGTCACCTTTGACCGGTGTTCTTAACTCAAAAAAGACAGGACAACATCGAACCGCAAGTGTGGCCTTTCCTGGGCTAGGAAGATGTGCTACGGGCCTAGAGAGAAAACAATTGTGTCTTAAAATATGAAAATTGTGGTTAATAAATCATAAAATTTAAAAGGAGTTATCCAGGATTAGAAAAAGAGCTGATGTCTTCCAGAAACAGCACCACCCCTGTCCTCAGGTTGTATGTGGTATTGCACCTTGGTTTCATGGAGCCAAGTTGTAGTAACACACCCAACCTGAGGACAGGTATAGTGCAGCTTTTGGAAGAAATTAGTTCTGATGTCTTTTCATGGTTAACCCCTTTAAGGCCAGAGATTTACTTGTCCAAAAACTTAAGATAATATAACATATATTACTTTTGCTTGTCTTCATAAAGGTTTTATATCACTGCCTTACATGACTACTGTTCAAACAACTCCTGCTTTTACTGTAAAAACAGTCTAAAAGACGTTGGCAGATACTTTCATTTATGATAAAAGTGTGGTGAACGTGCCCTTGAATACCCATGATAACCAAGAAAGAAGAGGTTGGAGGAAAAGATTATCTGCATAGGTGACACCAGTGCTTGCAGCACAGACTTCATGGTGATCAGGAGCCACTCGGGTTTGTCTTAAACATACCAAGTACAAGTCTCTGTTAAGCTCCTGTGATTTAGACAAGCAACTGCAATTTGGCAAATCTTTACTGTATTTGCATATACCTTTTGGAATTATTTGCATGTGACAATATTACCTGCAAAAATACCACAGAATTAGGGAGACACTGAAGAGGTTTTCTTGAAATCATCCGACATGAAACAACCCTCCCGTTTCATGGTCAGAAGCAGCAGCCAAAAACTACACTTCTCTACTGTAAATGTCACACAGCGACCATTTGAACAAACAGACCGAATGGATGCTAGAATTAGAGGCGCTCTTTGAAGTAGCTCTCCGATCAAGCGTACTGGAGTGGCTCTCCAATCCAGTTGTGGTCCTTTTTTATGTGTGGTCCATTGATAAAGGTTATAATATTAAATATGCCACATTTCCGTATATGACAGAGCTGTAACTACACAACACAATAGACCACTTACCTCTTTAGATTCTTCCTGGAGAACACATATGTTGTGTTAACAAGGACTTCTCCTATCTCCACAAATCCGGCTAAATATTAGAAAACAAAAATTAACGTAAGGTTTAGGAAATGTATCACATATATTAAGAGTGGGAAACATACAAACAGGAATACTTCAAGTGCCATACCTGGGGTGAGGAGGAGGGAGCCATCAGGTGTAAATGAAAGTCTCCGAAAAAAAGATTTCATACTGTCATCGTGATAAATTCTGTAAGACTTAGGCTGTAAGAGAGGGATAAAAAAAAAAAGCTTGTAACAAAGTTTAATCATAAATCGGAGATTCAAAGATTTACTTTCTGTTGTCCATTATTATAATTAAAGTAGTTATTAGAATTTTCAAGCGATAAGACAAGGATTGAAGCAGTACCTCTCCATCAGGGTTGGGGATAGAAGACATCATCTTGCTGACATTGAAGGCGACTCTCTTGGTCTCAGTTCTGTACACTCTCAAAACACTGCAGAAAGAACAATTCCAAGTTATTGTATATTACGGTACATACAGGAATGTATGTAAATCAGATCATTTTTATTGAAGTTTTTAACCCCTTAAGGACTAAGTTTTTCCATTTTTGCACTTTCGTTTTTTCCTCCGTACCTTTAAAAAAATCATAATTCTAAAAATTTTGCACCTGCAAAATCCATTTTGTGGATTATTTTTTGCGCCACCAATTCTACTTTGTTAGGACATCAGTCATTTTACCCAAAAATCTATGGCAAAACGGAAAAAAAAAGTAATCGTGCGACAAAATTGAAGAAATAATGCCATTTTGTAACTTTTGGGGGCTTCAGTTTCTACGCAGTACATTTTTCGGTAGAAATGAAACCTCCTCTTTATTCTGTAGGTCCATACGATTAAAATGATACCCTACTTATATAGGCTTGATTTTGTCGTACTTCTGGAAAAAATCATAACTACATGCACGAAAATAAATACGTATAAAATTGTCATCTTTTGACCCCTATAACTTTTTAATTTTTCTGTGTATGGGGCGATATGAGGGCTAATTTATTTTGCGCCATGATATGAAGTTTTTAGCAGTACCATTTTTGTTTTGATCTGACTTTTTGATCGTTTTTTTTTTATACATTTTTTCACAATATAAAAAGTGACCAAAAATACACCATTGACAGTGCGGTTTAATTAACGATAAGGAGATTATTTTAACACTTACTGTAAAATCTCTTTCTCGAAGGATCCATTGGGGGACACAGACCGTGGGTGTATGCTACTGTCTCTAGGAGGTATGACACTATGGCAACAAAGAAGTCGGCTCCTCCCAGCAGGATATACACGCCTCCAGGCCCTGAGCTAATCAGTTTTAGTACCAGAGCAATAGGAGAGGACCGACAGGTCAAGGAAAAAACACGAACTGTCCGAGAAACAGAACCAGAACCCTCGGACAGAGAACCAAAGAGAAACCCAAAAGGGCGGGAGCTGTGTCCCCCAATGGATCCTTCGAGAAAGAGATTTTACAGTAAGTGCTAAAAAAAATCTCCTTTTCTCTATCGGCTCCATTGGGGGACACAGACCATGGGACGTACCAAATCCGTCCCTTGGGTGGGCAGATAATCATTCAGGCAGATGGCTGTTCCACTGCCGCCTGCAGCAGCTTACGGCCCAGACTAGCATTAGCCGATGCGAAGGTATGAACCGGGTAGAACCTCGAGAAAGTGTGCAAAGACGACCAAGTAGCCGCCTTGCAAATCTGCGAGGCCGAGGCTTTGTTCTGGAGAGACCGGGATGCCCCAACAGAAACGGGTAGAATGAGCCACAACCCTGAAGGGAGGAATCTTCCCCCTACAGCGATAGGCTTCCGAAATGGCAGACCGGATCCACCGATAAATGGTGGCCTTGGAAGCAGGTTGTCCCTTACGACGACCTTCCGTAAGGACGAAAAAGGAATCGCACTGACGAAACGAAGAAGAGATAGAGAGGTAAGACCTAACAGCCCGAATCACATCCAGATTGTGGAGTAAATGCCCCTTAGGATGAGGAGGAGCGGGAAAAAGGTACGGAAGAACAATGTCCTCATTGAGATGAAAGGCCGAAACAACCTTAGACAAAAAGGAAGGATCTGGTCGGAAGACAACCTTGTCCTGGTGAATCACCAGAAACGGAGAACGGCAGGAGAGAGCTGCCAACTCAGACACCCTCCGAATGGAGGTGATAGAAACAAACGCCACTTTCCAAGAAAAGAGGCGCAGGGACACCTCCCCTAAGGGGTTCAAGAGGTTCACCTTGGAGGATACCCAGAACCAGATTCAAGTCCCAAGGGGGAGAAGGTGACCGATAAGGAGGGGCAGCATGCGCCACTCCTTGAAGGAAGGTGTGGACATGAGAATTAGAAGCAAGAGGACGCTGAAAAAGAATAGAAAGGGCCAAAACCTGACCCTTAAGGGAACTGAGAGACAACCCCAGTTCCAATCCCGACTGCAAGAAGGAGAGAAGGCGGGGGACAGAAAAAGTAACAGGAGACAAGACCTGAGCTTCACACTAACGAAAATAAGACCGCCAGGTACGGTGGTAAATTTTCGCCAAGGAGGGTTTACAAGCCCTGAGCATGGTGCGAATAACTTGGGAAGAGAACCTGCGGTCTCTCAAAACCGCGGTCTCAACCGTCACGCCGTAATATGCAGCAACTGTAAATTGGGGTGGCAAAGAGGAACCTGCGACAGCAGGTCCGGACGAAGTGGGAGGTGCAGCGGAGCGTCGTCCAGGAGCCTGACCACGTCTGCGTACCACGTCCTTTGGGGCCAAACTGGAGCTACCAATATGGCTGGGACGTCCTCCGCTTGGGCTTCCTCAGAACCCTGGGAAGGAGCGAAAGGGGAGGGAACAGATAGGGCAGGGGAAACCCCGCCCAAGGAATCACTATGGCATCCACGGCTAGAGCCAGGGGGTCCCGGGACTGACACAAATGAAAGAATCTTCCGATTGTGCCGAGACGCGAAAAGGTCCACGTCTGGAATGCCCCAGAGGTCGCAGATCTGCGCGAAGACCTCTGGATGTAGAGACCACTCGCTGGGGTCGACTGAGGACCGGCTGAGGAAGTCCGCTTCCCAGTTGAGCACACCCTGAATGTGAACCGCCGAAATGGCCGGAACCATGTTTTCCCGCCCAGAGGAGAATCTTTGACACCTCGACCATGGTGCTGAGTTGCGAGCGCCGCCTTGCCGATTGGTGTCGTGGCATTGTCCGACTGGACGAGGACAGGGCGGGATTGAAGCGGGGACTCCCAATGAAGAAGACAAAGAAGAATCGCCCTCAGTTCCAAAATGTTTATCGGAAGAAGGGCTTCCCAGGGAGACCAGAGGCCTTGAACCGTCCCAATCCCTGAACACACCGCCCCAGCCCGACAGACTGGCATCTGTTGTAACTACCTGCAAGTGGAGGGAAGAAATGCTCACCCCTGAAGAAGGGGGAGCGGAGCCACCAGAGCAGAGACTGACGGATTCGACGAGGGAGAGCAATCTTGCGATCGAGAGAGAGAGGAGATCCCATCAAGAGGGAATCGCCAGTTGAAGGGGGCGGTATGAAACTGGGCAAAGGATACGGCCACCATGGCCGCTACCATCCGACCCAAGACTTTCATGCAAATGCAGATGGAAACTGGGACCTGGGCCCGAAGGGAGCGGACTCCTGACAGGAGAGTCAGACGTTTGTCCGGTGGCAAATCCGAGCAGAGGCCATGTTGAATTGAAGTCCCAAGAAGATCAGAGACTGGGTGGGAGAGAGGACAGACTTGTCCCGGTTGACATCCCCCCCGAAGTGATCTAGGGTCTGGAGAGTGAGATCCACATTCTCCAGAGTTTGGACTCTGGTGGGAGCCTTGATGAGAAGGTCGTCCAGGTAAGGAATCACTGAGACTCCTCTCGACCGCAACAGTGCTATCACTGGTGCAAGGATCTTGGTAAAGACCCAAAGAGCAGTGGCCTGACCAAAGGGAAGGGCTACGAATTGAAAATACCCTTCCGGAACCGCAAAGCGGAGGTACCGCTGATGGCCAGGAAATATTGGAACATGGAGATAGGCATCCTTGATGTCCACCGAAGAAAGAAACTCCCCTTGTTCCATGAATGCCACTACTGAACGGAGATTCCATTTGGAAGTGGCGGATGAGAAGAGGGCGATTGAGACGCTTGAGGTCCAGGATTGGCCGAACAGAACCGCCCTTCTTGGGGACTACAAAAAGATTGGAATAGAAAACCCCGAAAATGTTCCACTGGAGGAACGGGGACAATAACTCCCTGGAGAAGCAGGGACTGGAGGGCCTCCCGAAACTGCTTCGCCAGAGAAGGAGACCGGGGGCCCGGGACTGAAAAACGGATTCGGTATCCGTTGGACACCACGACCCTGACCCAAGAGTCCTGAATGTGTGTGGTCCAGATGTCTTGAAAAAGTAAGAGACGACCTCCTACCCGAGAAAAATCTGCGGGTGGGGGCTTCACTTCATGTGGAAGTGGGTTTGCGGATTGTTCGATTTGGCAGCAAAACAGCCGGAACGGTTGGTGTCCGGCCTCCAAGACGGGCGCACCCGGAACGAGGGAGCCTTCTTCTTCCACGAAGGCGCCTGCCCAGACCCCTTATTGGGGCCAAAAGTCCGAAAGGACCAGAAAGAAGAGGACTTCCTTTGGGCCGTATTTTGAGGCAACTCTTAATACGCCCCCCCCCCCGTCGCCTCAGAAATAATCTCGTCAAGGCGCTTGCCAAAAAGACGGGTACCAGTAAAAGGAAGCTCGTGAGAGACCTTTTGGAGGCGGCATCCGCATCCCACGCCTTAAGCCACAAGGAACGGCGGAGGACCGCTAGATGACCCACAGCAAAGGCAGCACAACGGGCTGACCGTATGGAAGCTGCGCACAGAAAGTCCCCAGCTTTAGAGCATTGGAGAACCAAAGCAGACAGATCCTCTGGGGGGGGGGATTCCGCTAGGATACCCTGACGGAGTTTGAGTACCACACCAACAGGGCTTTGGACACCCATGCCGAGGCGAAGGTAGGAAGCAGAGAAGAGCCTGCTGCTTCAGAGGCAAACTTCGCCAAGGACTCCTTGACATTCACCCGAACTTGAAGGCAGCCGCATCTGCTAGCGGCAATGAAGTAGCCTTAGAAAGGCTGGAAATTGGTGGATCCACCGAGGAAGGGCAAACCACATTAGAGACAAGGTCCTTGGCGAATAGGTAACGCACTTGACCCGTCTTCCTTCCCGGGAACCTCTTGTCGGATGTTTCCACGCAGATTCCAGAAGGGTGTCAAATTCAGAGCTGAACATTTGAGGTGCTGGTTTAGAACGATGAAAGGATACTTCAGGAGCACGTCCGAAGATCCTGGGTCCTCTAAATGAAAGGTGTCTCTTAGGCTCCTTTCACACTATGAATTTCTCAGTTTACAAACTTCCGTCAGAAGTTCCGTCAGCTGCAGCTGCAAAACCCGGCAGTTACAAAACCCCTGACGGCCGTGACTAAATTGCATTGCAGCCTATGGGGTTTTGTAACTGCCCATTTGCACCCGTATATGCCCGTAATTCGTTACTGGCGTTATACAGTGACGGGACATCGTGGCGGAAATATTACTGCATGCAGTAATCGCCGATCGGACGTGCAGGAGGCAGGTAATGGACCCTGGCGGGAGTGTATTTTTGTTACTTTAGATGTGGCGATCAACTTTGAACACCGCGTCTAAAGGGTTAATAGCGCGCGGCACAACAATTGGTGCCGCACGCTATAAGCCCAGGGTCCCGGCTTTCATTAGCAGCCGAGACAGACCCACTATGACGTGGGGTCACGGCGTGACCACTCGTTATAGACGGGGAGCAGGGCGTACAGGTACGCCTTGCGTCCTTATGAGATTAAAAACAGAAATAAAAATGCAACATACATACAAACAACCCATAGCCCAACCACCTCTACCCCCACCAAAGCTATACCCTGCCCCCGGACATAGAATCAGTCTCAATCCCACAAACCTAAGTTACCAGGCAGATGAAGAACAGAGAAACAGTTAAAGCATACGGAAAAAGTTGATTTTTAGACTTACTGTAAAATCTCTTTCTTAGAGCTTCTATTGGGGGACACAGGACCATGGGTATATGCTGCTTGCAACTAGGAGGCTGACACTAGGCAAAAAACTAAAGAAAGTCGGCTCCTCCAGGCAGGATATACCCGCCACCTGGCTCTGAGCAACTCAGTTTAGTCCCAAAGCAGAAGGAGAACAGACCAAGACAGATCAGTATGAACAAACAAACACCCAGAAAAAACAAGGGACCCCGAACCACAGTGGTGGAAATTGGCTGGTCACCAACAAACCAATGGGCGGGTGCTGTGTCCCGCAATAGAAGCTCCTAGAAAGATTTGACGGTAAGTCCAAAAATCTACTCCTCTTAAGCTGGGGCACACAGGACCATGGGATGTCCTAAAGCAATCCCTGGGGAGGGATAGAATAACATACCAGTAAAAATGATAACCTACTTATATAGGTTTGATTTTGTCGTACTTCTGAAAAAAATCATAACTACCTGCAGGAAAATTTATACGTTTAAAATTGGCATCTTCAGGCCCCTATAACTTCTTATTTTTCCGCGTATGGAGCGGTATGAGGGCTCATCGTGATCTGAAGTTTTTAGCAGTACCATTTATGTATTGATCAGCCTTTTTGACCAAAAATACGCATTGACCGTGCGGGTTAATGATATATTTTTATAATTCGTACATTTCCGCATGCGGCGATATCACATATGTTTATATTTACACTTTTTTTTTTTTTTTTTTTTACAGAAAAGGAGGGTGATTCAAACTTTTATTAGGGAAGGGGTTAAATGATCTTTATTCACTTTTTTTTTTTTTTTGCAAGGTTATAGCCATAGGGGGCTATACCACTGCACACACTGATCTTTTACATTGATCAATGGTTTCTCATAGGAAACCATTGATCAATGATTCTGCCGCTTAACTGCTCATGCCTAGATCTCAGGCACTGAGCAGTCATTCGGCGATCTGACACCAGGAGGCAAGGTAAGGGACACTCCTGCTGTCCTAGAGCTGTTCAGGATGCCGTGAACAGCCCCTTGAGCTAACCGGCAATGTTTTACTTTCACTTTAGACGCAGCTTTCAATTTTGAACGCTGCGTCTAAAGGGTTAATATCGTGCGGCACCGCTATGACACGGGCCACAGTTATAGAATGGGAGCAGACTCACAAGTATGCCCTGAGTCCTTAAGGAGTTAAGCCAGACCCAGCTTGCAAATGGGGGACCCGGACCCAGGGTACACCACCAGGCGCTGGTTGATGGCGAGGAGGGGTTAACAGCACATTCAGCAATGCCCTAGTTCGCAGGTGAGGGGAAGGGAGTCAGGTAGCGCCATGCTCCTGTCGCCCCACACTAGAAAAAAAAAAAAAAAGGGAGAGAAAATCTAACTATGGACTGAAACTAGGGGGGAAAAAAGAGAAATAAGACCAAGTCTGGAGAGCTCGAGACCTGCGTCGGCCTCATGTTGACACCAAGCTAAAACTGAGCTGCTCAGAGCCAGGAGGTGGGTATATCCTGCCTGGAGGAGCAGACTTTCTTTTGCCTAGTGTCAGCCTCCTAGTTGGAAGCAGCATATACCCATGGTCCTGTGTCCCCCAATGAAGCGCCCGAAAAAAGAAATTGGCCAAGTAAGACACGGCATGCCATAGGGAGACCACAATAGAACAAAAAACACAAGCACGCCAGGCACCACCTCAGAAGTCATCCATTACAGAGACCAAGCGGAGAGCACTTACACAGACAAACCTCACTCTGTACACAGCATCCCACCTCACAAACAATCAGGAAGTACCAAGACCAACATCTATGTCCCATCTACAGTAGAGTCAAACTTCCACACCAGGGACCTCAAATGCCAACAAAATTCCTTTCTACCTTTCGTTTAATATACAGTCTGGTCCATAAATATTGGGACATCGACACAATTCTAACATTTGTGGTTCTATACACCACCACAATGGATTTGAATTGAAACAAACAAAATGTGCTTTAACTCCAGACTGTCAGCTTTAATTTGAGGGTATTTACATCCAAATCAGGTGTAGGAATTACAACAGTTTGCATATGTGTCTCCCACTTGCTAAGGGACCAAAAGTAATAGGACAATTGGCTTCTCAGCTGTTCCATGGCCAGGTTTATGTAATTCCCTCATTATCCCAATTACAATGAGCAGATAAAAGGTCCAGCGTTCATTTCAAGTGCGCCATCTGCATTTGGAATATGCTGCTGTCAACTCTCAAGATGAGATCCAAAGAGCTGTCACTATCAGTGAAGCAAGCCAACATTAGGCAGAAAAAAGGAGATTTTTTAATACTTATCGTAAAATCTCTTTCTCGAAGGTTCCATTGGGGGACACAGACCATGGGTGTATGCTGCTGTCTTTAGGAGGTATGACACAATGGCAACAAAAAAAGTCGGCTCCTCCCAGCAGGATATACCCGCCTACAGGCCCTGAGCTAATCAGTTTTTTGTTTCAGAGCAATAGGAGAGGACCGGTCAAGGAGAAAACACAAACTGTCCGAGAACCAGAAAAAATATAACTGAACTCACCCTCGGACAGAGAACCAAAGAGAAACCCAAAAGGGCGGGAGCTGTGTCCCCCAATGGAACCTTCGAGAAAGAGATTTTACGGTAAGTATTAAAAAATCTCCTTTTCTCTATCGGCTCCACGGGACGTACCAAAGCCGTCCCTTGGGTGGGAAGAAGAAAACCCGGTTAGACGGACGGCTGAAAAAACACCGCCTGTAGTACCTTCTGGCCCAGACTAGCATCAGCCGATGCGAAGGTATGAACCCGGTAAAACCTTGAGAAAGTATGCAAAGACAACCAGGTAGCCGCTTGCAGATCCAGATTGTGGAGTAAATGCTCCTTGGAATGAGAAGGAGCGGAATAAAAGGACGGAAGGACGATGTCCTCATTGAGATGAAAAGCCAAAATGACCTTAGGCAAAAAAGAAGGATCTGGACAGAAAACGACCTTGTCCTGGTGAATCACCAGAAACGGAGAACGGCAGGAAAGAGCTGCCAATTCGGACACACTCTGAATACAGGTGATAGCTATAAGAAACGCCACTTTCCAGGAAAGTAGGCGCAAGGACACTTCCCTAAGAGGTTCAAAAGAGGGACCTTGGAGGACACCCAGAACCAGATTTAAGTACCACGAGGGAGAAGGGGACCGATAAGGAGGGGCAGTATGTGCCACTCCTTGAAGGAAGGTCCGGACACGAGAAATAGAAGCCAGAGGATGCTGGAAAATAGAAAGGGCCGAAACCTGACCGAGACAAACCCAATTCCAATCCCGACTGCAAGAAAGAGAGAAGACGGGAAACCGAAAAAAGACCTGAGCTTCACATCAACTAAAATAAGACCGCCAGGTACGGTGGTAAATTTTTGCCGAGGAGGGCTTACGAGCTCCGAGCATGGTGCGAATGACTTGGAAAGAGAAACCGCGGTCTCAACTGCCACGCCGTCAATGCAGCAACTGTAAATTGGGGTGGCAAAGAGGACCCTGAGACAGCAGGTCCAGAAGAAGTGGAAGGCGCAGCGGAGCCTGACTACGTCGGCGTGCCACATCTTCGGGGCCAAACTGGAGCTACCAGTTTGGCGGGAACGTCCTCCGCTTTGAGCTTCCTCAGAACCCTGGGAAGGAGCGGAATGGGAGGGAACAGATAGGGCAGGGTAAAACCCGGCCAAGGAATAACTAGGGCGTCCACGGCTAGGGGTCCCTGAACTTTGACACAAATGGAACAATCTTCCGATTGTGCAGAGACGCGAAAAGGTCCACGTCTGGAATGCCCCAGAGGTCGCAGATCTGCGCAAAGACTTCTGGATGTAGAGACGTCTTGCCGGGGTCAGCTGAGGACCGGCTGAGGAAGCCCGCTTCCCAGTTGAGCACACACGGAATGTGAATTGCAGGAATGGTCGGAACCTTGTTTTCCGCCCAGAGGAGAATCTTTGTCATCTTGGCCATGGCTGCCGATTGATGTAAGCTACGGCCGTGGCGTTGTCCGACTGGACGCAGACAGAGCGGGACTGAAGCAGGGACTCCCAATGAAGAAGACAAAGAAGAATCGCCCTCAGTTCCAAGATGTTTATCGGAAGAAGGGCTTCCCGGGGAGGCCAGAGGCCTTGAACTGTCCAATCCCTGAACACACCACCCAGCCCGACAGACTGGCATCTGTTGTAACTACCTGCCGGGGGGGGGGGGGGGGGGGAGAGAGAAATGATTGCCCCTGAAGAAGGGGGGAGCGGAGCAGAGACTGACGGATCCGAAGAGGGAGAGCAATCTTGCGATCAAGAGACAGAGGAGATCTGTCCCATCGAGAGAGAATCGCCAGTTGAAGGGGACGGTAAAGAAACTGGACAATGGGTACGGCCTCCAAGGCCGCTACCATCCGACCCAAGACTTACATGTAAATTCAGATGGAAACTGGGACCCTGGCATAAAGGGAGCGGACTCCTGACAGGAGAGTCAGACGTTTGTCCGGCGGAAGGCAAATCCAGAGGGCAGAGGCCATGTTGAATTGAAGTCCCAAGAAGATCAGAGACTGGGTGAGAGAGGGGACAGACTTGTCCCGGTTGACCATCCACCCGAAGTGATCCAGGGTCTGGAGAGTGAGAACCACATTCTCCAGAGTCTGGACTCTGGTGGGAGCCTTGATGAAAAGGTTGTCCAGGTAAGGGATCACTGAGACTCCTCACGACCACAACAGTGCTATCACAGGCGCAAGGATCTTGGTAAAGACCCGAGAAGCAGTGGCCAGACCAAAGGGGAGGGCTACGAATTGAAAATGCCCCTCCGGAACTGCAAAGCGGAGGTACCGCTGATGGCCGGGAATCTTGGAACATGGAGGTAGGCATCTTTGTTGTCCACCGAAGAAAGACACTCCCCTTGTTCCATGGATGCCACTACTGAACAGAGAGATTCCATTGAGAAGTGGCGGATGAGAAGATGACGGTTGAGACGCTTGAGGTCCAGGATTGGCCGGAGCAGAACCGCCCTTCTTGGGGACCACAAAAAGACTGGAATAGAAACCCCCAAAACGTTCTCCTGGAGGAACGGGGACAATAACTCCCTGGAGAAGCAGGGACTGGAGGGCCTCCCGAAACTGCTTCGCCAGAGAAGGTGACCGGGGGGCCCGGGACTGGAAAAAACGATTCGGTACCTGTTGGACACAATGTCCCTGACCCATGAGTCCTGAATGAGTGTGGTCCAGATGTCTTGAAAAAGTAAGACTACCTCCCACCCGAGAAAAAATCTGCAGGTGGGGGCTTCCCTTCATGCGGAAGTGGGTTTGCGGTTGCCCGATTTGGCCACAAAACGGCCGGAACGGTTGGTGTCCGACTTCCAAGATGGGCGCGCCCGGAACAAGGGAGCCTTCTTGTCCTGCGAAGGCGCCTGCCCAGACCCCTTATTGGGGCCAAAAGTCCGAAAAGACCGGAAGGAAGAGGACTTCCTTTGGGAAGTAGTCAAGGCGTTTGCCAAAAAGACAGATACCAGTAAAGGAAGCTCGGTGAGAGACCTTTTGGAGGCGGCTTCCGCATCCCACGCCTTAGGCCACATGGAACGGCGGAGGGCTGCTAGGTGACCCACAGCAAAGGCAGTACAACAGGCTGACTGCATGGAATCCGTACACAGAAAGTCCCCAGCTTTAGAGCATTGGAGAACCAAAGCAGACAGATCCTCTGGGGAGATCCCACTAGGATGCCCTGACGGAGTTTTGAGTACCACATCGACAGGGCCTTGGACACCCATGTAGAGGCGAAGGTGGGAAGCAGAGAAGAGCCTGCTGCTTCAGAGGCAAACTTTGCCAAGGACTCCACCTTCTTGTCCGTCGGATCCTTGAAGGCAGCCGCGTCTGCTAGTGGCAATGTAGTAGCCTTAGAAAGGCAGGAAATTAGTGGATCCACTGAGGGAGGGAAAACCACTTTAGAGACAAGGTCCTCTTGAACCTTCTTTATTCCCAGGAACCTCTTGTCCGGATGTTTCCATGCAGATTCCAGAAGGATGTCAAATTCAGCGTGAGCGCTGAACATTTGAGGTGCTGGTTCAGCACGATGAAAGGATACTTCAGGAGTCACGTCCGAAGATCCTGGGTCCTCTAAGTGAAAGGTGTCTCTTATGGCCGCAACCAATGAGTTCAACGTTTCAACTGTATCCGAGCGGTCCTCTGAGTCAGATGCCGATTCGGAAGCCTCATCCGCCAGTTCACCAGTGAATGTGAACGAGTGGAGGCAGCCCTGGAGGGGGGGCAACCCTTATCTGGTGAGGCAGAGCGGCGACTCCGGGAACGTCCTCTGGAGGAGCGACGTTTGTGACCAGATGACACGGGGGGTGGGCACCCACGTCTACTTGAAGGCTCAATGGAAGAGTCAGAAGAAACACCCCTAGTACGCTAGTGAGAGCGAGAGGCATATGGAGAAGAGGAGCGGGATCCTACAGAGGGCTTGAGTCAAGTCATCCATATACTGGGATAGTGAAGAACCCAGGCTGGAGGGGCGACCGAATCCACCGGGACTGCTCGAACATCCGGGGGTGCCAGGGGGTCTGGGGGAGCAGTGGAGCAGACAGAGAAAGTGGGTTCAACAGAACCAGGCATTTTGGAATTACAGCTCTTACAGACAAAATGGTAAACTAACGCTCCAGTTGTCTGTTTAGAGGGAGGAACAGTTCTGGGTACAGACATAATGAAAAAAGAACTCTCTCCCCGAGTCTGTGTCCCCAGAGCAGCTGCTGTGAGGAGAACTCCGCTCTGTGTAGATAGAGAGGGAGAAAAAAAACAGCCAATAGCCAGAGAGGGGCGTGCCTGGAGCAGGGGCACTGTCTGATTGGCCCGTCACCCAATCGTGCGCACGGCGCTTATTGGAGAGCGATTCACGCCTCCAGTAAGCTCCGGCGGCCCTGTGGGTGGAGCTATAGCGTCCCGGCCGCCGAATGCCGAAGAAGATAGTAATGGCGCCCGATCCTTGCCACGAGCGCACATGTCAGCCGCATATGCGCTTGCGGGGAAGTGAGCAGGCGAGACACATATTCGCCGGCAACAGACTGCTGCCGAAAGTGAAAGTAAGTCGGCGCTTCATGCGCCCGAACAGTATAAGCGCCGCGGCTGTCAGCCGCATAGTAAGCGACGCAGCTGTCAGCCACATAGTAAAAACACACATGCTTGCATAAGAATAAAATGAGCCATTCCCTCCAAATATGCCACTGCTCGCCCCAGAAATAAAGATAAAGCCCCTAGCACAGGCCAGCCCCATAAACCCTGAAAGGTGGGCCAAAAACTGAGGGTCTCCAGAGGTTGCAAGTCAGCACCTAAGGGAGAAAGGGATATATACTCACCTCAGTCAGAAGAACTTACCTAACGGAGTCTTCTGTGAGGTATTCAGTCAGCTTTCTGTCACCTGCATCACGCCTAGCTACCATGTGCGAGCGAGGCGAGCAGGGAATAGGGGGATCTGAACCCATGAGGTACCACCCCAGACGCTGACCGTTGGCGAGGGGGGGTGAACAGCGCATATATACAATGTCTGTGCCCCCTCACTCGCAATGGGGAAACACTGAGCCGCAGTTCCTGAGTCCCCATCTGAAAACATGAAAGAAAAAGGAATTAAAAAACTAACACATTCCCTAACTAGGAAAATAATAAAACAGAAGACCTGGTCTGGAGAATTTCAGACAATGTCCACCTCCTGCAGACACTAAGCTAAAACTGATTAGCTCAGGACACCTCCTAGAGACAGCAGCATACACCCACGGTCTGTGTCCCCCAATGGAGCCGATAGAGAAAAACAAAACAAACCCATCAGAGAGAGCCAAAACAACTGTTTGGAACATTCTTAAAAAGAAGGAATGCACCGGTGAGCTCAGCAACACCAAAAGATCCGGAAGGAAACCAAGGAAAACAACTGTGGAGGATGACCAAAGAATTCTTTCCCTGGTGAAGAAAACCCCCTTCACAACAGTTGTCCAGATGAAGAACACTCTCCAGGAGGTAGGTGTATGTGTGAAAAAGTCAACAATCAAGAGAAGACTTCACAAGAGAGAATATAGAGGGCTCACCAAAAGATGGAAACCATTGGTGAGCCTCAAAAACAGGAAGGCGAGATTAGAGTTTGCCAAACATCATCTACAAAAGCCTTCACAGTTCTGGAACTACATCCTATGGACAGATGAGACCAAGATCAACTTGTACCAGACTGATGGGTAGAGAAGAGTATGGAGAAGGAAGGGGACTGTTTATGATCCTAAGCATACACCTCATCAGTGAAGCATGGTGGTGGTAGTGTCATGGCATAGTGGGCATGTATGGCTGCCAATTTAACTGGTTCTCTTGTAATTATTGACGATGTGACTGCTGACAAAAGCAGCAGGTTGAATTCTGAAGTGTTTCAGGCAATATTATCTGCTCATATTCCGCAAAATGCTTCAGAACTCATTGGACGGCACTTCACAGTGCAGATGGACAATAACCCAAAGCATACTGCAAAAGCAAAGAGTTTTCTAGGGGAAAGAAGTGGAATGTTATGCAATGGCAAAGTCAATCACCTGACCTGAATCCCATTGAGCATTTCACTTTTTGAAGACAAAACTGAAGGGAAAATGCCCCAAGAACAAGCAGGAACTGAAGAGAGTTGCAGTAGTCGGCAGAGTATCACCAAGGATGAAACCCAGCAATGTCTGCTGATGTCTATGCGTTCCAGACTTCAGTCTGTAGTTGACTGACAAGGATTTACAACCAAGTATTAAAAATTGTAAGTCTGATTTATGATTATTATTCTGTCCCATTACTTTTGGTCCCTTAACAAGTGGGAGGCAGATATGCAAACTGTTGTAATTCCTACACCGTTCACCTGATTTGGATGCAAATACCCTCAAATTAAAGCTGACAATCTGCAGTTTAAGCACATCGTTTGTTTTATTTCAAATCCATTGTGGTGGTGTATAGAGCCAAAAATGTTAGAATTGTGTTAATGTCCCAATATTTATGGACCTTCCTGTATATCCCCTTCTCTAGGTGAACTACACCGAGCAATCAAATCCGTCCCATCTGGTGGAGTAGGTCGAATCCAGTATAGCGCAATCAGTTTCCGGGCCTGATATAAAACACGTAGTACGCCATTCTCCACCAAAGAAGGCTCCTGCCCACAACCTATAAGACCAAGTAAACACACTTTGGGAAGCTGAGATAAGTTCACCCCAAACACTGTGCATATAAGATTGAGCACTTCCCTCAAATATGTATCTAGAAGGGGGCAGTCCCAGATCATATGCACCAGATGTACCTCCAACCTATCACACTGTGGACATGCAGAAGCAGACCGGACCCTTATCTTGTGTAGGAACACTGGAGCACTGTAGTTTTATACACTCTATGCAGTAGATTAGACTCAGACAAATATGGAGTCAGCATCAGTACAGTGGACCATTCCTTGTCAGTCAGAACTCCAAGATCCTTCTTCCATTTACAACAGACAGTTAAGGTAAATTTTTAATGATGAAAGCTTGACAATTCTCAATACAGTCACAAGAGGACCCCAGCTGGCTCCCGTAGAAATCAGGCAAGCCAGGGTTACGCCACAGCGGTGTAAAATTTAGTGCAGCCAGTAAGTCCCAACAGTTTACGCATGTGACCCCAGAGCTTGCATAAAAGATGGGTAGTGGGAGGAGTCCGGAGGGCTAGTAAAGGCACCAATCTCGAAATGTGAAGGGGGACCTGACCCCCATGTCTTGCCATGAACAATCTTCCCGTAGGGCCTAACGTGCTAGCATGTGCCCAACCCCGTATTTTGTGCAATTGGGAGGCTAAAAAATATAACCAAGGATTGGGAAGGGCTAAGTCCCCTGAAGACTTTTGCAATCTAATCTTGGCAGAACCCCCCCTCCCCATACCAGCCGTCTGAAAAGACCCTGAATGCGTTGAAACTGGGCCATCGCAATCCATTCTGGGGAATTTTATAAAACGTACAATAATTGCGGAATAAATACCATTTTGACCAAGTTTGTCCGGCCAGCCACCGAAATCGGAAGTTTACACCAGACTGCCACCTTCTGGTGCTGCCCTCCTCGTCCTGTTTGTTGCGGCCGCCAGAGCTGACACTCTATACTGTGCGGTATCCCTATGCCCAGGCTGCAAAAGGTAAACAAAATAAACTAACGCATGTTCCTACGTCGGCCTTACACTGTGGACGGGAACGTTGGACAGCCGTCAGCCCATCACCGGCCGTTGCGATGTTCCGCCTCGGCCGGTGATAGGCTAAGCGCACTGTCATGTAAGGAGCTCTGGCCGGCTCCTTACATAACAGTGGGCTCAGCCTATCACCGGCCGAGGCGGAACATCACTGCGGCCGGTGATAGGCTGACGGCTGTCCGACGTTCCCGTCCCCAAGAAACAGGCGAGGCCTGAACCGGACCAACGGGAGGGGAGTTAAAATTTATTTTGTTTATTTTTTGCAGCCCAGGCATAGGTATACCGCACAGTATAGTGTCAGCGCCAGCGGCCGCAACAAACAGGAGGAAGAGGAGGGCAGCGCTTACGGGTGACATGTGAGTATTTACCCGGATGGCAACCGCGCTGGGCTGATAATTAATTGGGGGGGGCAAAACAGCGCTCGTGGGTGACATGTGAGTAGTTCCCCGATGGGGACAGCGCAGGGCTGATAATTCATTCATTCCCGAGGGGGAGGGGCGAAACCGGTATTGCGGTATGGATTAAAAATCAAATTGTGCAGCAGAAAAAATACAGTATTCGGTATGAACTGGTATACCGCCCAGCCCTAGTAGAGGGGTCAGGTTACAAGAAAAAAAAAATCATGCAGGGAAGGAGTAACGTAAATGCCCAGATACTTAAAACTAGTGACCACCTGAAGCTGGGAAACAACATTTTTAGTAATGTAAAGCAGCATACAGTTGGATTGTGCCTTGGCTAAACTTGCACAATAAGACTTACCGGTCACAGCTTAGTGTTGCAATGTACTGTCCAAGAGGATCCCAGGTGACTCCCTGCACATAACTCTTATGCTCGTTAAATATAGAAATTTTTTGACCTAGGAAAAAAAAAAAAAAAAAAATTTATTGTTCATACTTAAAATATTCTATAACGCCATTTCATTTACTGGAGTGGATATCACATCTAGTCTTAGAATGTTTGTTTAACTTTACAACTTATGCATCATAGATATGGTTTATATAGAGACTTCTATGCAGACACATCGGTCTACTTTTTACACACACAAAAAGTAGAAAAGAAAGTCGGCCCCACCTAGCAGGATATACCCCACTTACAGACTCAGCTATCAGTTTAGTCCCAAAGCAGGAGGAGGAGACCAACAGGGAAAGAAAAAACAGCAACTGTCCGAGGAAGCCACAGACAAAAAAATAACCAAACCAACCCTAGGACAGGCAACTGAACCAAAAGGGTGGGTGCTGTGTCCCCCAATGGATCCTCCGAGAAAGAGATTTTATGTTAAGCATAAAAATCTACTTTTCTCGTTTGGCTCCATTGGGGGAGACAGAGACCGTGGGATGTACCAAAGAAGTCCCCGGGGTGGGAGAGAACCCAAGCAACTCAGGTGGAAGGCTGGGCCACAGCCACCTGCAACACCTTGCGACCCAAACCAGCGCCAGCGGACGCCTGGCAAAATTTTGTGAAAGTGTGCAAAGAAGACCAGGTAGCCGCAAACAGACTTGCAAGGTCGAAGCCCTGTTGCGGAGAGCCCAGGAGGCCCCGACAGAACGAGTGGAATGAGCTGAGACCCGGAAAGGCGGAGTCTTCCCTTTGCAGCTTTAAGCTTCCGAAAAGGCAGAACGAATCCACCGCGAAATGGTCGCCTTCAAAGCAGGAAATCCCTTACGACGACCCTCCGTAAGCACAGAAAGAAAGTGTCACACTGGCGTAAGAATGAATTGACCGAAAGGTAAATCCGAACGGCCCGTACCATGTCAAGACCATGAAGCAAACATTCCCTGGGATGGTACGCAGCTGGGCAAAAGGACGGAAGGACGATATCCTCATTTAGGTGAAAGGCGGAAACCACCTAAGGCAAAAAAGATGGGACCGGACGGGAAACAACTTTGTCTTGGTGCAAGACCAGGTAGGGGTAACGGCAGGAGAAAGCAGCCAGATCCAAAACACTCCTAATGGAAGTGACCGCAATGAAGAAGGCCACCTTCCAGGAAAGGACACGAAGAGAAAAGTCCCGGAGAGGTTCGAAGAGAACCAGATAAACATACCACGGAGGAGTAGGGGATCTGTACAGCAGTGCCGCATGAGCAACACCCTGCAGAATAGTGCGGATGTGAGGGTCGGACACCAGGGGTCACTGAAAAAGAATGGAGATAGCCGACACCTGACCCTTAAGGGAACTGACAGCCAAGCGTTGTTCCAGCCCAGACTTTTTAAAGGAAAAAAGGTGTGGAAGGGAGAAAACAACTGGGAAGGAGGATTGAGACTCACACCATTGAAAGTAGGAACGCAACCTATGGTGATAAATCTTTGCAGAGGAAGGCCTGCGCGCCCTCATCATTGTGCGGATCACCTGGGCAGAGAGCCCCCTGGCCCTTAGTACTGCGGTTTCAACCACCACGCCGTCAAATGTAGCGACAACAAATTGGGGTGGCAAAGAGGGACCTGAGAGTGCAGGTTGGGACAAACTGGGAGGCGCAGTGGTACGTTGGCCACTAGGCAAACCACGTCGGTGTACTCCGCGTGCCTGGGCCAGTCCGGAGCCACGAGAATGGCGGGGACGCCCTCCACTTTGAGTTTCCTCAGGACCCTGGGAAGGAGGAAGAGGAGGGAAGAGATAGGGGAGGACGAAGTTTGATCGGAGTAGCGAAGGTACTGATGCGAAGGTATGAATCTAGTAGCACTTAGAGAAAGTGTACAAAGACGACCACGCAGACGCCTTACAGAACTGCAAGGCCGAAGCCACGTAGCGGAGCGCCCAGGATACCCCGAAAAACGTGTGGATTGAGCCAAAACCCCGAGAGGGTGAGATCATCCACTTGTATCGGTAAGCTCCCAAAATAGCAGACCGGATCCACCGAAAAATGGTGGTCGTAGAAGCAGGTTGTCCTATACAACGACCTTCCGGTAAAACAGAAAAAAAAGGGGGGGTGGGGTCACACTGCCGAAAGGAAAGAGTGACAGAAGTCCGAACAGCCCTCACCACAGCCAGGTTGTGGAAGGAGGCAAAGAGAAATCTCCCTGAGAAGGTCAAAAAGGGCATCCTGCAGAGTATCTAAGACCAAGTGTAAGTCGCAAGGGAAAGAAGGGGACTGATAAGGAGGGAGGGGCAGCTTGTGCTACTCCCTGAACTAGGTTCGGACATGATAACTGAACACCAAAGAACGTTGAAAAAGAATGGAAACAGCCGAACCACGACCGGAGAAAAAAAGCTGAGTTTCACACCAACAGAAATAAGATAGCCAGGTATGGTGGTAAATCTTTGCAGAGGAAGGCTTGTGAGCCCTCAGCATGGTGAGAACCACTTGGGAAGAGAAACCGCGGGTCCTCAGAACCGCTGTCTCAACCGCCACGCCGTCAAAAGCAGAGACGGTAAATAGGGGTGGCACAGGAGACCTGATATAGGAGGTCTGGACGATAGGGAAGGAGCCGAGGTAAGTAGGTCAGAAGCCTGACCACGACAACGTACCACGCCCGCCGGGGCCAGTCTGGGCCACGAGAATGGTGGGAACGCCCTCTGCTGTGAGTTTCCTCAGGACCCCGAAAAGAGAGGAAGGGGAGGAAACAGATGAGGTAGGTTCAAAGCCCGACCAAGAAAGAGGAACGCTTGGTTGTGGCAGGACGTGAAGAGGTCCACGCCTGGAGCGCCCCAGAGGTTTCAGATCACTGCAAACACCTCCGGATGTAGGGACCACTCGCTTTGGACGGCTGAGGACTGGCTGAGAAAGACCACATCCCAGAAAAGCCCGGAATGAAAAGCGCTGAGATGCCCAGAAAGGAATTTCCCAAGAAGCAAGCAAAGAAAGGATTGCCCTAGGCCCCAACATGTTGAAGGGGAAAAGGGCTTCTCGAGGGACCAAGGCCCCAGACTGGCCGGTCCTTGAAAACACCTCCCCAAGCCCGACAGACTGGCAGGGAGGGGCAGGAAGGAGCGCCCCCGAAAAAGCATGGGGGGAAACCAAGCCACCACAAAAGGGACCGACAAGACTGTCGAGTGACAATGGAGACCTGTCCCACCGAAAGAGAATCGCCAATTGAAGAGGTTGGTGATGAAACTGGGCAAATGGCACGGCCTCCACTAACCGACCCAGGACACCCATGCAAAAGTGAATGGAAACTGGAGCAGGGTGCCGAAGTCATCAGACTCTTGATAAGAGAGTCAGCCGATTGGTCGGCGGAGATGAAAGCGGGCAGAGGTCGCATCGAACTGGAGCCCCAGGAGAGCGGTTGGACTAGTCCCGATTGACCATCCAACCGAAGAGAGACAAGGTCTGGAGGTTGAGACTAAGACTCTCCAGGATCTGGGCCCTGGCTGGAGCTCTGATCAGGAGGTCATCCAAGTAAGGAATCACGGAAACAACTGCTGTCCGTAAAAGGGGCTATCACAGGCGCCAGGACTTTGTTAAAGGTCTGCAGAGAAGTGATCAGACCAAAATGGAGAGCCACAATAGAAAATGACCGTCCGGAACTGCAAAGCGGAGGTACCGCTGATGACCGAAACAATGAGATGTGGAGACAGGCATCCTTGATGTCCACCGAGGAACGAAAATTCCCCATGAACCAGGGACACCAGCACCGAATGGAGAGACTCCATTTGGGATGGGAAGCAGGAGATGCTGGCTGAGATACTCGAGAACCAAGATTGGGCGAACATAAACGCCTTTCTTGGGGACCACAAAGAGGTTGGAATAAACCTTGAAAACGTTCCCCTGAAGGAACCGGGACAATGAATGTGCGTGGTCCAGGCATCCCGGAAGAGTAAGAGGTGACCAACCACCCGGGAAAGGTCGGCGGGGGGGATGGGGGTGGTCGACCTATTAGATCAAGGAATGCCTACGGGTGCCTGATGGGGCCGCAAAACGGCCTGAACAGATAGCCGACCTCCGGGAGGGACAGGTCCGGAAGGAGGGAGCCCTCTTCCCGTGAAGGCGCCCGGCTGGACCCTTTGTTGGTACCCTTTATTGGCACCAAAGGTCCACAGAACCAGAAGGAGGACCTACGACGGTAAGCAGTTCTGTGAGCCTTATACAGAGGTAATAAAGAACTCTTTTCCACCCGACGCCACACTTCCTGAAGGCGGCGTCCACATTCCAGGCATTAAGCTACATGGAGGGACGGTGGCTACCAGGTAGCTTGTGGCAAAGGCAGCACAGTGGCTGCGCATAGAAGCAGAACACAGAAAATTTCCAGCTGCGGAGCATCGGGAGCTAGATTAAATAAATCCTCCAGTGGGATCTTGAAGACTACCCTGGTGGAGATGGGAGACCATACTGAAAGGGCCCTTGACCCCCAGGCCAAAGCAAAAGCAGGAAGATCCAGCTGTCTCAAATTTTGCCAAAGTCTCCAACTTCATGTCGGCTGGATCCTTGAAGGCAGCCGCATCAGCCAAAGGCCAGGTAGGCGCCTTAGAGAGGCGGGAGAACGGCAGATCCACAGTTGGAGAGGAGGTCCACCGAGCAATGAAGTCCTTGGCGAAGGGATACCGCGCTTGAACCTTCTATGTTTCCAGAAACTTCTTGTCAGGGTGCCTTCAGGAGGATACCAGCAGGGCGTAAAATTCAGCATGAGAGCTGAAGGTCTTGGGTGCCGGTCAGGCACGAAAAAAAGGAGACTTCTGGAGCAACGTCCGAAGTTCCTGGGTCCTTTAGATGGAAGGTGTCTCTTATGGCCGAAACCAATGAGTACACCAAATCAGGCATCCGTGCGTTTCTTTAAGTCGGAGACCGAATCAGAAACCTCATCCGCAAGTTCTCCAGGTGAATGGGAACGTGTGAGGCGGCCCTGGAAGAGGGGGAGACTGACCAGGTACGCAGGTCTGGAGAGCCAGAGCGGCGACCATGGGAGCGTCCTCTAGGGGAGCGACGCTTGCTACAGGGCGGAGTAATGGAGCGATGCCTGTGAGGGGAGCGCCCGTGCCTGCCAGAAGACTCGGAGGATGAGTCAGATGAAAAACACCCCCATGACGCTGCGAAGCATCAGTATAGGGGACGAGTGGGACCCTCCGGAGGGCTTCTCCAATGCAGTCACCACATAACGGGAGACCTGAGCCAAGTTGGATATATGAATATAGCGCTAAAAATTATTATTGGGGTCCACGCATTCCCCAGGTTATAAGGAGCATCCAGCATCAAATTCAGAAAAATATGAGCGAAAGCCAAGCTCAGGATGTGCAGTAAAACTTAACTTTTAATTAATTAAAGTTAATAAAATACTAGAAGACAAGTGATGTGTAATGATACGGTCAAAATAAATACTGGTCAGTCCTTGGGCTCTGCAGGGCCCAGCCAGCCCAGTCTGACCTTTCACCTAGGGTGCGCATAAGAGTAACACCACAGGGTGAGCAATTTCATATACCACAACGCGTTTCTACCTACTGGTTTATAGCAGGTGTCATCAGGAGGTATCAACAATAATAGCAAGTATAGAGACCGACATACTAGGACTTATAGTGTATGGTCCTATGTAGAACTAATATACTGTTAAGAACCAGACCTCTAATAGGATAAGTGACACAGTTTTTAGTGATCAGGGAGCCTGCAAAAGAAAAAGCACATAACTCTCCCTACTATGTTGCTCAGTTTGAGCTAATTCACAATGTGACATGAGATCATATCCGTGAATCCTGTGGGGGAGAAAGGCTATCCCTAATGGTCACTAATATGTCACACATGGTCTGTAGCAGATCTCAGCAGAGTTCCCGATTTCCACCTGTGGAAAAGAGATATAGAAATACTGATATTGAGATCTATGCCTGTGGAGAAAAGTTCAGTGCTGTACAGAGACAGACTGAGGGACTCACGGTTAGCTGGTCTGTGTGGCGTGTAGACGCTTCCCTGTCTGTAACAGGGTACCGGAGGTGTCCGGGTCCTTTCGCCTACTGCGGCGAAAGCTGGCGTCTGATGTCACTTCCGCCAGCAGTGCTGCTTTATACAGCGCGGCGCGCCCCGCCCCCCGTGACGCAGAAGGGAGGCGTGCGTATCAGTAAGTAAACAGTACTTAGCAGATGCTGGTACGGTGACGGTTTAAGGATATCAGCATTGTTTTATGGCACAATGGTAAGTATCATAGACTAGAGACTCTTCAACAGAGGCCGGACAACCTTATAATAGTGGGACTTATAAAGCTGATGGAGTGATAATTCTCACATCAGTTGCTCAAATCTGATAGGATCGGCAATGGTGTGTATTTCCGGTCCTAGGTATTTAAGTAGGGATTCGTTAGTTGATCAGGGATGTAATCCCGAACAAGCAAGGAGACAGCTCTAAATAGAGATAAAGCAAACATCCAGGAGATCCTTAATATCCACCGGCCCCAAGACAGGTGTTAATAGTACAAAAATGTAAAATATATGAAGATATATAGAAATATGTAGTGCATGCGATGTGGCAATAGCAGGAGGGGGGGGGGGGGTTCCCTATTAGTTAAGAGGGAGGGATATATCATGGCCCTAGGGAACCTGCTCTGTCCCTAATTAACCCTATTATGGGGACCTAAAGCCTAGGCGGGGTGGCCGCCCTAAAAAGGGCGGTCCCGCACAGGATCCTCCTACACTGTCCTATTATACCCTGTCGAGGGGTGGAGGTGATGATAACTCCTCATCGACCAACTAAGGTCGTCCCTGACTGCCTAGATAATCACCCCAAACATTATTGCCAGATCGCATTATAAAAAACATGAGAATTGTAGCTGCTCATTTAGACCCCTAGGTGCAACAGAGTCCAAGAGGTAGATCCATCTGCACTCTTTTTGTAGAAGGAGCCTATCCGTATTGCTCCTTCTATCTGATGGTATCACTCTCTCTATCCCCACAAATTTAATTTCACTCATTGCCCCTCCATGTACTGAGTTAATATGTAATGCTACCGATGCATCTCGCATATTGCGTATGTCGCCTACATGTTCTAAAACTCTCTTTTTGAGGGGACGGATGGTTTTGCCTACGTAGAGCAAAGGGCATGTACATACTGCTACATAGATTACATATGGAGTGGAGCAATTAATAAATTGTTTAACCTTGTGGGGGGGGACGATGGGACTACTGATGTTTTCAAGATGTATTGACAAGCGCGGCAGTGTCCGCACTGAAAACATCCCTGTGGGGTTTGATGTTTCCCCAACCATGTTTGTCCCTGTGGGTTTTGGTTTTGCAGATGGCTGTGGACCAACAAGTCACCCAGACTTTTCCCTCGTCTGTACGTTATCTCTGGTGTAATTCCCACTATGTCATGGAGGTCAGGATCCATTCTGAGAACTTCCCAGTGACGGTTAATAATTTCCCTTATTGGAATTGCACATTTATCATAAGTGGCAATGATCCTAGCTGGTTGTCGTTCAGTTGAGGCACCTGGTCTTGGGGTGAGTAGCTCGGATCTCGGCCTGGATGCTGCGTCTCTATATGCTTGATTAAGAATGTACTGGGGATAACCCCTTTCTCTAAATCGTGACATCATATCCTTTGCTTCTGTCCTAAACTCAGTTATTTTAGAACAGTTTCTCCTGAGGCGGAAGAACTGCCCCTTCGGGATCCCCCTCTTGAGGGGGCCCGGGTGGCAGCTCTCCCACCTCAGGAGACTGTTAGTTGATGTCTTTTTCCTGTGGATAGTACTTTGTAGTGTAAAGTCAGTGTCAATAAAGATCTTGATATCCAAAAACGCCAGTTCTTTTGTCTGTGTTTCATAAGTAAAAAACAGTCCTAGATTATTTTTATTAAGGGCTTCAACCAAGTGGCCAAATTTTTCTGCCGTGTCATTCCACAGAACGAAAACATCATCTATAAACCTTAGCCACATCATGGCAGATTCACAGAAGTGCTCCCGCTCGTCCTGGAACAGGGTGGTTGCCTCCCACCAGCCCAGGGTAAGGTTTGCGTAACTGGGGGCACAGGGGCTCCCCATCGCGGTTCCCCTGAGCTGGTGGTAGAAGCGTCCCTGAAAAAGAAAGTAATTCCTAGTTAAAGTGAATTGGAGTAGCTGAATGACCAGCTGGTTATGCTCCTGGTATTGAGAACCTCGTGTACTTAAATAGTATTCTACAGCCCGCAAACCTATCGTATGGTGGATTGATGAGTATAGTGCCTCGACATCAAGACTAGCCAAGATGGTGGTCTCATTTACCACAATGCCTTCAATTCTTTTTAACAGGTCCATAGTGTCCCTGAGATATGACGGGAGGCTGAAGACAAATTGACGCAGTATTTTGTCGAGGTAGATCCCAACGTTCTGCGTCAAACTCCCCACCCCAGACACAATGGGTCGACCCTTAAGTGGAATTAGGCCTTTATGGACTTTGGGGAGCGCGTAGAACGTTGGGATCGTTGGTGTACTAGGGTACAAGAAATCACACTTTTTTTTATCAATCAATTTTTTATGTAAAGTGGTATTGAGGATTTCTATAAGTTCCCTGCAGTAAGGCAGTGTGGGATCAGAGGGAACAATCTCATAGGTATCTCGATCATGTACTTGGGTTTGTCCATGAGGACAATGTTGCCCCCTTTATCTGATGCTTTGATGACCAAATGATCATTTTTTTGTAATTCAAACAAAGCCCGTTTTTCTGAGTGTGACAGGTTATCCCTGTGTCCCATATTGGTAGGCATTTCCCTCAGATCCCTCTGCACCAACTGCAGGAAAACATCAATACAGGACGATCATTTGGTCATCAAAGCATCAGATAAAGGGGGCAACATTGTCCTCATGGACAAACCCAAGTACATACGAATGGTAAAGAGATTACTTGATCGAGATACCTATGAGATTGTTTCCTCTGATCCCACACTGCCTTACTGCAGGGAACTTATAGAAATCCTCAATACCGCTTTACATAAAAAATTGATTGATAAAAAAGAGTTTGATTTCTTGTACCCTAGTACACCAACGATCCCAACGTTCTACGCGCTCCCCAAAGTCCATAAAGGCCTAATTCCACTTAAGGGTCGACCCATTGTGTCTGGGGTGGGGAGTTTGACGCAGAACGTTGGGATCTACCTCGACAAAATACTGAGTCAATTTGTCTTCAGCCTCCCGTCATATCTCAGGGACACTATGGACCTGTTAAAAAGAATTGAAGGCATTGTGGTAAATGAGACCACCATCTTGGCTAGTCTTGATGTCGAGGCACTATACTCATCAATCCACCATACGATAGGTTTGCGGGCTGTAGAATACTATTTAAGTACACGAGGTTCTCAATACCAGGAGCATAACCAGCTGGTCATTCAGCTACTCCAATTCACTTTAACTAGGAATTACTTTCTTTTTCAGGGACGCTTCTACCACCAGCTCAGGGGAACCGCGATGGGGAGCCCCTGTGCCCCCAGTTACGCAAACCTTACCCTGGGCTGGTGGGAGGCAACCACCCTGTTCCAGGACGAGCGGGAGCACTTCTGTGAATCTGCCATGATGTGGCTAAGGTTTATAGATGATGTTTTCGTTCTGTGGAATGACACGGCAGAAAAATTTGGCCACTTGGTTGAAGCCCTTAATAAAAATAATCTAGGACTGTTTTTTACTTATGAAACACAGACAAAAGAACTGGCGTTTTTGGATATCAAGATCTTTATTGACACTGACTTTACACTACAAAGTACTATCCACAGGAAAAAGACATCAACTAACAGTCTCCTGAGGTGGGAGAGCTGCCACCCGGGCCCCCTCAAGAGGGGGATCCCGAAGGGGCAGTTCTTCCGCCTCAGGAGAAACTGTTCTAAAATAACTGAGTTTAGGACAGAAGCAAAGGATATGATGTCACGATTTAGAGAAAGGGGTTATCCCCAGTACATTCTCAATCAAGCAAATAGAGACGCAGCATCCAGGCCAAGATCCGAGCTACTCACCCCAAGACCAGGTGCCTCAACTGAACGACAACCAGCTAGGATCATTGCCACTTATGATAAATGTGCAATTCCAATAAGGGAAATTATTAACCGTCACTGGGAAGTTCTCAGAATGGATCCTGACCTCCATGACATAGTGGGAATTACACCAGAGATAACGTACAGACGAGGAAAAACTCTGGGTGACTTGTTGGTCCACAGCCATCTGCAAAACCAAAACCCACAGGGACAAACATGGTTGGGGAAACATCAAACCCCACAGGGATGTTTTCAGTGCGGACACTGCCGCGCTTGTCAATACATCTTGAAAACATCAGTAGTCCCATCGTCGTCGTCCCCCCCCCACAAGGTTAAACAATTTATTAATTGCTCCACTCCATATGTAATCTATGTAGCAGTATGTACATGCCCTTTGCTCTACGTAGGCAAAACCATCCGTCCCCTCAAAAAGAGAGTTTTAGAACATGTAGGCGACATACGCAATATGCGAGATACATCGGTAGCACTACATATTAACTCAGTACATGGAGGGGCAATGAGTGAAATTAAATTTGTGGGGATAGAGAGAGTGATACCATCAGATAGAAGGGGCAATACGGATAGGCTCCTTCTACAAAAAGAGTGCAGATGGATCTACCTCTTGGACTCTGTTGCACCTAGGGGTCTAAATGAGCAGCTACAATTCTCATGTTTTTTATAATGCGATCTGGCAATAATGTTTGGGGTGATTATCTAGGCAGTCAGGGACGACCTTAGTTGGTCGATGAGGAGTTATCATCACCTCCACCCCTCGACAGGGTATAATAGGACAGTGTAGGAGGATCCTGTGCGGGACCGCCCTTTTTAGGGCGGCCACCCCGCCTAGGCTTTAGGTCCCCATAATAGGGTTAATTAGGGACAGAGCAGGTTCCCTAGGGCCATGATATATCCCTCCCTCTTATCTAATAGGGAACCCCCCCCCCCCCCCCCTCCTGCTATTGCCACATCGCATGCACTACATATTTCTATATATCTTTATATATTTTACATTTTTGTACTATTAACACCTGTCTTGGGGCCGGTGGATATCAAGGATCTCCTGGATGTTTGCTTTATCTCTATTTAGAGCCGTCTCCTTGCTTGTTCGGGATTACATCCCTGATCAACTAACGAATCCCTACTTAAATACCTAGGACCGGAAATACACACCATTGCCGATCCTATCAGATTTGAGCAACTGATGTGAGAATTATCACTCCATCAGCTTTATAAGTCCCACTATTATAAGGTTGTCCGGCCTCTGTTGAAGAGTCTCTAGTCTATGATACTTACCATTGTGCCATAAAACAATGCCGATATCCTTAAACCGCCACCGTACCAGCATCTGCTAAGTATTAATGACAGGGCGTGTATCTGTTTACTTACTGATACGCACGCCTCCCTTCTGCGTCACGGGGGGCGGGGCGCGCCGCGCTGTATAAAGCAGCACTGCTGGCGGAAGTGACATCAGACGCCAGCTTTCGCCGCAGTAGGCGAAAGGACCCGGACACCTCCGGTACCCTGTTACAGACAGGGAAGCGTCTACACGCCACACAGACCAGCTAACCGTGAGTCCCTCAGTCTGTCTCTGTACAGCACTGAACTTTTCTCCACAGGCATAGATCTCAATATCAGTATTTCTATATCTCTTTTCCACAGGTGGAAATCGGGAACTCTGCTGAGATCTGCTACAGACCATGTGTGACATATTAGTGACCATTAGGGATAGCCTTTCTCCCCCACAGGATTCACGGATATGATCTCATGTCACATTGTGAATTAGCTCAAACTGAGCAACATAGTAGGGAGAGTTATGTGCTTTTTCTTTTGCAGGCTCCCTGATCACTAAAAACTGTGTCACTTATCCTATTAGAGGTCTGGTTCTTAACAGTATATTAGTTCTACATAGGACCATACACTATAAGTCCTAGTATGTCGGTCTCTATACTTGCTATTATTGTTGATACCTCCTGATGACACCTGCTATAAACCAGTAGGTAGAAACGCGTTGTGGTATATGAAATTGCTCACCCTGTGGTGTTACTCTTATGCGCACCCTAGGTGAAAGGTCAGACTGGGCTGGCTGGGCCCTGCAGAGCCCAAGGACTGACCAGTATTTATTTTGACCGTATCATTACACATCACTTGTCTTCTAGTATTTTATTAACTTTAATTAATTAAAAGTTAAGTTTTACTGCACATCCTGAGCTTGGCTTTCGCTCATATTTTTCCAAGTTGGATATAGACTGGGGGAGTGAGAGAACCCAGGCTGGAGGGGCGGACGAACCCACCGGGTCTGGTAGACAACCGGGGTAGAATAGCAGGGGGGTCTGGGGGAGCAGTGGAGCAGGCAGAATAAGTGGTTCAGCAGAACCAGACATTTTTGAGATACAGCTTTTACAGATGTAATGCGTGGCTAACACTCCAATTAACTGTTTAGAGGGAGCAAATGGGTTCAGCAGAACCAGGCATTTTGCAATTACAGCTTTTTCAGACAAAATGATGAACTAACGCTACAGCTGTCTGTGCAGCCCAAGTCTGAGTGAGGAGAACTCCATTCTAGTATAGATAGAGAAGGGAGAAATGCTGGCCAATAGCAAAAGAGGGGCGGGCCAGGAGCAGGGGCACTGCTGATTGGCCCCTGCCTCTCACAAACGCGCGTACAGCGCTGATTGGAGGCTAATTCGCGCCTCTTAGAAGCCCCGACAACAGAGGGGGCGGATCTATAGTGCCCTCAGCTTCTGACAAGGTGGTCAGTAATGGCGCCCACGCCCGCTCCTCTCCCCGAGCGCACATGTCATTCGCATATGCGCTCGCGGGGAAGCGAGCGACCGAGACGCCGCCGGCAGCTGACTGCTGCCGAAAGCGAAAGCCAGCGCTTCATGCGCCCGCATAGTAAAAACGCTGCGGCTGTCAGCTGCTTAAAGAAACACACACCTCACACACACATCGTTCAGGAAAGTGAAAATTATGAATAAGCAATTATGAGCAGCGAAATAGGGGGACCCGGACCCATGAACTACAACCCAGGCGCTGACCGTTGGCGAGAGGGGGTTAACAGCACATATACGCAATGTCTGTGCCCCCTCAATCGCAATGGGGAGACAGTGAGCCTCGGTTCCTTAGTCCCCACCTGAAAACATGAAAGAAAAAGGAATAAAAAACTAACAAATCCCTAACTAGGAAAATAATAAAACATAAGACCTGGTCTGGAAAGAACTCCAGACCATGTCCACCTCCTTAAAACACTAAGCTAAAATTGATTACCTCAGGTGCCTATGGGCGGGTATACCCTGCTGGGAGGAGCCGACTTCTCTTGTTGCCATAGTGTCGAGTCTCCTAGTGACAGCAGCATACACCCATGGTCTGTGTCCCCCAATGGAGCCGATAGAGAAAAATACTCACCCTGTACCAGGAAAGCTTACCTACTGAAGTATTCAGCCAGCTATTAAACACCTGCATCATGCCGTGATGAGACAGCAAGACAAGCAGGGTAGGTTGGGGGACCCAAAGGTGCAACCCCAGGCGCTGACTGGGGGTGAGAAGGGGTTGACAGTGCATAACTATGCCTGTGCCTCTTCTTCGCAAATGGGGGAACGCTCCTGAACCCCCATCTAAAAAAAAAATCTACATACATGTCCCTACACTAAAAAAATAAGAAAATAAAAGACCAGGTCTACGGACACTAAGCTAAAACTGATAGCTCAGAGTCTGCAGGCTGGGTATATCCTGCTGGGAGGGGTCGACTTTCTTTTTGTTGCCTAGTGTCAGCCTCCTAATGGCAGCAGCATATACCCATGGTCTCTGTGTCCCCCAATGGAGCCAAACGAGAAATCTACTTTCCCATAATGCATTTTACCTTCTTCTATAAGAACTAAACTAAGCTGCTGTAAGGGTGCCTAAAAAGTGATCAATTGATTTTCTGTTGATGGTATATCCATCTCAAGAATAAAGACTGTGCTGGTTACTACAGGCCTTTAAACTAATCTAGTAGGACAGATCACACATTGATGGTCTAACCTATGACCTGTCTATAGTACCAATACAAGAGGTTTTTCAGGATGGAAATAGCATTTATTAGCCACAATTTATAGTTTGTTTTTTCAGGTCTTCTAAACCTCTGGTGCGCTGCACAGTCATCAGCATAGCACACATGGTAAGCACGATACATCGAATAAAAGATAATATAATCCCACCTTTAACAGCATCCCACATAATTGCCGAATTATCCACAGATGCCGAAACCATGTAGTTGCTGTCCTGTGTCCAGCTAATGTCATACACATCTTCCAAGTGACCCCTGCAATGCAAATATAGATTAGATATCAATTAAATTAAAAATGAAAGCTGTATCTTTCATTATATACTGTAGACACTAAGGCAGTGCTTTCGAAACCAGTGTGCTTCCAAGTGCCGCAAAACTACAAATCCTAGCAGGCCCAGACAGCCTTTGGCTATCTGGGCATGCTGGGAGTTGTAGTTTTGCAGCAGCTGAAGGCACACTGGTTGGAAAACACCTCACTAAGGCTTTGTAAATCGATATAAAACAGATTCATATAGTGCCCATAGAAATCTATGAGCCCATACTGTACCACAGATTTTCAGACCCAAATTTCTCCTTGATCAATCTATAACTTACCATGAAAACTCTTTCTTGTAGTCTTTGTTGGGGGACACAGGTAGCATGGGAAAAGGCCGCTGCCACTAGATGGCAACAGTAAGAATAAAAGAAGGAGTTGGCCCCTCTCAGCAGGCTATACCTGCCCACTGGCACCAAACTAATCAAATGGCACAAAAGTAGTAAGAGGAGCCAAAGAAAAAAGAGAAAAGGTGTGAACACTCAGACCCAAGTGAGCGAGAGGGACAGAAGGAAGAGTGTACAATATATTCAGGTGGAAAGTGGAAGCCAGGGACCAGGCGCAGGACTAACTTGTCCCACTAAACATTAGTGTTGAGTGCGAATATTCGAATAGCAAATTTTCACCCTGAATATCAGCACATCGCGATTTCGCAAATATTTAGAATATAGCGAAATATATTCATTAGGATGAATATTCTTTTTTTGTATTCTTTTTTTCCACAGTACACATCACAATGAATTTAGCATGGGAAAAAAAATAGTGAACGAATATGCAAAATTTGCGAATATAGGATAAATATTCGTCCATATATTCGCAAAATATTGCAAATTCGAACATGGCTCCTGCCGCTCATCACCAGAAAACATGAAAAAGGCCTCCAGTTCCAAATCTCTGATGGAAATGGCGTGAGCATAACCTTGGAGAAAGATCTGGACATGAGAGATGGAGACTATAGCAAAAACAAATGCAAAGAGAGGACACTTAGCCTTCGAACCAGCTGACATCCATAACTCACAGCCAGACATCCTTGAAAGGAGAGGAGGCATGAAACTGAAAACACCAGTGGGCGAGCAAAAACACAAGCTGGAGAAAACAACCTAGTGGGAAAGAAGAAAATGTAATCTTGTAACCCTGAGTCACACACCTTCAGGCTGCCGAACCCTTGGTGGAGCCAGGCTGGAAAGAGAAAAAAATAAGGAGATTTTTTAACACTTACCGTAAAATCTCTCTCGAAGGATCCATTGGGGGGACACAGACCGTGGGTGTATGCTGCTGTCTCTAGGAGGTGTGACACTATGGCAAAAAAAAAAAAAAAAGTCGGCTCCTCCTAGCAGGATATACCCGCCTCCAGCCCCTGAGCGAATCAGTTTTAGTACCAGAGCAATAGGAGAGGACCGACAGGTCAAGGAAAAAACACGAACTGTCCGAGAACCAGAAGAAAAAAAATATAACTGAACACACCCTCGGACAGAAAACCAAAGAAAAACCCAAAAGGGTGGGCGCTGTGTCCCCCAATGGATCCTTCGAGAAAGAGATTTTACGCTAAGTGTTAAAAAATCTCCTTTCCTCTATCGGCTACATTGGGGGACACAGACCGTGGGACGTACCAAAGCCGTCCCTTGGGTGGGCAGATAATCAGTCAGGCAGACGGCTGTTCAACTGCCGCCTGCAACAGTTTACGGCCCAGACTAGCATCAGTCGATGCAAAGGTATTAACCCGGTAGAATCTCGAGAAAGTGTGCAAAGATGATCAAGTAGCCGCCTTGCAAATCTGCGAGGCCGAGGCCTTGTTCTGGAGAGCCCAGGATGCCCCAACAGAACGGGTAGAATGAGCCACAACCCTGAAGGGAGGAACCTTCCCCCTACAGCGATAGGCTTCCGAAATGGCAGACCGGATCCACCGAAAAAGGGTGGCCTTGGAAGCAGGTTGTCCCTTGTGACGACTTTCCGTGAGGACGAAAAAGGAATCACACTGACGAAACGAAGAAGTGATAGAGAGGTAAGACCTAACAGCCCGAACCACATCCAGATTGTGGAGTAAACGCCCCTTAGGATGAGGAGGAGCGGGACAAAAGGACAGAAGAACAATGTCCTCATTGAGATGAAAGGCCGAAACAACCTTAGGGCAAAAAGGAAGGATCTGGCCGGAAGACAACCTTGTCCTGATGAAGCACCAGAAACCAAGAACGGCAGGAGAGAGCTGCCAATTCAAACAGACACTCTCCAAATGGAGTTGATAGCAACAAGAAACGCCACTTTCCAAGAAAGGAGGCGCAGGGACACCTCCCTAAGGGGTTCAAAAGGTTCACCTTGGAGGACCCCCAGAACCAGATTAAAGTCCCAAGGGGGAGAAGGTGACCAATAAGGAGGAGCAGCATGCGCCACTCCTAGAAGAAAGGTCCAGACATGAGAATTAGAAGCCAGAGGACGCTGGAAAAGAATAGAAAGGGCCGAAACCTGACCCTTACGGGAACTGAGAGACAAACCCAGTTCCAATCCCGACTGCAAGAAAGAGAAGACTGGGAACAGAAAAAGTAACAGGAGACAAAACCTGAGCTTCGCAGCAACAAAAATAAGATCGCCAAGTACGGTGGTAAATTTTTGCCGAGGAGGGTTTACCAGCCCTGAGCATGGTGCGAATGACTTGGGAAGAGAAACCGTGGTCTCAACCGCCACGCTGTCAAATGCAGCGACTGTAAATTGGGGTGGCAAAGAGGACCCTGAGACAGTATGTCCAAACGAAGTGGCAGGCGTAGTGGAGCGTCGTCCAGGAGCCTGACCACATCAGCGTACCACGGAGCTATTAGTATGGCTGGTACGTCCTCCACTTTGAGCTTCCTCAGAACCCTTGGAAGGAGCGGAAGCGGAGGAAACAGATAGGGCAGAACAAACCCCGTCCAAGGAATCACTCAGGCGTCCACAGCTAGCGCCATGGGGTCCCGGGACTTCGCCACAAACGGAAGGATCTTCCGATTGTGCCGAGACGCGAAGAGGTCCACGTCTGGAATGCCCCAGAGGTCGCAGATCTGCACGAAGACCTCCGGATGCAGAGACCACTCGCCGGGGTTGGCCGAGGACCGGCTGAGGAGGTCCGCTTCCCAGTTGAGCACACCCGGAATGTGAATCACCGAAATGGCCGGAACCTTGTTTTCCGCCCAGATGAGAATCTTCGTCACCTCGGCCATGGCTGCCGAGCTGCCAGTGCCGCCTTGCCGATTTATGTACGCCAGGGCCGTGGCGTTGTTCGACTGAACGCGGACAGGGCGAGACTGAAGCAGGGACTCCCAATGAAGAAGGCAAAGAAGAATCGCCCTGAGTTCCAAGAAGTTTATCGGAAGAAGAGCTTCCCGGGGAGACCAGAGGCCTTGAACCCTCCAGTCCCTGAACACACCGCCCCAGCCTGACAGACTGGCATCCGTTGTAACCACCTGCCAGTGGAGGGGAAGAAATGATCGCCCCTGAAGAAGAAGGGGAGAGCGGAGCCACCAGTGCAGAGACTGACAGATCCGAGGAGGGAGAGCAATCTTGCGATTGAGACAGAAGAGTTCTGTCCCATCGAGAGAGAATAGTCAGTTGAAGGGGACGGTAATGAAACTGGGCAAAGGGTACGGCCTCCATGGCCGCTACCATCCGACCCAAGACTTCCATGCAAACACGGATGGAAACTGGGCCCGAAGGGAGCAGACTCCTGACAGGAGAGTCAGACGTTTGTATGGCGGAAGGCAAATTCGGGAAGAGGCCGTGTTTAATTGAAGTCCCAGGAAGATCAGAGACTGAGTGGGAGAAAGGACAGACTTGTCCCTGTTAACCATCCACCCGAAGCGATCCAGGGTCTGGAGGGTGAGATCCACATTCTCCAGGGTCTGGACTCTGGTGGGAGCCTTGATGAGAAGGTCGTCTAGGTAAGGGATTACTGAAACTCCTCTCGACCGCAACAGGGCTATCACTGGCGCAAGGATCTTGGTAAAGACCCGAGGAGCAGTGGCCAGACCAAAGGGGAAGGCTACGAATTGAAAATGCCCCTCTGGAACCGCAAAACGGAGGTACCGTTGATGGCTGGAAAATATTGGAACATGGAGGTAGGCATCTTTGATGTCCACCGAAGAAAGAAACTCACCTTGTTCCATGGATGCCACTACTGAACGGAGAAATTCCATTCGGAAGTGGCGGATGAGAAGATGAGGTCCAGGATTGGCCGCACCGAACCGCCCTTCTTGGGGACCACAAAAAGATTGGAATAGAAACCCCGAAAACGTTCCCTTGGAGGAACGGGGACAATAACTCCCTGGAGAAGCAGGGACCGGAGAGCCTCCTGAAAGGAGACCGGGGAGCCCGGGACTGAAAAAAACGATCCCTCGGGAGGGAGGCAAACTCGATTCGGTATCCGTTGGACACCACGTCCCTGACCCAAGAGTCCTGAATGTGTGTGGTCCAGATGTCTCGAAAAAATAAGAGACGCCGTCCCTCCCGAGAAAAATCTGCGGATGGGGGCATCACTTCATGCGGAAGTGGATTTGTGGTTGCCCGATTTGGTCGCAAAACGGTCGGAATGGTTGGTGTCCGACTTTCAAGACGGGCGCGCCCGGAACGAGGGAGCCTTCTTGTCCCGCGAAGGTGCCTGCCCCGACCCCTTATTGGGGCCGAAAGGAAGTAGAGCGAGCCTTATTTTGAGGCAACAAGGAACTCTTACCCCCCCCGTCGCCTCAGAAATAATCTCATCAAGGCGCTTGCCAAAAAGTCGGGCACCAGTAAAAGGAAGCTCAGTGAGAGACCTTTTGGAAGCGGCATCCGCATTCCAAGCCTTAAGCCACATGGACCGGCGGAGGGCCGCCAGGTGACCCACAGCAAAGGCAGCACAACGGGCTGACTGCATGGAAGCTGCGCACAGAAATTCCCCAGCTTTGGAGCCTTGGAGAACCAAGGCAGACAGATCCTCTGGGGGGGGGGGGGGGGGATCCCACCTGGATACCCTGACGGAGTTTTTTGAGCACCACAACGATAAGGCTTTGGACACCCAAGCCGAGGCGAAGGTGGGAAGCAGAGAAGAGCCTGCTGCTTCAGAGGCAAACTTCGCTAAGGACTCCCCCTTCTTGTCCGTCGGGTCCTTGAAAGCAGCCGCATCTGTCAGTGGCAGTGTGGTAGCCTTAGAGAGGCGGGAAATTGGTGGATCCACTGAGGGAGGGGAAACCACCTTTGAGACAAGGTCCTTGTCGAATGGGTAACGCACCTGAACCTTCTTCATTCCCGGGAACCTCTTGTCTGGATGTTTCCATGCAGATTCCAGAAGAGTGTCAAATTCAGCGTGAAAGCTGAACCTTTGAGGTGCCGGTTTAGCACGATGAAAGGATACTTCAGGAGTCACGTCCGAAGATCCTGAGTCCTCTAAGTGAAAGGTGTCTCTTATGGCCGCAACCAATGAGTTCACCGTTTCAACTGAATTTGAGCGGTGCTCTGAGTTAGATGCCGATTCGAAAGCCTCATCCGCCAGTTCACCAGGAGAATATGAACTTGTGGAGGCAGCCCTGGAGGCGGGCGACCCTGATCGGGTACGCCGCTCTGGCAAGGCAGAGTGGCAACTGCGGGAACATCCTCTGGAGGAGCGATGTTTGTGATCAGATGACCCGGGGGGCGGGACCAACGAGGGGAGCGCCCACGTCTACCTGAAGACTCAATGGAAGAGTCAGAAGATGCACCCATAGTACGCTTGTGAGAGTGTGAGGTAAGTGGAGAAGGGGAGCGGGTTCCTTTAGAGGGCCGGCGCAGGGCAGATTTCTTCACGGCAGACACCACGTCACGGGAGGCCTCAGCCACCGAACGGGAGACTTGAGTCAAGTCAGCCATATACTGGGATAGGGAAGAAACCCAGGCTGGAGGGGCGGCCGAATCCACCGGAACTGAAAGAGCATCCGGGGGTACCATGGGGTCTGGTGCAGCAGAGGAACAGGCAGAGCAAGTGGGTTCAGCAGAACCAGGCATTTTGGAATTACAGTTCTTACAGACAAAATAGGAAACTAATGCTCCAGTTGTCTGTTTAGAGGGAGGAACAGTTCTGGCAGCTGCTGTGAGAACTCCGCTCTGAGTGAAAAAGAGGGAGAAACAAGCCAGCCAATAGCCATAGAGGGGCGTGCCTGGAGCAGAGGTACTGTCTAATTGGCCTCTGCCCCCGAAAATCGAAAAATGAGGGTCTCCAGAGGTTGCAAGTCAGCACCTAAAGGGAGAAAAATATATACTCACCTCAGTCAGAAGAACTTACCTAATGGAGTCTTCTGTGAGGTCTTCAGTCAGCTTTCTGTTACCTGCATCACGCCGAGCTACCAAGTGCGAGCGAGGCGAGCAGGGAATAGGGGGACCTGGACCCATGAGGTACAACCCCAGGCACTGACCGTTGGCACTAACTCTCTGGGATCTGAGTGAGAGTAGGATAATTCCTAAGCAGACCGCAAAATCCCTGACTGAAGGTGATTTTGGAACAAAGACAAAACATTCCTCGTAGACCCAGAGTAAGATATGGACAGCGGTGTCAGGGGTAATTTCTAGGCAAGGTCCCTGCCAGGATGATCTTCCTGAGCCACCGTGGACCAAGACTAAAAGAGCTACTCACCAAAGGCAGATTTTCCCCTGGGACAAGGTGCCAAGTGCAGGAGGAGGAGTGATCCCCCAGGGTGTGAAAAACAGCCTTGGGAAAAGGGAGAACTCTTTACATGAACCGCGATGTGGGAAGGAGCCTGCTGTGCTGCACCATGTCAGCTCTAAGGGGCAAGGCGGGTGGCAGAGAGGTGTCTGCGGAAGGTGAATAGGTAACTAGGCAGGGGTGCAGGGTCTGCACAGTAGCGTTCTAGGTTAGACAGCCAGTCCAAATTGTGGGCTGTGCCCTGGTTGCATGGAGATGGGGAGATCAGAGAGTGTCTAGTGTACCCATGCCTGAATTCAAGAACCTTTTTTCTTTTAAATCAACTGGTGGCAGAAAGTTATTAAACATATTTGTAAATTACGTCTATTAAAAAATCTTAATCCTTCCTGTACTTATTAGCTACTGAATACTACAGAGGAAATTCTTTTCTTTTTGGAATGCTCTCTGATGACATCACGAGCACAGTTCTCTCTGCTGACGTTATTATAATAATAATAACGCTTTATTTACTGTTGTCCTTTGTGGGATTTGAACCCAAGTCCCCAGCACTGCAAGGCAGCAGTGCTAACCACTGAGCCACCATGCTGTCCTTAGCATACATCTGCCATGCATGGTTGCTAAAATGGACAGAGATGTCAGCAGAGAGCACTGTGCTCGTGATGTCATCAGTGTTCCAAAAAGAATGGAACTTCCTCTGTAGCATTCAGCAGCTAATAAGTACTGGAAGGATTAAGATTTTTTAATAGAAGTAATTTACAAATATGTTTAACTTTCTGCCACCAGTTGATTTAAAAGAAAAAATGTTTTCACCGTGGTACCCCTTTAAGGAATAAAATAAAACAAAAACACACTAGGACTAGGTGCCACATTCCAAAATCAAGTTAAATTTGGAACATTTATGTTATTTACAAAGTCATGAAGGCCCTGTCCTCAGAGTCAGGACAGGGGAACAAAACGAACCACTACACTACAAATATATCCCTCCTCACTAGCAGGGTTTGGTGTTGTCCCCAGAGAACCCGTTTAGTTCATAAAGCTGATACCTCAGAGACTTAAATATGGTCCAGTTTTCCTTGTTTAGCTCAGAGTCTTCTTCATCGTTGAAAGGAGTCGATTCCACTTCTTTGCTTTCACTGAGTTTCCATAATAATATCACAGCATCTGTATCACAGAGAAAAGAACACAGCTGTTACCTTCAGCATCCAGAACATGCAACTGACTCCACATTTAGAGACCTGCACCACAGGTTTCTTACATTTACTTATAAATGTAAGAAACATAAACAAGTTTTATTAAATGTAGTCACCGGTTCCACCTTTATGTGTGAAAGCAGACATACCTTTCTAGAAAATTCTGCAGGAAATTCCGCAGAAATTAACCTGTTAAGGACCAAGGACATACCGGTACGTCCTGAGTCCGCTCACGTTCTATAACACGGGGCCACTGCGGGCCCCCCCCACCGCCCCGCACCGCCACCCCGCCAAGGCCAGAGACCACCACCGCCACTGCCTCCCCCATCCCCGGGGTGATAAATAGCCGATAACTTATACCGATATTCCAGTTTAAGTTATCGGCTATCGGCCCTAACCTCCAGAGAGTATCGCTATCGGCCCTAAAAAAAAAAAAAAAAAAAAAAAAATCTACATCGGTTGATCCCTACTTTTAATCCCTCCCCTATTGAGAGTTTGAATCCCCCCCCCTTTTTCCCCCCATTAAAAAAAAAAAAAAAAAAAAGTGTAAATAAAAATAAACATATGTAGTATGAGCCCTCATACCACCCCATATGCAGTAAAATAAAAAAAGTTATAGGGGTCAGAAGATGACAATTTTAAACGTATAAATTTTCCTGCATGTAGTTTTTTTTTCAGAAGTACGACAAAATCCAACCTATATAAGTAGGGTATCATTTTAATCATATGAACCTACAGAATAAAGATAAGGTGTCATTTTTACCGAAAATTTGCATAGAAACGGAAACCCCCAAAATTTACAAAATGGCATTTTTTTTTGTCTCACAATGATTTTTTTTTCGACAGCACTCCAGGCGGCACTTCCTGTGTTTGGACTTTGGTCCAAAGTCTGTGTATGAGTTGGGGGAAAATGTGCTCTTGAGCTTTTTTTAAGCACAAATAAAACAGAGAAAACTTCATTTTTTTTAAACAAAGTATATTAGAAATATTTTTCATTTACCATAAGGAGTGCAATAGCAAAAAAAATTTCAATGAGAGTGACCCTTTAAGGGGTTAAATACCCGTTCAATTCATGCAGCAGAAATTCTGCTGTGTGAATGGAACAGCAGAATCCAATTGAAGTGTTTTGGCTATAAATTAATGTCGAATTTGCATGCTCCATTCCATGCAGAAATTCTGACGTGTGAACATAGTGTTAGAGAGAAGGCAGCAGCTCTATAAAGCAAGCCAGTGGGAGATGCAGTAGACAGCTCTACTAAGTGGCTGCTTTATTAGGTGACTCTGCTAGAAGGGCGGCAATCAAGGGATTACAGACAAAGCCCTCTGCTTCTGTAAAACTACATACCGCAGTCCTTATGTACCTGTGCATCTAAATAGTAAAAGGGAACCTGTCATCAGTTTTATGCTGTCCAAATGACAGGCAGCTTAAAACTGGTGCAGGCGGAGGAATGTTGGGACACTATGAATTACTCTGATGAGCTCTGGTGTTTCAGAGTAATCATAGTTTAACCACAGGTTTTTCTGTTTTTTGCACTTTTGTTTTTTCCTTATAACTTTTTCAATTTTGCACCTACAAACTCACATGAGGGCTTATATTTTGTGCTACCAATTGTACTTTGTAAGGATATCAGTCATTTCACCACAAAATTTGCGGTAAACCCAGAAAAAAAAATATTTTCGGGGCAAAATTTGGGGGAAAAATTCCATTTCTCTATCGGCTCCATTAAGGGACACAGACCTTGGGTATATGCTGTTGTTGCTAGGAGACTTGACACTATGGAAACCAAAAAAAGTCAGCTCCTCCCAGCAGGATATACCCGCCTACAGAGCCTGAGGTTTTAGAGTAGTGTCGCAGGAAATGGACACTAGTCTGGGGTACTCCCCAGACTTGGTCTAACATTTTTTTATTTTTCCAGAATAGGAACGTTTAGTTTTTCTTATTCCCTTTTATATTCCTTTTTCAGGTGGGGTCTCAGGAACATAGCGTTCACTGTTTCCCCATTTGCGATTGAGGGGGCACAGGCATTGTGGTTGTACTGTCAACCCTCTCTCGCCAACGGCCAGCGCCTGGGGTTGTACCTTATGGGTCCGGGTCCCCACCTTTTCCTGCTCGTCTCGCTTTTCAAGCCCGGCATGATGCAGGTGACAAAAAAGCTGGCTGAAGGCTTAATGACTGAAGACTTCATTAGGCGAGTTCTTCCGATTGAGGTGAGTATTCTCCCCCCCCCCCCCCTTTTCACTTCACTCTCCATAACAGAGCTTCAGCCTCTCAAGTCTGTAAGGTGGCTACCTGGTCGTCCTAGCACACTTTTACTAAATTCTACCAGGTTGATATCTTTGCATCCGCGGATGCTAGTCTGGGCCGTAAGGTGTTGCAGGTGGCGGTGGCCCAGCCTGCCCCTTGATTATTTTCTGTGCCCACCCTAGGGATGGCTTTGGTCCGTCCCAAGGTCCCCCTGTGTCCCCCAATGGAGTTGATAGAGAAAAAGGGATTTTTGTCTTATCGTAAAATCCTTTTCTCTGAGGATCCATTGGGGGGACACAGCTCCCGCCCTTTCTTTGGTGTTCAGGTTTTGGTTACCTGTCCGAGGATGTGTTCAGTTAATTCTTTGTTCTGGTTACCTTGGACCGGTCTTTGTTTTTTGCCTCTCGGTCCTCTCCCACTGCTTGGGGACTAAACTGATTACCTCAGGCTCTGTAGGCGGGTATATCCTGCTGGGAGGAGTCGACTTTTTTGGTTTCCTTAGTGTTAAGTCTCCTAGCAACAACAGCATATACCCAAGGTCTGTGTCCCCCAATGGATCCTCCGAGAAAAGGATTTTACAAAAATCCCTTTTTTGTAAATTTTGGGGGCTTCTGATTCTACGCAGTGCACTTTTTGGTCAAAATGACACCATATATTTATTCTGTAGGTCCATTTGGTTACAATGATACCCAATTTATATAGGTTTTTCTTTATTTTACTACTTAAAAAAAAAAATTATAACTACATGCACAAAAATATGTATGTTTAGAATTGTTCTCTTTTGACCACTATAATATTATTTTTCCATATACGGGGAGGTATGAGGGTTAATTTTTTGCGCCGTGATCTGAAGTTTTTATCTGTACCAGGAATGTTTTAATCAGACTTTTTGATCGCTTTTCTTCATTTTTTTTAGGGCCTACAAAGTGACCAAAAATAAGCAATCTTGGATTTATTTTTACGTGTACGCCATTGACCGTGCGGTTTAATTAACATATTTTTATAGTTCAGACATTTACGCACATGGCGATCTCACGTGTTTATTTTTATTTACATTTTTTTTTATGGGAAAAGGGGGTTGATTCAAACTTTTATTTAGGAAGGGGTTGAATCACATTTATTTACCTTTTTTTTTTTAGCCCCCATAGGGGACTATTACTTGCAATCCTTTGATTGCATACACAGTTCAATGTTATGCCATAGCATAGCATTGATCAGTGTAATCTGCGCTTGATTGCTCAAGCCTGGATCTCAGGCTTGGAGCAATCATATGATGATCGGACAGCGTGGAGAGAGGTTAGGCGCCTCCCGCTGTCCTCTCAGCTGTTCGGGACGCCGTGATTTCACCGCAGCAGTCCCGAACAGCATCGCTGAGCTAACAGTCAGTGATTTCGCCAAAACTTTCATAGCGGCATTTAAAGGGTTAATACTGGACATCAGCCCAATTGGCGATGTCCGGTATTAGCCTTGGGCCCTGGTTGCTGATAGCAATCGGGACCCAGCAGACACGATGCGCACTCAGCTTCTGAGCTAGCTTCCAGGACGAGAGCCGGTGGCGTTAAGGGGTTAAAAATGCAGCTGGGATCCAGAGGACTAGTCAAAGGGGAGGGTCCTGGCAGCTGGTTCGTGCCCAGCCAGCTTGAGTGACATATCCAAGGGAGAGACACGTCACTTAGCGTTTGCAAGGCAGGACAGCAGCCAGCGTGACTTGCCCAAAAGGCCACTTACCTGGGTCCCGAGAGCATTTTTATCCGAGTAATACCAAGTGCCCCAGAATTACGCAGCCTGAACCAGTTTTCGCGGTTTGAACAGGCTCCCTGTCCGATGCATCCATTCCTATTACATAAGCAAAGTTCCTGAGCACTGTAAGAGTACAGCATGGTGCAGAAAGGATAAAGATCATGATCATTGATCCTATAGAAAAACCATTACATATTCAGCCTGGGATGGCTCATAACCGGAAACAACAAACTGTATCCTACAGAAAGTCATCAGCAGACAACATCCAAGCCAAGTGATTGTTTTAGCTACATAGAAAAAAAAATGTAAGTCTACCAGATTTTGAAAGTGGCAAAACATAAAATGCACCTTACCATCTCCACCTGATGCCAAAATCTCCCCATTGGGAGAGAACCGCACGACGTTGACAGCCTTGGTGTGACGAGTGAGACTGGCTAAAAACTCCACCACCGCCTTCCCTTCATTATTCTTCTCCACCTTCCAGATCTGAAGGAAAAAATAAAAACATTCAGATCTATGATGGTAGGTTCACAATAGGACAAAGCTATCTAAGCCACGAATATGTTGCCATCTTCTTGTTAAAACGGAAAGACAACGTATCCATGGGGCCTTATTTACTTCAATGGTCTTAATGTGGTCGGCTAGTGACTAAGTTCGGATAATATTTAGAATGCATTCTTGTTTTTACTATTCACAAGTATAGTAAAATGCGCAGATTTGATGTGCAGGATTTAAACCTGTTTACAGTCATTTATTTACTTTGAAATCTGCAGCATAAAATCCTGCGCATCAAATATGCACAGAATGCTGTACGTGAGTGTAAGGGTAGGGTCACACGTAGCACATCCACAGCGTATTTGATGCTGCAGATGTGCTACAAACCGTCCCGCCACTACGAGTAGACACACAGGGATCCGCAAGTTGTCCGCTCATGCGCAGTATACTCAGACAACATGGCCGCTCTCAGCCTAGCTCAGGGGGAGAGTGGTCAAGATGCCTGTGAATAACCTTTACATGCGTGTGCGATTCGCTGATCCCTGTATGTCTACTCGTAGTGGCGGATTGCTTCTACGAGCAAACGACGCAGGTGGCACACTCTAGGGCAGTGTTTCCAGGCATGCTGGGAGTTGTAGTTTTGCTACACCTGGAGGCACCCTGGTTGGGAAACACTAGTCTAGGGAAAGCCAGCAGCACATCCACAGCGTAAAATACGCTGTGGATGCGCTACGAGTCACCCTACCCTAAAGCAGGGTTTCCCAACCACTGTTCTCCAGTTGTTGCAAAACTACAATTCCCAGCATGCCCAGACAGGCAAATGCTCGTTGGGAAACACTGCCCTAAAGTGTAGTTAGCATACATTCAGAAAATGACCCTAACATCAGGCGATTGTCCACAGATGCTTATTATTGTCAGGGGATGCTGGGAGTTGTCATTTTGCAGCCAGAGAGCCACAGGTTGGGGATTGCGGGTACAAAATATCTCAACTTTAAGTGTGACGTTTCCTTTTTTTTTAATTTATTTTTTATAATTCTTTGTAAAGGCAGCTCACATATGTGAAAACACATAATACAGAATGTACAGCCTAATTCACCAGTCCACAGAATACTATAGGAAACACGTACGTCAATGTTTATAGTGAATTAGATGATCTTACCCGCACTGCAGTGTCCACACCGGCGGAGGCCAACCTGTTGATTTTGTTGTTGCCATGCTGAAAATCGACACTATACACCGGCTCGCGGTTGTGCCAGGAGATTTCACAGGTGATAACTTTCATTCTGGAAAGAGAAAACAAGCAGATTAGATGACCAAAGTGGACTAAGGAGGAACCACAAGAGGGCAGCACTGAGCACTGCCAGATGTTTTGAAACTACAACTCCTAACATCCCTGATAGAATTCTGCCTCTATAAAAACAACATACAGAATATTTAACCCCATAGCGCATATGGATGTCCATATGCATGTCTCCATATATAATTCATCATACCCGGTGGATCCCGGTTATAAGCAACCGGGACCCATGCTAATGCCGGACATCGCCAATCAGGCTGATGTCCGGCATTAACTCTTTAGACACGGCGATCAAAGTTGATTGCCGCGTCTAAAAGTGAAAGTAAAAGCATCCTGGCTGCTCAGTCGGGCTGATCGGGACCATCACGATTAAATCGAGATGTCCCGATCAGCTAGGACGCAGCAGGAGGTCCCCTCACCTGTCTCCTTCGCGTTCTAACGGTGATTGATTGCTCCAAGCCTGAAATCCAGGCTTGAGCAATCAACCGCCGATAACACTGATCCCTGCCATTGAATGCAATGGCAGGGATCAGTGTATTGAATCAATGTACTGCATGTTATAGTCCCCTATGGGAGCGATAACATTGCAAAAAAAAAAGTTAATAAAGATCATTTAACCCCTTCCCTAATAAAAGTTTGAATCGCTCCCCTTTTCCGATATAAAAAAAACCTGTAAATAAAAATAAACATGTGGTATCGCCGCGTCCTAACTATAAAAATATATTGTTAATTAAACTGCATGGTGTATGGCCCACGCGCAAAAAAATTCCCAAAGTGCAAAATAGCATATTTTTGGTCACTTTTTATTCCATAAAAAAAATGAATAAAAAGTGATCAAAACAAAAATAATGCCGCTGAAAACTTCAGATCACGGTGCAAAAAATGAGCCCTCATACCACCCCATACATGAAAAAATAAAAAAGTTATAGGGGTCAGAAGATGACAATTTTAAACGTATACATTTTTCCTGCATGTAGTTATGATTTTTTCCAGAAGTGCGACAAAATCAAACCTATATAAGTAGGGTATCATTTTAACCGTATGAACCTACAGAATAATGATAAGGTGTAAAATTTACCGAAAAATGTACTGCATAGAAACAGAAGACCCCAAACTTACAAAATTAAATTTTTTCTTCCATTTCGCTGTAGATTTTTGGGTAAAATGACTAATGTCACTGCAAAGTAGAATTGGTGGCGCAAAAAATAAGTCATCATATGGATTTACAGGTGCAAAATTGAAAGGGTTATGATTTTTAAAAGGTAAGGAGGAAAAAACTAAAGTGAAGAAAACAGAAAAACGCTCCGTCCTTAAAGGGTTAATAAAGTTTTGGGCACCACTGATTAGTCTGGGGCACAGTGACAGGCGGAGGGGTCTTAATGATTTTTGGGGGACAGTGATAGGGGGAAACGGTCTCACTGATTAGTGGGGGGCACAGTGACCGGCGGAGGGGGTCTCGCTGATTAGTGGGGGGCACAGTGACCGGCACAGGGGGTCTCACTGATTAGTGGGGGGCACAGTGAGCAGCAGAGGGGGTCTCACTGATTAGTGGGGGGGCACAGTGAGCGGCAGAGGGGGTCTCACTGATTAGTGGGGGGCACAGTGACCTGCAGAGGGGGTCTCACTGATTAGTGGGGGGCACAGTGCCGGCAGTGGGGTCTCACTGATTAGTGGGGGGCACAGTGACCGGCAGAGGGGTTTCACTGATTAGTGAGGGGCACAGTGACGGGCAGAGGGGTCTCACTGATTAGTGAGGGGGCACAGTGACGGGCAGAGGGGTCTCACTGATTAGTGGGGGGCACAGTGACCTGCAGAGGGGTCTCACTGATCAGTGGAGGGGTCACACTGATCAGTGGGGGGCACAGTGACCCGCGGAGGGGTCACACTGATTAGTGGGGGGCACAGTGACTGGCGGAGGGGTCTCACTGATTAGTGGGGGGCACAGTGACCGGCAGAGGGGGTCACACTGATTAGTGGGGGGCACAGTGACCGGCAGAGGGGTTTCACTGATTAGTGGGGGGCACAGTGACGGGCAGAGGGGTCTCACTGATTAGTGGGGGGCACAGTGACGGGCAGAGGGGTCTCACTGATTAGTGAGGGGCACAGTGACGGGCAGAGGGGTCTCACTGATTAGTGAGGGGCACAGTGACGGGCAGAGGGGTCTCACTGATTAGTGGGGGGCACAGTGAGCGGCAGAGGGGGTCACACTGATTAGTGGGGGGGACAGTGACCTGCAGAGGGGTCTCACTGATTAGTGGGGGGGCACAGTGCCGGCAGTGGGGTCTCACTGATTAGTGGGGGGCACAGTGACCGGCAGAGGGGTTTCACTGATTAGTGGGGGGCACAGTGACGGGCAGAGGGGTCTCACTGATTAGTGAGGGGGCACAGTGACGGGCAGAGGGGTCTCACTGATTAGTGGGGGGCACAGTGACCTGCAGAGGGGTCTCACTGATCAGTGGAGGGGTCACACTGATCAGTGGGGGGCACAGTGACCGGCGGAGGGGTCACACTGATTAGTGGGGGGCACAGTGACTGGCGGAGGGGTCTCACTGATTAGTGGGGGGCACAGTGACCGGCAGAGGGGGTCACACTGATTAGTGGGGGGCACAGTGACTGGCGGAGGGGTCTCACTGATTAGTGGGGGGCACAGTGCCCGGCGGAGGGGTCTCACTGATTAGTGGGGGGCACAGTGACCGGCGGAGGGGTCTCACTGATTAGTGGGGGGCACAGTGACCGGCGGAGGGGTCTCACTGATTAGTGGGGGGCACAGTGACCGGCGGAGGGGTCACACTGATTAGTGGGGGGGCACAGTGACCGGCAGAGGGGTCACACTGATTAGTGGGGGGCACAGTGACCGGCGGAGGGGTCACACTGATTAGTGGGGGGCACAGTGACCGGCGGAGGGGTCTCACTGATTAGTGGGGGGCACAGTGACCGGCGGAGGGGTCACACTGATTAGTGGGGGGCACAGTGACCGGCGGAGGGGTCACACTGATTAGTGGGGGGCACAGTGACCGGCGGAGGGGTCTCACTGATTAGTGGGGGGCACAGTGACCGGCGGAGGGGTCACACTGATTAGTGGGGGGGCACAGTGACCGGCAGAGGGGTCACACTGATTAGTGGGGGGCACAGTGACCGGCGGAGGGGTCACACTGATTAGTGGGGGGCAAAGTGACCGGCAGAGGGGGTCACACTGATTAGTGGGGGGCACAGTGACCTGCAGAGGGGTCTCACTGATTAGTGGGGGGCACAGTGACCGGCAGTGGGGTCTCACTGTGACTTTTATCACGTGACAATCTCATCTCTGCTCCATATACACCTCAGTCCATGCTCCTCCTTATAATTCTCCCATCCCCCCAGTTTCTCACACATTTCTTCCCTGAGGATGCTGGGAGTTGTAGTCCGTGTAATCAAATAAGGTGATTGTGCTGCCGTGATATACATACACACAGTATATAGATACATACACACAGTATATAGACAGACACGGCCATGTTCATATCTGTACCCCGTTATACAACACAACCCCCGTATAATACGAGCTGTACCGCCCGAGTCTACACCGAGCCCTGCCGGGTACTCCCAGCTATACATGACAGGGGTATGAGGAGGGCTAGGAGCCCCGGGGCCCGGGAACGGCACTTACCTCACGACACGTCCCTGTCCCAACAGGGTTTGTCTGAAGAAACTTTCCCGCCCGCGCCTCTCTGCTCCGTCACTGGGAAATGATTACAACAGCGCCACCTGTAGGCGAGAAAGAGGTAGTGCGCCCCCACTGGTCTCTGTGAGGACTACAAGTCCTCTGCACTGAAACATTGTAACGAACAGCACAGGAAAGGAATTTGCTCGGCTAATGTGTTCCCCTCACTGGGGATGTTGTGGCAAACTTTAACCCAGTGTTTTCCAACCAGTTGCAAAACTACAACTCCCAGCATGGCCGGACAGCCTTCGACTGTCAATGTAAGATGTAGCATGTTCTTGGTGGGGATTTTTATTTACTGTCATTTTGCATAGGCTATTTAAGAAACCATATGGAAAAACCTATGGGAAAATGGCTGACATACTTTTAAAGGTGTTTTGCCATCTAAAGACGTTATCCCTTGTCCACAGCATAATGTAGTTTCCCAACCAGGGTGCCCCCAGCTGTTGCAAAACTCCAACTCCCAGCATGCCCGGACAGCCTTCGGCTGTCCGGGCATGCTGGGAGTTGTAGTTTTGCAACAGCTGGAGGCACCCTGGTTGGGAAACACTGCTTCTACCCCTTATTTTTGTCTATGTATATACTTGTTACTGCCCTATATTCGCTGTGTACATCAGAACAATACACCCTATACCGTCACGTAACGCATCTACGTTGGTATTTTGTCTCAAAAGTGCGATCGTCTGGGGTCCTTGATGTCACTATAGGGTGAAACTGGGGGGGAAAAAAACGTATTAATTCAGGAAATTTAAGGGGGGTTCACTTACGCCATGTTCAAATTCACGATATTTCGCAAATATATGGACGAATATTCGTCCTATATTCGATGTATTTGTGGTTATTTTTGTTTTGCGTAAATGCGCATGCAGATATCTATATCTCCTATCTATCATATCTATCTATCTATCTTATCTATCATGGGGGAGATTTATCAAAACCCATGCAGAGGAAAACTTGCCTAGTTGCCCATAGCAACCAATCAGATCGCTGCTTTCATTTTTATGAAGGCCTGTGAAAATGAAAGAAGTGATCTGATTGGTTGCTATGGGCAACTGGGCAAGTTTTCCTCTGCACAGGTTTTGATAAATCTCCCCCCATATCTCCATCTCCATCATATCTCCCTTCTATCTATCTATCTATCTCATATCAAATCTATCATAATCTCCCTATCTATCTATCTCATATCTATCTCATATCTATCTATCTATCTCATATCTATCTATCTATCTCATATCTATCTATCTATCTCATATCTATCTCATATCTATCTATCTCATATCTATCTCATATCTATCTATCTCATATCTATCTATCTCATATCTATCTATCTCATATCTATCAATCTATCTATCTATCTATCTATCTCATATCTATCTATCTAATATCTATCTATCTCATATCTATCTATCTATCTCATATCTATCTATCTATCTATCTCATATCTATCTATCTCATATCTATCTATCAATCTCATATCTATCTATCTCATATCTATATCATATCTATCTATCTCATATCTATCTCATATCTATATCTATCTATCTCATATCTATCTATCTCTTATCTATCTATCTATCTATCTCATATCTATATCTATCTATCTCATATCTATCTATCTATCTCTTATCTATCTATCTATCTATCTATCTATCTATCTCATATCTATCTCATATCTATCTATCTCATATCTATATCTATATCATATCTATCCATCTCTCCTATCTCATATCTATCTCTCATATCTATCTATCTATCTATCTATCTATCTCATATCTATCTCATATCTATCTATCTATCCATCTCTCCTATCTCATATCTATCTATCTCATATCTATCTATCTATCTCATGTCTATCTATCTCATATCTATCTCTCCTATCAATCTATCTATCCATCTCTCCTATCTATCTCCATCTCCTATCTATCTCATATCCATCTATAGATCTACATGCCAGACTTGGAGCACCTATTAAAGGGGTACTCTGGTGGAAAGTTAAACAGATTTGTAAATTTATAAGAAGTGAGAAGAAGATTTCCGGCACTGCTGGCTGGTTAGCTGAGTGGATCGGTGTGGACCGCACTAGCTTATACGAGGCTGTGTTTGCTGCAGTATACGGGGGTGCTAGGTGAAGGTGCACAAGTCGCTATTTCCAATATAAAGGTATGAGAAAAACCGCACTCACCCGTATATCTTCACGCAGGATACAATTTATTCCAACATAGTGACAAGAGAGTCCATGGAACACAGAAGTGGCAGGTCAGCTAGGACTCTCAGGAGCGTTCCACTTCTGTGTTCCATGGACTCTCTTGTCACTATGTTGGAATAAATTGTATCCTGCACGAAGATACACGGGTGAGTGCGGTTTTTCCCATACCTTTAGATTTGTAAATTACTTCTATTTAAAAAATCTTAATCCTCCCAGTACTTATCAGCTGCTGTATGCGCCACAGGGATTTCTTTTCTGTCTGACCACAGTGCTCTCTGCTGACACCTGACATGGACAGAGGTGTCAGCAGAGAGCACTGTGGTCAGACAGAAAAGAAATTCAAAAAGAAAAGAACTTCCTGTGGAGCATACAGCAGCTGATAAGTACTGGAAGGATTAAGATTTTTAAATAAGTAATTTACAAATCTGTTTAACTTTTTGGCACCAATTGATTTTAAAAACATTGTTTTCCACTGGAGTACCCCTTTAATAAATATGGAGTAGGTGAAAGGGATGGCACTTTACATATGGATATGCTGGTCTTGGTAAATTCCCTCATAGCGTCTGTTCACATGTAGCGCATCAGTAGTGTGTTTTACGCTGCGGATGCGCCACTGGCAGTCACAGCGACGGCAGAGCAAGCTCACTGCTGCGGCCGGGTAGCTCTTTGTGCCCGTTCGTGACTGCTGGCGGTTATTCCGCTGCTACGAGTGGACACAGAGCTTCCCATCAGCAGCACCCTGACTACCAGCGGCGCATCCGCAACGTGAAATACACTTGGGATGCCCCATGTGTGACCCTACCCTTAGGGTGTATTAACATGTTCAGTACCCTGCACATATTTGATACACAGGATTTGAAGCTGCGTTCAGTCATTTACATTGAAATCTTCAGCATAAAATCCTCTGCTTCGTTTACAAGGCTGGATCTGCAGTGTATTTTATGCTGTGGAGCCGCCGACGATGGACCCCTACAGTGTGCCTCAGATGTGCCTGCTTGGAGTGGCAATCCACCGCTACAAGCAAACACACTGCGATGTGCGAGTCGCCGTGCGAATGCGCAGTATATTCACACACATCACGGCTGCTCTCGGCCTAACTCAGGTAGCAAGGAGAGCAGTCGCGATATGTGCAAGTACACCGCGCATGCGCGCTGCGACTCGCATATCGCAGCAGTGTGTGCCATTAGGGGTATTTCGTGGGCGGCCCCGCCCGTGTGAATGAGTTCTACGGCGGGTTCACACTACGGAATTTTCGAGCAGAATTCCATTTTGAAATTCCACTCGGAAATTCCGATGCAGCAGAGTCCCATTGCTGGGGCACAGTGCACAGCTGCAGAGTTTTTTCAGGCAGAAAAAATCCCCTGCCAAAACTCTGCCAGAACATCAAACTTGTTCTCCGCTTCGCAGACATTGTGGTCGCTGGCCGCACTCGGAATCTCTGACCGGAATTCCTCGAAAAAAAAATGAAAAAAAACATCCTGTGGATAGGAGCCAATAGCCGGATCGCAGGGGGGTCTGGCTTTCCTAGCTGCATAAAAGGGTATACGGCATGCGCTGCATGTACTGTCTATGGCAGTGGTCTCCAACCTGGGGACCTCCAGATGTTGCAAAACTACAACTCCCAGCATGCCCGGACAGCCAACGGCAGGAGATACCAGAGAGTAGAGGCCAGGGTGAAGGTGTACTCCGCCGCTAGACATCTTATCCCCTATCTGCCGCATCACCCCAGTTATCCAGTGCACAGAGCGAACTCTGGCGATCACAGCCGCCACCCCCCCCCTCCATTTATGTCTATGGGAGGAGGCGAGCCAGCTTTGTACTAGCCATCACACCCCCTCCCATAGACATGAATGGAGGGGCGTGGTGTGACATCACAGATCATTCTGTGGCCATAACGCCACAGCGCTGATCCAGAGATCACGGGCGGCGGGTGTGCCCCACAATCAGACATCTGAACCCCGAGAGTCTAGGGGCGGAGTACCCCTTTATTCTCGACAATCGTGTGTCTCCCCCCCCCCCCCCCCCCATGCCATTTCATCACCTCCGTGTGGCATTTATGAGGTTTGCAGGACTGGTGTATATTCTGTGACCTCCCGCAAGTTTATGGAGTCCTACAGGACTCTACCAGAGTGTGCTGCACTAGGGTATCTCCATAGACAGTTTATAGAGCGCGCGCCATCTATCGCGCCATGTAGCTGGAGCAACCGCCTTCGGACGCTTATCCCCTATCCTATGGATCTGTAGGTTTTATTGCTACTAATCTGGGGTCAATGGGACTTTTTTTTTTCTGAGATATGACCAAAAACGTGTAATTCTTGCATATTTTTTTTATTTATTTGTTTTTTTACATCATTTTCACTGGAACAGGTACCGTCCAGTACCTTTTTATTTGGTTTGGCCGTGTGGCTCTCATTGAAAGGGGTACTTTAGTAGAAAACTTTATTTTTATTTTTTTTAAATCAACTGGTGCCAGAAAGTTAAACAGATTTGTAAATTACTTCTATTAAAAAATATTTACCCTTCCAATACTTATTAGCAGCTGTATACTAGGGATCGACCGATTATCGGTATGGCCGATATGATCGGCCAATAATCACGATTTTGGGCATTATCGGTATCGGCAATTACCTTGCCGATAATGCCCCACACCGCCCCCGGCCCCATTGCCCCCAGTTTTATAATTACCTGTTCCTGGGGCCCACGCTACTTCTTGCTCCTGCTGCGTCCTGCGTTACGCTGTGGGCAATGACGAGTGACGTGCGCGACGTGACGTCACAGTCAGTGCGCACAATGACAGCTCAGGAGGATGCCACCGGAGCCAGATGTAGAGTGGACCCCGGGAACAGGTAATTATAAAACTGGGGATGGGGGGAGGCAATAGGGCCGGGGCGGTGTGGTGTGGTGGGGGGGTCGGTCGCGATGCGGCGGGGGGCGGTCGTGGTGCGGCGGGTCGGGGGGCGATGCGGGGAGCGGTGATAGGACTCAGGACCTCCAGACAGGCAGGGGGAGAGTAGCGGGTGGCGGCGGCCTATGGCACCGCAAAAGCCACTGCAGTGCATTGATTTAAAGCCCCCGCTTTAAATCAATGATCTGCAGCGGCGTCGCAGGGGGATAAATAGCCGATAACTTATACCGGAATATCGGTATAAGTTATCGGCCCTAACAAACAGATATCGGTCGATCCCTACTGTATACTACAGAGGAAATTCTTTTCTTTTTACATTTCTTTTTTTCTTGTCCACAGTGCTCTCTGCAGACACCTCTGTCAGTGGCAGGAACTGTCCTACATAGGTTTGCAATGGGGATTTTCTCCTGCTCTGGACAGTTCCTGATACGGGCATTAGGTGTCAGCAAAGAGCACTGTGGACAAAAAAGAAATTAAAAAAGAAAGTATACAGCTGCTAATAAGTACTGGAAGGGGAAAGGTTTTTTTTAATAGCAGTCATTTACAAATCTGTTTAACTTTCTGGCACCAGTTGATTTAAAAAAAGAAAAAGTTTTCCACCGGAGTAAAAGGAGCAGGTCCATATATTTTAGGTTTCTTTTTCTGTATCTGATAAAGTTGTAACCAGATTTCAGTTGTGCAGCCATTTGTTTATGCAGGATCACTTTACTTGTTAATATCCCCATGCAGATGCATGGAGTTTTACGCTGCAGGTTTTCCACAGCAGAAAATCTGCAGCACCCCAACTGAAGTCAATGTAATCTTCTGAAGATTTTCCACTGCGACTAAAAACCACAGCAGGAAACTTGCACAAGATTCATCGGTGTGAACGTAAGAGTACGTTCACACGGGCGGATTACCTGGGGAATTCGCAGCAGGTTTTGCTACCATTGACCTCAATGGGTAATAAGGAAAATCTGCAAATCTGCCTCTATTGTGGATTTTCTGCTGACCCATTGAAGTCAACGGTAGCAAAATCTGCTGCGGATTTACCACAGCAAATATGCTGTGGAAATTCAGCAGATAATCCAGACCCTACGATTGGGTTCACACAGTTTTAAATTTTCAGCGTGCATTTTTGGATTTTCCTGGAACATGCGGACACATTTTATTCTGCGGACGCATATTCCAGGATAATTGGCAAATATATTTTAAAATACGTGCTGAATTTTGCACTGTGTCAACCCAGCCCAAGAGGATAAAGTGCATTTTAAACATGCATTACAAAAAAATAAATAAAAAAAATAAAAAAATTATTTATATATATATATATATATATATATATATATATATAATTTTTTTTTTTTTTTTTTTTTTTTTTTTTTTAAGATGCAGCATGTTCTTGGTGAGGATTTTTAAAAAATCTTAATCCTTCCAGGACTTATTAGCGGTTGTATGCTACAGAGGAAATTCTTTTCTTTTTGGATTTCTTTTCTGTCACGACCAAAGTGCTCTCTGCTGACACCTCTGTCCATGTCAGGAACTGTACAGAGTAGGAGAAAATTCCCATAGAAAACCTATGCTGCTCTGGACAGTTCCTTAAATGGACAGAGGTGTCAGCAGAGAGCACTGTGGTCATGACAAAAGAAATCCAAAAAGAAAAACATTTCCTCTTTAGTATACAGCAGCTGATAAGTACTGGAAGGATTGAGAATTTTTAATAGAAGTAATTTACAAATCTGTTTAACTTTCTGGCACCAGTTGATTTATAAAAAATGAAAAAATAAGTTTTCTACCGGAGTACCCCTTTAAAAAGTCATATAGAAAAACCTATGGGAAAATGGCTAAAACCACACCTCAAAAAAAGACACTCTTAAGGTGGTTTTGACATCTAAAAAAGTTATTCCTTATCCATGGCATAGCGAAGTATCCCAACCAGGGTGCCTCCAGCTGTTGCAAAACTACAACTCCCAGCATGCCCGGACAGCCTTTGGCTGTCCGGGCATGCTGGGAGTTGTAGTTTTGCAACAGCTGGAGGCACCCTGGTTGGAAAAACACAGGCACAGGGCATAACAAGCAATATGGCGGTCATTAATACCTGCTATGAACACTTAGGTGGCAAAAAAAATAATAATAATAACAAACAAAAAATATTAAAAACAAACATGTATTTTAATAAAAATTTTAAAATTCAAAATTTAACAGCTCAGAATTATAAATAGCACGAAGAGAAACGGCCGATCGTTCAATGGTATTATCCATGTTATCTGTCCACGGAAGAGACAAAAACACTGCAGGGATTTAATACAAGTTAAAAAAAAAGAAAAATGTTAAACATATGTACAAGACTAAAATTATTATTATTATTATTAGCGGATCACACCGAGAGCCGGGTCCTTCTCCAGTCTGCAGGAAATTAGGAAAATATATTTTTATTTTAATAAGATAACATGGGGCAGGTGTAGAGGTGTTCTGTGAGATGAGGCACAAAAAAAAATAAAAAAGTGGCTGCTTTCTGCAGGAAACAGCGTCACTTTTCTTCTTAGGCGGCGTGTGGTATTGCATCTCAATTTTATTTTATTTAGATAGGGATAAAACTGAAATAGTAGACAGAATGGGGGGTCATTTATCATAGTTTGCTATGTATTCCTTTTTTTAGTTTTTTTTTTCTTACAATTTTTTTGCTTAAGTGCGACTTATCATCAAATGCTTTCAGCCTGTTGATAAATTTCTTTCAGGTAAGCAATTTTTTATTTTTTTTATTTTATATATATATATATATATATATATATATATATATATATATATATATATATATTTTTTTTTTAACATAACTTCAGTAGTGGCTTTTTCTGCTCCATGTCTGAGTAAATTTTGTAGTTTTTTTTCCTAGGATGCGACTTTTTTTTTGACTTTTCGCACTTGATAAATCTCTGACCACTGCAAGTCAAAAATCCCGTTTTGTTGTGGTAATCAATATTTGTTTTTTTTTCTTTTGCTTAGGGCACTGCACAATCAAAAAGTCACACAAAAATGAGAGTAGTCGCACATGCGACTTTTTTGCAACAATTTTAAAAGGAAAAAAAAAAACCAACAAACTACAACATTTCTTTGATAAACGTCCCCCAATAGTGATTCACACGGTGGAATATTTGAGCGGAATCAGAATTTTTTTTAATGGGATTCAGCAGAATAAAGTGTGTTCATTCCTGCTGCAGAATCAGCTCGAAAACGCATTGCCGTCTATGGAGACGACGCATTTCCCAGCAGTCCCAGCGTCGGCTTGTCCTGCTAGCAGAACGGCCACATGGAAATTTTCCATTTGGACATTCAACCATGTGAATGGAGCATTATACTCCTCACAGATTAGCAAATTTAAAGGGGTACTCCACTGCTCCAGCGTTCGGAACATTTGCCACGCCCCCTGCTATAGACTTGCATTGAGGGGGCGTGACGTGACTTCAAAAAGGGGCATGGCCATGACCTCAAGACCCTCACCCAACGTTCGGAACAAAATGTTCCGAGCGCTGGGGCAGAGTACCTTTTTAATGAGCATTCTCCCGTCCCGGTCTGATGACCCGACCTAAAACGTGGTCAGGCCGGGTCTTGAACCTGTAATGCCGATGCTCATTAAAATGCTCATTAAAGGGGTACTCTGCTGCTCAGCGTTTGAAACAAACTGTTCCATACGCTGGAGCTGGGAGCTTGTGACGTCATAGCCCCGCCCCCCTCATGACATCACATCCCGCCCCCTCAATGCAAGTCTATGGGAAGGGGTGTGACGGCTGTCACGCCCCTCCCATAGACTTGCATTGAGGGGGCGGGGCATGATGTCATGTTAGGGCAGGGCTATGACGTCACGAGTACCCGGCGCCGGCTTCAGCGTTCGGAACAGTTTGTTCCAAACGCTGAGCAGCGGAGTACCCCTTTAAATACATTCAGCTGTAGGGAGCCATAGGCTATGTTCACATGACAGAATCTCTGCTATTCAGCAAGCAAAAAGCAGACTGCCGAAATTACAGCAGTATTCCAGAAGAATTTTCCTGCTTTCCCAATACAGACACACCCCCTACCATAGACATGAATAGAGGAGGCGTGGCTTGGCAAGGGTGGGGGGTGTTAGGACTTGACATCACGACCACTGGCGCAAGAACCCGGCCCATCAGTGGGACCCCCGTGATCAGATATCTTATCCCCTATAATTTGGGTAGGTGATAAGATATCTAGCAGCGGAGTTCCCTTTAAACTTTAATGGGGCTCTAAACGGAAGTCCGCAAAATTTAAAGACAAGTCTTAATATTTAGTAGAATCCGGAATTTCCACAGTGGAATCTCAGTCGCGGAAATTCCGGTGTGTGTGAATGGAACAGTGGAATCCCAATCGATGTTAACGTGCAGTAAATTCCATGTTAACATAGCCATAGGGCAGGTACAGGCAACCTACAAGCACTGCAGATGCTTAGGACTACATCTCCCATGATGCTTTGGCAGTATTTTGGCTGTAAAGCATTATGGGAGATGGAGTCCAAAACATCTGCAGTGCCGAAGGTTGCCTATACCTGCCCTAGGGGCAGATTTCTGCACTCCGACATGACTGCTTTCCATCCCTTTTCTGAGCTGCAATACCGTACACAGCCATAGATATGGGTGGTGCTGTTCTATACAAATACCGGTAAGCAGAGCCTGTTTTCTTCTCTCATATGACACCTTTAAAAGACCATCTTCCAAATACTGAAAGGGAAGGAATAACACTGAGGCGCAGACTATCTTGACCTGCTTTACATAGACCGTGCACCTAGTTATTTAGGGCTGCTTTATGAATGGCGGTCACTCCACTCTACAGATGAAGCCTTCCATGTAAAAGAAGATGACCAGAGATGGCAGTATATACAGTACTATATTCTAGAGCAGTGGTCTACAAACGGTTTCCCTCCAGCTGTTGCAAAACTACAACTCCCAGCATGCCCGGACAGCCAACGGCTGTCCGGGCATGCTGGGAGTAGTAGTTTTGAAGAACCTGTATCACAATTTCCTTCTTCGGCTGGGTTCACACCACGTATTTGAAATACAGTTCCCTTATAAGTTTTCTATGTCAAAACCGTACGGAACTGTATTGAAAACTGTATTGAAAACCGTATGCCAAAAGATGCATCAGGTTGTGTCCGTTTTGCATCCTGTACGGTTTTGTCAGTTTTTTCCCCCTGTACCCAAAACCATAGCCTACCACGGTTTTTGGTCTGGGTGAAAAACCGTATTGAAATTTTTTTTTTTTTTTTTTTTAACATTGGAGTCAATGGGAACCGGACGTGCGTACGGTTCCATACAGTTGTCACCATAAGTTTATTTTTTTTCTTAGAATTTCAATCAAACTTTACTCATAATGTAATGAAAAGTTAAGAACGTATACAATTTTTTTTTTTCTTACACGGATGCAACCGGACCGTATACGGATTAAAATTTGTACACACTTTTTGATGGAGTTTAGTCCGATTTTGAGGAATTTGTTTTTCATCAAAAACCTGATACGGGAACTGTATTTCAAAAACGTGGTGTGAACAAAGCCTTACACCTAAAACTTGCTAGGAAGACCAATACCAAAAAGGAATTTACTGTGATCACATCCCATCAGTCCATTTACAGCAATAAATACATATTACTATTATTAACATATTTGCATAGTTAGGAGCCGGCTTATTAGAATTAATCCATGTATCTTTATATACATACAGAAAAGAAATATGCGCTGTATAATATATACTTCAAATTCTTCAAAAATAAATTTCCAGCAGCTGTGTCCTCCACTGTCTTAACTTTGGCAGATGTTTATAGATATAGATAGATGGATAGAGACAGACAGAGAGAGATATATAGATATATATCTATATATCTCTGTCTGTCTATCTCTATCTATATCTATCAACATCTGCCCAAGTTAAGACAGTGGAGGACACAGCTGCTGGAAATTGATACAACCAAGAACTGAGAATTCTGTACCAGAGACTCCATTCACTAGACTGAATCTGCACGGAAGTGCATTGCTGTCTGCGGTTTTTTCCAACAGGCTAACTCCAGCTGTTGCAAAACTACAACTCCCAGCAAATGCTGTCCGGGAATGCTGGAAGATGTAGTTTTGCAACAACTGGAGGCACCCTGACTGGGAAACACTGAATTACATAGTCAAGCCTTTCACAGTATTTTATTGGCTGCTTGTTAGCAATAGACTCTAGGGGGATTTTTTATTTATCTATTTTTTGGGGGGCAGTAAATTGTCAAAATTTTGCGCAATGGGTTAAAAAACTATAAGTTGCTAACTTTGTGCAAATCACCTAGACCTATTCACAAACACAACTTCCATATAGTGTGGCATGGTCAACTTTTTTCAGTGGTCGGTGATTTAAATTTTCGCACAGGAGTCTGGCAGCGGGTTGCCCCTCCTTTCTCCATTCAGAACATATGAATGCTCAACCAGGGAGAATGTTCACATGTATGGAGGGATAAGGGAAGATAGCTGTTGGCCAAGCAAACATTATCCCATGTGATGATTGAGGAAGATCTCAGATGCCAATATGTCCAGTGGTTATTCAATAATTTAATCATTTGGTGACTGTCCCTTTAAAAGCAGTGTTTCCTATCCAGGGTGCCTCCAGCTGTTGCAAAACTCCAACTCCCAGCATGCCCGGACAGCCAAAGGCTGTCCGGCCATGCTGGGAGTTGTAGTTTTGCAACATCTGGAGGCACTCTGGATGGGAAACACTGCTCTTAAAGGGACAGTCACCAAATCTAAAAGCAAAAAGAGTGTTATTTAAAAAAAATCTATATGCATTTCCCCACACTGCTTCTGCCTAAAAAGGGATACTGGGAGTTATACTTACACAACTACATGATCAAAACTTGACACCAACCTCTCCCATATAAAAAAACAAAAAAAAAAAAATGTAGACTTAAGTCTCCATCTTTACAAAACACCAATGTTACAACGGTATCCTAAAATATTATCATTCACTGTAGCTTCATTTGGCAATTTTTTTTACGTATGAAAAATACAGCCGGTTATTATATATTTAGTAAAATCTGTATAAAATTGAGGTATCCACCTTGTGTATAAATCTTCTCTTGAAAAAAAATAAAAATAAAATCAAAAATCAAAAAAAAGGACAGAACATTATATGCAGTATCCAGAGAGCCATCTGCCGCAAGGAGTCCAGGAGCGCCGGAGATTCCGGTTCTGAGCAGCGGTCAGAAGCCACATGATTCATCGCAAGACTTAAATAAAAGTTTTGGATCAAACGTTCTCAGATTTGCGCGCTTTCGTTATTCGTGGCCATTGGCTTGTTTCTCTGCCTGCTCCAGCACTTGGACTAAAATCTCATCCACTACGTCCACATCGTAGTCCACCTGCTCCAAATCCAGCTCTGGCATCAACGTGGTGAGTAACTGGGCGACGTGAATTCTCAGAGTCCGTAATTTGATCCTGTAAAGAGAGAAGTGTAAAACATGTAAAAAGGAGTCTATGCAATTAAAAGGGGAAAAAATAAAGAAAAAATGTAAATAAAAACAAATATTTTACATAATAAGTGAATAATAATTTTTAATAATAAATTAAATAAGGAATTAATACATTAAATGCTAATAAATAAAATTAGAACATTCATTATAATACAAGTTATTTTTTATTTACTAATTAGCATTACATTTATTAATTCATTAATTTATTATAAAACAAATTGGTAATTATTAATTCATTATGTCTAGAGATATACATTTCATAATGAATTAATAATTGCCTTATTTTTTTAATAAGATAAATGAATAAATTAAATGCTATTAAATTAGAAACATTATAATACATGTATTATAAAAAAAGTATTAATAAAAATACATTTTATAATTTTTTAATTTATTAATTATTAGCATTAATTCTTTAAATTATTACAAAATAAGGTAATAAATTCATTATGCATTATTTAATTTTTTAATTATTTTTATTTATTTGTTATTTAATAGTACATTTTCCTTAATATAAAAGATATAATGATCATAACAAATCTTGTTTATAATTATTATTTTTATTTTATTTTTTTATTATTTGTTGTTATTTAACCCCTTGGGGACAAAGCCCATTTTAACCTTAAAGGAGTACTCTGGTGCAGAGTGTTCCTGCTCTGTCCTGCCAGGGCTGCAAAAAAAAATGAAAATAAACCATCACTCACCTTCCTGGGTTCCCGCGGAGCGCCACTACAGCTGATCGGTCCTCTGGTCCATTCTCTTCATACTTCATACTTCCGTGTAACGAAGCGTCACATGGCGCTCAGCCTATCGCCGGCCGCCGCGATGTTCTGCCTCGGTCGGTAATAGGCTGAGGGCCATGTGACGCTTCGTTACACCCGGAAGTATGAAGAGGATGGACCGGAGGACTGATCAGCTGTAGTGGCGCTCCGCGGGAACCCAGGAAGGTGAGAGATGGTTTATTTTCATATTTTTATTGCAGCCCGGGCAGGACGGAGCAGGAATACTCTGCACCAGAGTACTCCTTTAAGGACCCGGCCATTTTTTGCAAATCCGACCACTGTCACTTTTTTAGCATTAATAACTTATGCTTTTACTAATGAATTTGATTCCGAGATTGTTTTTCATGACATTCTACTTTATGTTAGTGGTAAATTTTTGTCGATACAGTACTTGCATCATTTCTTGGTGAAAAATTCTAAAATTTCATGAAAATTTTGAAAAATTAGCATTTTTCTCATTTTGAAACTCTCTGCTTGTAAGGAAAATGGATATCCCAAATAAATTATATATTGATTCACATATACAATATGTCTACTTCATGTGGGCATCATAAAATTGACATGTTTTTAACTTTTTGGAGACATCAGAGGGCTTCAAAGTATAGCAGAAATGTTCCCGATTTTTAAACTCGTTTTATTGGAAAATTTACATAAACAGCACAGTAGCAGGATTGGTCCACATACGACAATATAGTACAATGGCATCCAAATGGAACATCAGAGTGTGTAGCAGACAAAAGAAAACGTCAGTGGATAAAGCATACCAAACAATACAAACTTATATACAATAATCGGAACATACTCCTTCTCGAGCACTGTATCATAGCAATATACTTGACTGCACATGGGATAGCAATCAAATGAGTAATCAAAAACATCAGGCAAGAATTCTGTAATAACCAACCGGCCAGCGTGACCAGGTAAGTAGTATGGCATAAAGTTATTATGAGATACTTAGAGCGAAGGTACAGTATTTAAAAGGGGGAGCCAAAGGAACCAGAGGTCATCATAGATGTAAATGCCGAGGGAGAATAACGGGCAAGAGGGGATCCACACCAAAGGCCCCACACCTTATTAAACTTTTCAGGGCAGTTTCTATGCTTATAGACCAACTGTTTATAGGGGATAATGTTGTTAACCAGGTTCTTCCATTGTTTAAGAGATGGGGGGTCTAGGAGCCATCCACCGCAAGGCAGTGGCTTTCCTAGCAAGGAACAGCACCTCACGAAGGAATATTCTCACATGATGCTGCCAGGACTCCTCTGGTAACACTCCAACGAGGCAAACCAGGGGCTCCAAGGGTACCGGAATAGAGATAAGGGAGGATAAAAAAAACTGATAAACTCTTGCCAAAACGATTGAAGGAAGGGACACTGCCACAACATATGCCAAAAGTCTGCATCCGGGGCATGGCACCTATGGCAGTCACCAGAGGGTACATGCCCCATTCTACATAATCTTACCGGAGTAAGGTAACAATGATGAAGTATATACAGCTGAATAAGCTTATTATTGGCAGCTGGAGATACAGAGAGATGTGAGGACAGCACCTCCGTCCAGTCCTCCGCAGTCAAAGAGGGAATATGCTCCCTCCAATACTCCTCAGCAGTGTCACTAAGTTTGGCAATTTTAGTCCTAGTGAGGTGGGTGTAAAGAATAGAGATCAAACCCCTCGGGCCTTGCGATCGTAGAACACCTATAAGTGGATAGTCAGAAACGGGATGGAAACTGTGCATTCAGTGCGTGGCAGATTTGAAGATACTTATAGAATGCAGTGCGAGGTACCTGAAAGTCTTGCTGTACCTGAGAAAAGGTCTTAAGAGTATCCTCTCTATACATGTCACCCAGTCTAGTAACCCCGTGTGCAGTCCAGAAAGGGGGGTCTACGGCATCAGTCAAGTGCGTAAAGTGGGGATTATGCCTTAAAGGGAGATCGGCCTTAATGTCGGAATAGGAAACAGTTGACTGCGATTGTCGCCACACTTGCAAAGCTAGTTTATGCAAGGGAAGCAATCTACGAGCACGGGGAGGGGAACCCTCCAAAAACGCCCTCAAGGAGGTAAAACCCAGATAATGAGCCAGATGGTGTTCTGAATTAGGAAGGTGGATCATATACAAGCTAATGCCTAATATATCGGAGCTGTCCCGCCAGATAATAACACTTAAAGTCAGGAAGTACAGCTCCTCCCATATCCTTAGGTTGCTGTAAAGTAGTTATGTTCAATTTAGACCTACCCGAACCCCAAATAACGGGCATCAGTAATGAAGTAAGGGACTTAAAAAAGGAGACCGGGACCGGGTTGGAGGAGTGTTTTAACAAATAAAGGAGTTTAGGCAGATCAATCATCTTAACTAAATTGATCCTACCAGGGACCGTCAAATGAGTGCTCCCCAAACCCTAAACTTATCCCTAAAATAAGAGAGGCTAGACAAAACATTGACAGATAGGTCCATACCGTGTTCCCGGTGCATCACAATACCTAAGTATTTAAAGGAAGACACTACAGGTAAGCCACAAAAAACAGGCGACCCAGTATGAGGGAGTATAGGCAGATACGCTGATTTGGACCAATTAATCCTGAGGCCTGAAAAGTCTCCAAATCTATTAATGACAGCTATAGCAACAGGAAGGGTCTCAAGGGGACGAGACAAACACCTCTATGCCCCGATATGCTGGGTCCTGTCTAAGGAGGAGAGCCAGGGGCGCCACTGCCACCGCGAACAATAGCGGCTACAGGGGACACCCCTGACGTGTGCCCCTACCCAAAACAAAGGAGCCAAACCATTCATCATCAAACGGGCAGTAGGGGAAGAATATAAAATAGACACCCAACGACTAATTCCTGGGCCAAAACCGAAGCGGCCCAGAACTGCTCCCAAATATCCCCACTCCACCGAATTGAACGCCTTGGCCGCATCTAATGAGGCCAAGGCCCAATCTTCCTGCAGTGCCACCCCCAATTGAATAGCTACCTGCACACATCTGATGTTTTCAGAGGTAGATTTACTGAGCAGGAAACCTGATTGGTCCTTATGGACAATGGACATTCAATCGAGTTCAATTCAACCCAGTTCAATCGATTGGCAAGAATTTTCGTCAGTATTTTATAGTCAACATTGACCAGGAAAATGGGCCGATATGAACTACACAGGGAGGGATCTTTATCAGGCTTAAGCAAAACCACTATGTGAGCATCATACAAAGAGGGAGGGAGGTGACCACATCATATGCTGAGTCGTACATAGCTTTCAAAGGGGCCTCCAGCAGCTCAGCATATTTAACAAACACCTCCACAGGGAGGCCATCAGGCCCAGGCACCTTACCCCTCTGCATGTCAGACAAAGCCTCCGAAATCTCATCCGCTGTAATGGGAGCGTCCAACAGGGATAGCGCAGGGAACTGTATAGCGTTTAAATAGGAGATGAGGTCAGCATCTGAGTATGTCACCCGAGATGTATACAGAGAGGCGTAATATTGCTCAAACCGCTGAGCTATAAGCTCGTTAGACACGAACAATTGGCCTGACTCAGAAGCAATTTTAAGAATAGGGGGCGCGGCCCGGTTTTGATTAACCAGATGAGCCAGTAACTTGCTAGATTGGTTTCAGTGTTCAAAATAGAATTGTTTAGTGAAAAACAATTTACGGTTGTTCTTTTCATTGAGGTGAAGCATGTATTGCCTGCCAGTGGAGAGCCATGCATGCTTATTCAATTCAGTAGGGTCCGCTATATAGGAGGCCTCCAGTTCCATACACGAGCGCACCAGCTTGGCCTCCCTGATAGACGACTCCCTTTTAATATAAGAAATAGAGGATTTCAAACAGCCTCTCAGGTAGGCCTTGAGAGTCTCCCATAACAATAAAGCATCAGATACCGGATGATGCACAGCAAATAATGTCTGTAGCTGATCAGGTATTCTGTCCTGAGGGCCTAAAAGCTGCAACCAAAAAGGATGCACCTTCCACCTCCGAGCACCAGTCTCCTGGGACATCGCGATATCCACTACCAAAGGGGAGTGGTCAGAAATGGCACGTGGTCCAAAAGACACATTTTGCGCCAGGGTGTAAAATAAGGAGTTACAACAGGCCAAATCTATCCGTGACAGGGCATTACTACCAATAGAGTAACAGGAATATTGGATTAGACGGGGAAACCTGCATCTAAAAACATCCAACCAGCCCACCTCTAGCAAGGAGGCGGCTAAAGGAGTAGGAGTATGTGGCCTGGACAATGGAGGCGCTGCATGGAAACGGTCCATAAGAGGGTCAGGGGCAATATTAAAATCACCCAAGCATAACACTCGGGCATGGGGGAAGTATGCAGCAAACATAGCCGCCAAATGCAGCACCTCCAGTGTAGCAGGGGGGGGGGGGGGGGGGGAATATACACACCAATCAGGACGAACGGGGTATTGTTAATAAATGCGTGCACAAAAACATATTTTCCCGCCGGGTCCACACGGACCTGGTCCACCTCCCACCTGAATGATCTATGTACCAGCAGAGAAACACCCCTTGAGTATGTGGAATAGCAAGAGTGGCCCGCCCACTGAACCCATGACTTATTAAAAATACTCAAATTATCAGGAACCATATGGGTTTCTTGGAGGTATATAATATGGGGGTTATGACCCCGTAAATGCGAGAAGACCAGGGCTCTCTTTTTCGGAGTCCCCAATCCCCTGACATTCCAAGTGAGAAACCTTATGTTAGCCATACATATAGAATAGAAACATGGGCACGCAGGAGGAGGAGGCCAAAGAATATGGAGCAAATAGAAGAGCGCTTGTACCTGAAAACATAGAATAAAGTATGTCTCACTAACAGTAAGTGCAATAGAGCACCAACACAATCAAAGGAGCAAAGAACAAACATAATCAAAACAAACAGAAAACAGAGTCCAACAGTGTATACGGTAGAATCAGCATCAACATAGTGGCTCTAGGCCATGTGGGGGAAGCCTGTGTAAGGTCCATGAAATGAAGGCCCACTGACCCTCCGGCCCCCACCATATCAAACAAGGGGAAAGGAAAACCATAGGATGTCAGTCCTGGAGTATGCAGCAGCTCTCAATACTGTAAGATACAATCAAAGGAGGAAAAACAAAAAATAAACAGAGTATAGGAGGGAGGGGAAGGGAAAAAGGAGGGGCAAGAGAACAGAAAAACACAAAAAAAAGGGGGGGGGAAGAAGTGCAGGGAAGAGAAAAAGAACATTTAAAGGGGAAGCCACAGGAGAAAATGAAAAAGACTAGCAAACTGCAGGGGGAAGAAGACATAGCCCCGGCAAGGTGGAGAAATAAGACTCCTCAGTCCCGGAGAAAGAGTGTCCAGGTCCAGATTCAAACACGGAGCAACAAAAGGGAGATTCAGCGTCTAGGAGATCCTCTGCGGCGTCTGGCCCATTCAGCAGCTTCCCCAGGATCCGTGAAAAATATTGCACGATCACCATCCACAACCCTGAGACATGCAGGGTATGCCATAGAGTGAACGACTCCCAGGTCTCAACTTGTGTTTGACCTCCACAAATGTAGCCCTGCGTCGTTGGAGGTCCGCCGAAAAATCGGGGAAAATAGAAATCTTGGCGTTGTCATAGGTTATGTCAGGAGCCCTCCTGGCTAAACGAAGAATAAAGTCCCGGTCATTGCAATTAAATATTCTGGCAAGCAAGGGCCGTGGAGGGGCCCCTGGAGGAGGAGGCTTAGCAGGGACACAGTGCGCCCTCTCCACAGTAAAAGCAACTGAGTAGGAAGCATCAGGAAAAATTTCCTTAAGCCATCACTCCACAAAAGCCCCGGGCACCGAGCCCTCAGATCTTTGTGGCATACCAATAATACGAATATTATTCCTCCTCAGTCTATTTTCCAAATCATCATTTTTCTGCCTGCACAGTTCAAGTTGAGAGGTTAGATCAGAAATAGAGGTAGGACCTGGGGCCAGGGTATCTTCAATGGCAGAAATGTTCCCCTCAGTGTTAGTAACCCTCTCTCGCAGGGCCTGCATATCCTGCCGGAGTAGTCCCACATCAATCTTTACCTCCTCAATCTTGCCCGTGAGAGTCGTCTGGCAGGAGGTTATGGCAGCCAGTAGCTGTGCAGATACCTCACTCAGGGTCAGCTCTGGTACAGGCTCTCCGACCGCCGATGACTCAGGGCTGCGAGGAGAGGAAGCAGGGTGCAGCCTCGTGGGTATGTGTGAGGCGCGGGCGCCATCTTGGGCCGGGACTCGTGCAAACTCACTGAGTTTCTCAGCAGCCGCGCCACCCTTGTTCCGAGAAGGATCCTGTTTGGGAGACATCCTTGGGCACTAAGGTCGGGTCCAGAGTAGAAAGCGGGCCGAAATATCAGCAGGATTTATCCAGCTACAGGCGTAGGAGCGGGAGCGACCGCTCATGTCCGGCACTAGCCACGCCCCCCCGACCAGTTCAGTTTTAAGTGGATTTGAGGGGCCTTTCTGTGAGAAATGCCACAAAAATTATCCCATTTTATAAACTTCACCCCTCAAAGTTTTCAAAATGAAATTTAGAACCGTTGTTAACCCTTTAGGTGTTTCACAGGAATAGCAGCAAAGTGGAGGAAAAAAATCCTAATCTCCATTTTTAACACTCACATGTTCTTGGTAGCCCCATTTCTTTTATTTTTACAAGGGGTAAAAGGAGAAAAAGTTCCCCAAAATTTGTAGCCCAATGTCTCCTGATTAAGGAAATACCCCATATGTGGACAAAAAGTGGTCTGCTGGCGCACTACAGGTCTCAGAAAAGAAGGAGCGCTAGAGGGCTTTTGGAGAGAGAATTTGGCAGGAATTGAAGTTGGAGGCCATGTGGGTTTACAAAGCTCCTGTGTAGCCAGAACAGCGGAAGGCCCCCCCCCCCCCCCCCCCCCCCCCCCAAGTGACACCTTTATGGAAACTACACCACTTAAGGAATGTAATAAGCGTTACTTACACCTCACATGTTTTTGGAACAGTGGGCGGATAAATATGAAAAATTTGATTTTTAACACTAAAATTGTGGTGTTACCCCAAACTGTTCATTTTTACAAGGAAAAATTCCACTAAATTTGTACAACAACTTGTCCCCATAAAGGAAATACCTCATATGACAAAAAAGTGGTCTGCTGGCGCACTACAGGTCTCAGAACAGAAGGAGCACTAGTGGACTTTTGGAGAGAGAATTTGGCTGGAATTGTAGTTGGGGGCCATGTGCATTTACATAGCCCCCATGGTGGCAGAACAGCGGATCCCCTCTATCTTTGCCATCCTTTTTGAAACTACACCCCTCAAGGAATGTAACAAGGGGTACAGCGAGTATTTACTACTCAGTTTTTTTTTCTCAATAGTGGGCCGTTACATTTTTAAATCTGATTTTTAACACTGAATTGCTAGTGTTAGACCAATTTTTTTAAATTTTTAAATAGGGATTATAGGAAAAAAAGCCCCCAAAAATTTGTAGCCCAATTTCATAAGAGTAAGGAAATACCACGTATGTAGATGTAAAGTGCTGTGCGGGTGCACAACAGGGCTAAGGAGTGAAACAGCATCGAGCACTTTTTAGGCCAAAGGTGGTGATTTGCCCTGCAGTGGCAGAGTTCTAGACCTAAAATCTAAAAAAATTAAAAAAGTTTGAAACTACACCCCCTCAAGGAACGTAACAAGGGGCACAGTGAGTATTTACACCACACAGGTTTTTGGAACAGTGGCCAGTAAAATAAAAAAATAAAATAAATTTTTTTTTCATTTAAATGCTTGTGTTAACACAAAATGTTGCTAATTCACAAGGGCCAATAGGAGAAAAAGCCCCAAAAAGGTTTAGCTCAATTTCTCTAGAGTAAAAAAAATACCCCATATGTGGATGTAACCTACTGTGTGGGCACATAACAGGGCTCAAGACTCAGAGCTATGTTTGAGGGCTATGACCTTTCATTACCTGGTGGTTACATATATTCAGAGGAAAATGAAAAAAGAAACCCCCACGTGACTCCATTACAGACAGTACACCACCTGAGGGATCTTTATAGGGGTGAAGTGGACATTTGGAACGGACCGGAGTTTTTTTATATTTATTTTCCAGGAATGGATGAAGTGTAGTTTAGAAAAAAGGAAAATTGCCTCAGTATGATGACCCAAAGCATAGGCAAAATAAAACGTGTGCCCCCTACAAACCCTATGCTCTGCATCATTATGGGAATGTTTTTTTGGGTGGCCGTCCCTAAACTGTTACTCCGTGGTCAGCATTTGGAACAAACTGTTCCAAACGCTGGAGCCAGGAGCTTGTGACCTCATAGCCCCCTCATGACGGCACACCCCGCCCCCTCAATGCAAGTCTATGAGGGTTAAAAATTTGCCAGACGTTCGTAGTCAATTGGGAACGAGTCCCGGTCATCTACTCCTTCCGACAAGGCTCGTGTAGAGTGCGCTGGAGAGGGAGTGTGAGTGTGGCTGGAGGCCGGAGAGTCCACCATATTGTCCGCCTCCACAGCATGCCTGGGGCCAGAACCCCTGGCTTTTGTAACGATTGCGGTGACCCATTCTGAGCAGGTACCTCTCCATAAAGAGGTCCCACAGCCATGTAACCAGGTAGAGCCCAGTGAAGGGTGCGGGATGGGGGTAATAAGGTTTTTGTAGAGCTAGCAGGAGCGGAGCCGAAGTGCCATGCGTCCTTACAGCATGGCGCCGGAAGTTGACCATTTATTTCCATAAGGTTACATGTACGTGATGATGCGGGAAGTCATCCCTAATCACCACATATATGTACCTGATTTTTCAGGAATGGGTTAACAGGGATGTGGAAATCTTATCGCCCGACGGCAGGAACATGTAGTTCTGGGCGCCGGGCAGGTGAATTTTTCATGCATTTAGCCCTGTATCACTAAGCAGGGCCGGACCGACTTCCCCCTTTATTTTTATAATGCTGGTGTGAGGTGCAGACTGACAGGAGGAGCAGATGCAGACATGGGACGCAAGTCTGCATCTCACACCGGCGCTCAGGGTGTATAGAGCGGGCTCACGACTCAAGCCCACTCCATACCCGGCGGCCCACGGCTGATTTCAGTAGCCTGGGGCAGTCGATAATAGCCCGGCATGCAGCCTTCACTGCAGGCGGCTATTAACCCTTTAGATCGCCGCTGTCAAAGTTGACAGTGGTGTCTAAGGGGATCTTATAACAATCCCTGGTGGTCCAGTGGATACCCCCCCCCCCCCCCCCCCCGCCGCAGTGCAATCGTGGGAGGGGCGATCCACTGTAGAGGTAGCCAAAGGGCTAAAAATATGTAAAAATAATCGTATTTGGTAGTAGCACGTGCGTCATTGTCCGAACTATTAAATATAAATATATATCCTGTATGGTCAATGGCTTTAACGTAAAAAAAAATATCAAATCACAGAATTTTATGTTTATAACATCATAACCCAGAAAAAATTAAGTGCTCAAAAAGTCCGATCAATACCAAAATGGCACTTATAAAAATAGCAGATTACAACCCAAAAAATGAGACATCATACAGCCCAGTATACGGAAAAATAATATGTTATAGGAATCAGGAATTATTTTTCAAAAATTAAAAAGTTAAAAAGTAGTATTTAGTAAAACATACTTAACAAAATTGGTATTGGTATAATCAGGCTGACCTAAAGTATTAAAATAACATGTACGGTAAGTTTGACCACAAGGTGAATGTCGAAAAAATAATTTCTGGGGCTGAGCAAGTAATGCACACACACAGGAGCAGAGACTCTTGTCAAAGTTAAGAGTCCCTGATCCTGTACTTTGTTTACTATAAGTTCATGGTAAGTACTTACACGGCGGGTCCTAGCTTTGACAGTTGTCCCTGCCCGTGTGCTGTGTGTATTGCTGGCTCAGCTACAGCCAGCAATACATACAGACCAGAGCAGGGACTCCTGTCAAAACCTAGGAATCTACGCTCCTGTACATATTTCCTTTAGCCAAATGGGAAACTACTTAAAGGGGTTATATATCAACTGGCTCCAGAAAGTTAAACAGATTTGTAAATTACTTCTATTAAAAAATCTTAATCCTTTCAGTACTTATGAGCTGCTAAAGTTCAGTTGTTCTTTTCTGTCTAAGTGCTCTCTGATGACACCTGTCTCGGGAACTGTCCAGAGTAGAAGCAAATCCCCATAGCAAACCTCTTCTACTCTGTGCAGTTCCCGAGACAGACAGAGGTGTCAGCAGAGAGCACTGTTGCCAGACAGAAAAGAACAACTCAACTTCAGCAGCTGATAATTATTGGAAGGATTAAGATTTTTTAATAGAAGTAATTTACAAATCTGTTTAACTTTCTGGAGCCAGTTGATATAAAAGAAAAAGGGTTTTCCTGGAATACCCCTTTAACACAGAAGCAGGGACTCCTGTCAAAATTAGGAGTTTCTCCTACTGTGAGTGTGCATTGCTGACTCCGTCCCAGTAGTTTTTAGCATAGTGCTGGAAGTGTAGCAGTTTGGGCAACAGACACTAGTGCAGTGTTTCCCAACCAGTGTGCCTCCAGCTATTGCAAAACTACAACTTCCAGCATGCCTGGACAGCCTTCGGCTGTCCAGGAATGCTGGAAGTTGTAGTTTTGTAACAGCTGGAGGCACACTGGTTAGGGAAACACTGCCCTAGGGCATGCAGGATGAATAAAAACATGGAAAAGACTGCGTCCAAGAAGATAGCGACTAGAGATGAGCGAACTTACAGTAAATTCGATTCGTCACGAACTTCTCGGCTCGGCAGTTGATGACTTTTCCTGCATAAATTAGTTCAGCTTTCCGGTGCTCCGGTGGGCTGGAAAAGGTGGATACAGTCTTAGGAAAGAGTCTCCTAGGACTGTATCCACCTTTTCCGGCCCACGGGAGCACCTGAAAGCTGAACTAATTTATGCAGGATAAGTAATCAACTGCCGAGCCGAGATATTTGCGACGAATCGAATTTATTGTAAGTTCGCTCATCTCTAATAGCGACTAATGCTTTTTATGTTCACAGGAAAACCTCCTGGGACAAAGCTGCAAAACACAACCTGTAGCGAAGGACCATGCCAGACAGACAGCTTTCAATTAGAACAGTCACTACTATACCTTTCCTGGTCAAGCGCACTGGTGGAGGCGTCATGCCCATTGGCCGCTTCCTTTAGTTTCTGTAATTCCCTCCGGAGTTGGTCATTCTGGTCCTCCAGCTTCTGCTTCTCCAGCTTTATCTGCTCAATCTGGAAGATCAATGTAAGAAGAAGGGGTTAATGCAATGTACCAGGGCAATTTGATAGCTACAATATGACACTTAAAAGACTGTGTTGCTACGTTTGTTTCAGTACAGAGCTGGAACATATCAGGTGACGGTCACTAACTTTAAAGGTCATCTGTATTAAGGTGCCTATTCAGATGAATAAACAGGTGTATACAGACCAGGTGCCTAGGGAGTAGCTGCCCTAGACCACCAGGGATGTTGTAAATTAAATCATACTGTGCCCTAGACCACCAGGGATATTGTAAATTAAATCATACTGTGCCCTTATATCAACTGGCTCCAGAAAGTTAAAGATTTGTAAATTACTTCTATTTAAAAAATCTTAATCCTTCCAATAATTATCAGCTGCTGAAGTTGAGTTGTTCTTTTCTGTCTGGCAACAGTGCTCTCTGCTGACATCTCTGCTCGTCTCGGGAACTGCACAGAGTAGACGAGGTTTGCTATGGGGATTTGCTTCTACTCTGGACAGTTACCGAGACACGTGTCATCAGAGAGCACTTAGTAAAGAACAACTCAACTTCAGCAGCTCATAAGTACTGAAAGGATTAAGATTTTTAAATAGAAGTAATTTATAAATCTATTTAACTTTCAGGAGCCAGTTGATATATAAAAACATTTTTCCTGGATAACCCCTTTAACCCTGCTCTATACCACCAGGACTGTCCTTAAGAACTTTTTATATAATGTAGAGATAGAGAATATATATTATATATATATATATATATATATATATATATATATATATATATATATATATATATATATATATAAAAAAATAAAATATTATATAAATAAAATATTATATAAATAAAATATATATATAAAATAAATATAAATATATATATATATATATATATATATATATATATATATATATATATATATATATATATATATATATATAAATATATATATTACACACACACACACACACTAGTGCTCGTGGTTACAAACGTTACATACATACCTGAATGGAAAACATTAACCTTAACAAAAGCGCTCAGATCTGTGCCCATAATAGTGTCCGAGGGCACACTTTTAGTGGGCATACCCTGCAGTAAATGAATGTAATAAAATAAATAAAAATAGGGAGGGATTAGCAAAAACGTGACGTACGCCCGCCAGTACGGGCAGGGGGCGTTTTATATCTATGCCCCCCACTCCCAACACCTTTATGCCCCGCCAGAAATAGTTCCGCCCCTCACACAAATACAGCCTGATAGGCTCAACACTTGTGCTTGGGGCTACACACTCGTGGTTACAAACGTTACATACATACAATGGAAAACATTAACCTTAAAAACAGTCAGATCTGTGCCCATAACCGTGTCTGAAGGCACGTCTTTAGTGGGCAAAAAGTAACCTTGAGGGGTAAATAGCAGAAGGCATAAACGTCATAAACAATACAGCACCCTAACTACACTGACCATCCCAACACTAACTCACACCCTAACTTAAAGGAGAACTCCTGACCATAAAAATTGTCCCCCATAGTGCCGGCAGTAAAAAAAATAAAGATGTACATACCTTCCTCCGCTCCCCCGGGGCCTCTGGTAACCGGCTCCGGTCTCCGCCGCAATCCACTTCCTGGTTGCCGGTGGTCGGATGAATCAGCCAATCACCAGCCGCAGCGCAGTCCAACTCGGCCGGCTATAGGCTGAGCGGCAGTGCGAGAACGCTTCAGGACACAAAATTATTCACTACACCGGCACCTGCAGCCGGGCTGAAAACGTCACACTGCCGCTCAGCCTAACGCCGGCCGAGTCGGACTGTGCTGCGGCTGGTGATTGGCTGATTCATCCGACCACCGGCAACCAGGAAGTGGATTGCGGCGGAGACCGAAGCCGGTTACCGGAGGCCCCGGGGGAGCGGAGGAAGGTATGTGCATCTTTATTTTTTTTTACTGCCGGCACTATGGGGGACAATTTTTATGGTCTGGAGTTCTCCTTTAAGACAGAGTAGAATCTGCCAACTAGTTATCAAAATAGGCTGTACCCAGTACTGAGAATCTATGGCCACTAAGCTCATTCTGTAAGAACAAGCCAGTACCAAATCAGGACCAGGCTGGCATACTAGCTAAATATATCCACCTGTGACATTATGGTAGAGGGATAGATGCCTGTCAGGTCCCACAAAGCTATCCAAGTCCCTGCCAATAAGGGGCCAAAAACAAAATCACACAAAAGTAACCAAACCACCTGACAGACCTTGAAAATGGTCTCCACATCGCCTGTAAACAAAACTAGGCTCGAGTAAGCAACTTACCTGAAGACTAACCGGACTGCACCATCAGCCATACTCTGAACTGCCAACCAACTGGTCTCGGGAGTGATGTCCCGCTGTGGGTTACCGAACCTTTCATAACCAACGTGCCTGTAGACGTGACAGGCCTTTGGGTAATCAACGTGCCTATAGACGTGACAGGTCTTTGTGTAACCATCGTGACTGTAGACGTGACAGGTCTTTGTGTAACCATCGTGACTGTAGACGTGACAGGTCTTTGCCTACCCACTGTGCCTGTAGACATGACAGGTCTTTGTGTAATCATCGAGACTGCAGAAGTGGCAGGTGTTTGCGTAACCATTGAGACGGCAGACGTGGCAGGTCTTTGGGTAACCATCGTACTTGCAAACGTGGAAGGCATACAACCGCCTAGGTGTCCTGATCTTGTTGCTCTGAAGACTTGTCCGTAACAACTACTATGCAATGCATCCCCCTGCAGACATGGCAAGTATGACGGGTATACAACTGCTTATGTGTCACAATGTTTTTTCTTTGAAAATGTGTCAATAACAGTAAGTACCCAGATCGTACCCCTGTAGACATGGATATGATGTTAACTACTAGGGTAGTGCATACCCTTGGAAAAGGTTGCAAGGTAGATGTAGCATAGCATGCCTCGCTGATTCAAATGCTAGAAAATGCGTAAGACTGACTAAGGCTGGGTCCACACTACGTTTTGTCCCATATGGGAGCGCATACAGCAAGGGGGACCTAAAAGCTCGCGCTCCCGTATGTTACCGTATGCGCTCCCGTATGTCATTCATTTCAATGAGCCGACCGGAGTGAAACGTTCGGTCCGGTCGGCTCATTTTTGCGCCGTATGCGCTTTTACAACCGGACCTAAAACTGTGGTCAACCACGGTTTTAGGTCCGGTTGTAAAAGCGCATACGGCGCAAAAATGAGCCGACCGGACCGAACGTTTCACTCCGGCCGGCTCATTGAAATGAATGACATACAGGAGCGCATACGGTACGGGAGCGCGAGCTTTTAGCTCCCCCCTGCCGTATGCGCTCCCGTATGGGACAAAACGTAGTGTGGACCCAGCCTTAATAGCATTTGTGATGTGTGGTACAAATGCTATTATTGCTAAGAGAGGCACATCGGCTGTAGTAACAAATAGACAGGATTTCTGCTGAGACTAACGGACATGGTAACCCAGTGTAAACATATGCGTGATGTCAAAATTCTAACGCCTGCGTGGGGTGCCGGCTATAATAGTGTAGTGTGATAACTGACATATACATAATATGTACCTAACACGAGTATGCATATACTGACCTCAACTTCTGTATGTGAACCTTTCTACTTACAGTAAAGGTCATGGACGTATGACCGATATGAAAGGCAAGAACCAATGTACCATGTAAATGCTGTGTATGACTGCATAGTGTAAAATAACATAAAACGTCAATACTACAGTAACAGTGTAAGGCTGGGTTCACACTACGTTTTTGCCATACTGTTTTCAATCCGTTTTTCTAAAGAAAACCGTATGGCAAAAAAACAGATGGAACAGTATGGAAAAAAGTAAACCGTATGCGTTTTTTAAACAGTATACTGTTTTTAAAAGTGCACACAGTTCCGTCAGTTTTTATAGAAAAAAAAAAAACATACGTTTTTGAAAATTTTGTCCATTTTTAATGGGAGGGGTCTTGGGTGGGGACTTTAGGATTTAAATGCGCATGTGCAAAGTAAAAACGTATACGTTTTTCCCGTATGGAACCATATACATGTGTGTTTCCCATTGACGTCCATGTTAAAAAAAAACGTATGCGGTTGCAGTACGTTTTTTAAACGGATTGAAAACAGTATGGCAAAAACGTAGTGTGAACCCAGACTAAGTATTATGAATGTATGCCCGGAATAGATGCTAAGCAGTTTATGCACAGTGTGGCTACTACGAGCCTAACCAGTATAAATGGGCATATGTGCTGTATTACTGAGCGCAAAATAAGTTATATGAGCGAATATACAGTATAAACGATACCAGCAAATATAACCATATAAGCTATGAATATATGTACAAATAATTACTGTAAGCGCATGCACAGTATACCCTATAAGCGTACACGCCGATCAAATGCTGTGAGAGTATGTATAGTAAAATAATAAGTAGGCAAAGCACGATGCCGACCACTGTGCACATTTATACTATGCACATGTACACAGCACAAAGACCACGAGCGCATTTGCAGCACACGAGCGCATTTGCAGCACAAACGCCATGAGCTTTCGAAGCATCACAAATGTCATGGGCGCATGAACGCAAACACCACCTGCGCAGCACAAATGCCATGAGCGCCTGGAAACAAATGCCATGGGCGCATGCTCAGCCTGACAGCCAAGGATGCATGTGCAGCATAAATGCTACGAATGTGTGAACAACAAGAGCTTATGAACAGTGTAAATATCCTGAGCGTATGAGCGGTATGAATGCTATAGGTGTAAGAACCATGTAAAAGCCATAAATGTATGACAGTATAAATACAATGAGCGTATGGACAATCTAAATGCCATGACCGTATGCTAATATGAATGTCATGAGCGTATAATCAATAAAAACAAACATGAGCGTATGATAGTATGAAAGCCATGAGCGTATAAACAGTATATACGGCATGAGCATACGGACAAACCATAAATGAACAGTAGCTACTAAGAGGTTATGAACCTCATAAATTCCATGTGTATAAACAGTGTAAATCCCATAATCACCTGAACAATATAAATGCCATAAGTGCATAAACCAGAGCAATGCCGCAAGCAAATGTAACACTATAAATGCCATGAGCGCATGAAACTGTATATGATCGTGTGAACAGTATAAATGCAATGAGCGTATGAAACATATACGTGCCATGGGCGTATGAACAGTATGAATGCCCTGGGCGTATGCCCAGTATAAATGCCATGAGTATATGAACAGTACAAAGCCCTGAGCGTATGAATAGCAATTAAGCCAAAGTGTATGAACAGTGTAAATACTATGAGCGTATGAATAGCATAAAAGCAAAAGCGTATAAACAGTAACATACTATGAGCGTAGGAACAGAATAAATGCCATGGGCGAGTGAACAGTATGGGAGTATGAACAGTATTAATGTTATGAGTATATGAACAGTACCACCATGAGAGTATGCACAGTATGAAAGCCATGAGCGTATTAACAGTATAGGTACCATGAGCGTAATGAACAGTATAAATACTATGAACATATGAACAGTGTAAACGCCATGAGTGTATGACTAGTATAAAGTGCTGTGAACAGTAAGAATGCCCTGAGCGTATGAACGGTGTAAGTACTATGAGCGTATGAACCTGAAAGCTATGGACAAATGTAGTAAAACTGTATACATATGCTACGAAACATTATTAAGTACCAATTAAAAATGCTATGACCGCAACATACACCAGGCGCCCAGTACAGTATGACCACTACCACCATGTGTACAGTATAACTACTAACGGGTGTACATTATAACCACTACTAGCTAATGTATAGAACTGCCTGCGGGACCAGGAGCGTAAACCCGGCGGGATTACATAACACCATGGCAGACACTAGACGCCCCGACAGACCTTGCCGCAGCCTCGCCCAACACTCGGCCCCCAGGTCCCATCATACCTGAAAGCCAGGCAAAACTGCATCCTCAGAAACCACAAGTGCTGTGCCTGCACCCCTGCCCAGCTCCCGGATCCTGCAGCGCTGCGAGCAGAGCCGATGAGTGGCAAGTCCCGACCTTACCCGATTATCGCAGCTTCTGGTCCCTGGTGACTTTGATAGGGGAAGAGGCTGTCAGGGCTCCAGACGGTGGCGGGAGGTTCAAAAAACGCTGCACTTCAGCCAACAGCCTCCACCAACACACGGTTCATGTGCAAAAATGTGACGTGCGCTTCGCCAGTACATGCAGGGGGCATTTTATATCCACCCCCAACACCTTTATGCTTCACCTAGTAGTGCCGGGCCTGAAATAGTTCAGCCTCTCGCACAAATACAGCCTGATAGGCTTAACACATACATATGAAGGTATATTTTTGCCTCTGCAGCTATTGTGAGGAGTCCAAATACAGGAAGTGTGGGTGGAAAAGCAGGGGGGCTCAGTGCACCGACGACGACGACAAGCAGGGCTTTGTGCACTCTCTGTGACATGCTATGGGCTCACACATTAGGATGATTGACAAGCCAGGAGTCTGTACAGAGCCCTGCTTGTCCTGCCCTCACTTTCTGTGTTTGGACTCCACAGAGACACACAGGCAATAGCTGCACCCAAAAATATACACATTTTTTTAACCAATGCATATTACAAATATACAGGTAATCGTACTATCTACATTATATAAAAAGTTTTTGTTAACGACTGGTACACTTAAAATACGCGAGGCTCTACACCATCTTTGTGACAGAACCCCCATTTACTGTCCTATACCCTCCTAGATGCTGGAAAGAAATCCCCATTCCCATCCCATTGTTCTAAACCTTTTCAATACCTCTGAGGAAAGCAATATGGGGGAGATTTATCAAAACCTGTCCAGAGGATAAGTTGCTGAGTTGCCCATAGCAACCAATCAGATCGCTTCTTTCATTTTTAACAAGGTCTCTGCAAAATGAAAGAAGCCATCTGATTGGTTGCTATGGGCAACTATTCCTTTGCACAGATTTTGATAAATATCCGCCGATGTCTTTTCAGAGGGGTCTAGGAATTCTATAGTCTGTAATGATGTATCTGGACACCTAATGCTGTAAGTATCTAGGCTCTGCACAGGACTATTTATCTTTGCACTGTACCTGGCTACTATATGGCTGATTTGGACACTTCACAGCAATACCCATCTGGTGCCCAGAGTGTAGGGTAGAGTGGTGAGGTTCACCACAGCCCAGCACATAGACTACACCTACTAAGTCAGTGTTTCCCAACCTGGGTGCCTCCAGCTGTTGCAAAACTACAACTCCCAGCATGCCCGGACAGCCTTCGGCTGTCCGGGCATGCTGGGAGTTGTAGTTTTGCAACAGCTGGAGGCACCCTAATTGTGAAACACTGTACTATGTGCTCATCTTTATACAGATATAGGTCACTGCTTCATTGAGAAATGTTAAATGGGCACTGTCAGATATAAAAACCCTTTGATATGTAGTAAAGCATGTATAACCAATAGGTTTTGCAGTTGCTTTCATTAGAAAATTTTAAGTTTTTCATATAGAAAAATCCAGTCAAACAACTGCCCCCCCTGCCTGCTTGGACACATACTAGTCCTGCTGTGTCCATGCATCATCACCTATGTCATGGACACACTTCCTTGATTGACAGCTGTGAGCGCAGGGCTCAGAGCTGGAGGAAAAATCCCCCCACTGTCAGCTTGTGTCCGGCTACTGTCAGTGAGGACAAGCTGGGAGTTGTAGTTTTGCTAATGCTAGGGGAGATGTGAGCAGACAGCATACTGAGGGAGGGGGCGGAGACCTGCACAGTGAGGCCACGCCCCCTCCCTTTGAGAAGAATTCAGACTAGTGAGCTAAACTAAATGTGTAGTAAAATAAAGGCACTAGACACATAAAAATTAGATGTACATGGTCAGGATTAGGTACTGAGTAGAGAGGAGTGAATTTACAGTAAATTCGATTCGTCACGAACTTCTCGGCTCGGCAGTTGATGACTTATCCTGCATGAATTAGTTCAGCTTTCAGGTGCTCCCGTGGGCCGGAAAAGGTGGATACAGTCCTAGGAGACTCTTTCCTAGGACTGTATCCACCTTTTCCAGCCCACCGGAGCACCTGAAAGCTGAACTCATTTATGCAGGAAAAGTCATAAACTGCCGAGCCGAGAAGTTCGTGACGAATCGAATTTACTGTAAATTCGCTCATCTCTAGTACTGAGTGATATATTTTAAAAAAATATATGTTTTTTTGTTGGTTCTGACGGGTTCGCTTTAAATAATGTTTCATACCTCTTTTTTGTACTGATCTTTTTCTGCCGAACAAGAATCAAACTTCCGGAATACGTCATCTAGTTGTAATACCATGTCGTCCATCTCACTTGTGTCGTTGACGTCACTGGCTGTAGAAGAGCCGGGCTCGGCCTTCATCTCCTGTAGCTTCTTACACAATAGATTCAGCCGGCTGATCTCCCTCAAGGCCTGATCGTATTTAGAATTGAGGTCCCCAGAACCGGGAGCGCTCTGTGCTTGCGGGCGAGAAGTCTCTTTTTTCACTTCTTGTTCACATCTGATATCCTCTAAATGTTTCATTTTTTTGCTCAGTTCTTCACAGCGCCGTTTATAGTATTCTATATCGCCATTCACTTGGTCCTGCATGTTATGTGTCGTCGTACCATTGCAGTTTATGAAGATGGGCTGACTTGGTGTATCATAGGAATCGTCTTCTTCCTTCTTAATAGTTATCGATGGCACGTCCGTCTGTGTGGTGGCTGCTGACATAACCTGCATGCCTGAAGTTTCCCCATTTAAACTCTCCATAGGGACAGGACTGGAACCAGCACCGTTTTGGGGTTGTACTTTGTCATTCTTGGGTTTGGGTGTACTGACGTCCTCAATGATAATCACATCTCCATCATCAAGGTCGTCATCGTCATCTCCATCTGGAAGCTCTATGGTCTCCGTTACAGTAACCCGCGGCCTTTTAGCAGAAACTGGAGAGGTTTCCATAGGAGTTAAATGTTTTAGCCTAGAGGTAAAATATAACAAAATGTATTCAGGTTTTATAAGCAAATATGTGAAAAAAATTAAATAAAAATTATATTAATAAATGTATATATTTATATTTATTATAAATAATATACATAATATAAATAATATATATATTACACACACACATACACACACTGTATATCCCTGGTGGTCTAGGTTGCTTATAGGTTAATATATATATCCCTAGGAGCCTAGAATGCTTTGGGTTAATATGTATATTCCTGGGGCCTAGGATCCTTATGGGTTAATATGTATATTCCTGGGGCCTAGGATCCTTATGGGTTAATATGTATATTCCTGGGGCCTAGGATCCTTATGGATTAATATGTATATCCATGCGGGCCTAGGGTGCTTATGGGTTAATATGTATATCCCTGGGGGCCTAGGGTGCTTATGGGTTAATATGTATATCCCTTGGGGCCTAGGGTGCTTATGGGTTAACCTAGTGTTTCCCAACCAGGTTGCCTCAAGCTGTTGCAAAACTACAACTCCCAGCATGCCCGGACAGCTGGAGTCACCCCAATAGGGAAACACTTTGTTAAAGGGGTAGTCCAGTGGTGAAAAACTTATCCCCTATCCTAAGGATAGGGGATAAGTTTGAGATCGCGGGGGGTCCGACCGCTGGGGCCCCCTGCGATCTCTCTGTACGGGGGCCAGGCTCTCCGGCCAGATAGCGGGTGTCGACCTCCGCACGAAGCGGCGGCCGACACGCCCCCTCAATACATCTCTATGGCAGAGCCGGAGATTGCCGAAGGCAGAGCTTCGGCTCTGCCATAAAGTTGTATTGAGGGGGCGTGTCGGCAGCCGCTTTGTGCGGAGGTCGACACGCCCCCTTCCCGCGGGCTGTCGTGGCTCCGTACAGGAGATCGCAGGGGGCCCCAGCGGTCGGACCCCCCGCGATCTGCAAGTTATCCCCTATCCTTAGGATAGGGGATAAGTTGTTCACCACTGAGTCACCACTGGACTACTCCTTTAACATGTATATCCCTGCAAGCTTAGGGTAGTTACACATCAGTACACCGGGAGATACATTTAAACAGTACCTAAATGTATACTGTGGTAAACCCATAGACTTCCATTATGGAAAAGTTCCCAAAACGATGTCAGTTTGGACCCGTCTTTGTCCCCTGGACTTTTGTGTAGGATTTCTTTGTGGGATAGAAAAGGTCTGCATGCAATACTTTTTCTGTACCACAAAAGAAAAGTATGCTGTGGTATATTAAAACGGTGAAAGATTTGGAGAAGACCCACAACCTATGGGATTACGAACCATGGTACTGGCTCAGTGTGAAGCTGAATAAATTATTTCTGGAGTGACTTGTTCAAAGGGCGGGAATTTCCGAAAGGAATCTGCCAGAAACAAGGAAATTCAGTCGCACTGTTTTGAATGGGATTCTGCTGCATCGTGCATAATTACAGAGAAATTTCCAGAGCCCGATCTCCGCCGAAATTAAACACATCACAAGGGGAGGGGGGGGATGTCAAGGGTTGAGGTGCCATAAAACTTATAGCACAACTATCATCATATTTTGACCCCCCCAGACCACTATAATGGCGTTCCAGATGATTATAAGGTGACTGCAGCCATTTACCTTTATTGCCGTTTGTTCTTCTTTTCTTACTAATAAAAACTTTTTATCCAAAAGTCAGGCACAGTCGGATAGGCGTGGCTTGGGGTTCAAAATACAGTGGTCCCTCAAGTTACAATATTAATTGGTTCCAGGATGACCATTGCATGTTGAATCCATTGTATGTTGAGACCAGAACTCTATGGAAACCTGGTAATTTGTTCTGAAGCCACCAAAACGTCATCCAAAAATAGGAAAAAGTGAGGATTAAAGATAAATATGTAGATAACTAATACAGATAAAGCAAATCCTTCCATATAAAAGTAATAAAGATCTGCTGGGAGCTGTAATCACTGTCTATTTCAGTGTTTCCCAACCAGAGTGCCTCCAGCTGTTGAAAAACTACAACTCCCAGCATGCCCGGACAGCCAAAGGCTGTCCGGGCATGCTGGGAGTTGTAGTGTTGCAACAGCTGGAGGCAACCTCTTTGGGAAACACTGGTCTATGTAGAGGACAGAAGCTTCTTCAGGGCCCTGTAGAGAACACGCAATGTCCTAAAAAAAAGTAAAATGGAGCCGTCGCCACCTGCTGTCCAAAGGAGAAGCCAACCCTGGCACAGGTAAAGAGTACAGAACATGTAATACCTCCCTGTACTGTAGGGGGCGCTACAAGACACCAGTCAGTGCATACACAGGGGTTTTGCCAGTGAAATATGCATTCTGATTGCGTCGGTTCTTCCAGCCATTGACACGTTTCGCAGATTCCAAAACATTGTATGTTGAGTCTGGTTTCAAGTTACAATGGTCCAGAAAAGACCATCGTATGTACTTTAAACTATTGTTTGTTGAGGCCATTGTAAGTTGAGGGATCACTGTATGATGACAGTTGTGCTTTAACTTTTATTGTAATTAAAATCAAGAAAATACTATCGTTCTAGTGTTATGGACACGGATGAAAACAAGTATACATTACACCAACTGATAAAAAGGTCCAAAGTAATAGTGTAGGTAAATATATACAAAATTCTATAGAAATCTCTCACACCATCAGCCCATTCCTATGCCGTTCGTGACCAACAGTCTATGTGGCCTCTCTTAGGGGCAGTAAGGGGTGTGCATAAATGAACTGAGATATAAGATACAGCAACAGACTGCATTGGGTGCTGCCAGCAGTATCATAGCAAGCCAGTGTCATGATAACGCTAAATCTAGGTACATCTACGTGCATGTATCTAAGTTCAATGGCATTTACACCTCTAGATGGGATAGTTAGCATACAGTGTGGGCACCATCCAGACCAGACTATGAGCCAGTTGTGGCCTCCAAAGTCTGTGAGGGGTTATACACCTCCAATACCTATCCATGGTGAAGCACTTACCGGTTAGTGGGTTGTACCGGGCTGCACAGAGGTCTCCGACACCCCCAGGGGAGAGGAATTTGCAGCATGAGTCTGTCTATAGTGGGGTCTGAAAATTGTTAAGAACCATTTGCACTTCTTTACTTGGAGGGAGTAAACAGGATTGTTGGCTTCGTAAAGGCCTGTGCCTAAACAGAATGCAATAAAATAATATATACATAAGTAAATAGACTAAACACACACACTAATTATATATACAATATACAAGCCATATGAGAGAGAAAGAGAGAGAGCGAGAGCGAGAAAGAGAGAGAGAGAGAAAGAGAGCGAGAGAGAGAAGAGAGAGAGAGAGAGAGAAGAGAAAGAAGAGAGAAGAGAGAGAAAGAGAGAGAGAAGAGAGAGAGAGAAGTGAGAGAGAGAGAGAGAAAAAGAGAGAGAGAGAAAAAGAGAGAGAGAAGAAAGGAGAGAGAGAGAAAAAGAGAGAGAGAGAAAAGAGAGAGAGAGAGAGAAAAAGAAGAGAGAGAGAGAAAAAGAGAGAGAGAGAAAAAGAGAGAGAGAGAAAAAGAGAGAGAGAGAAAAAGAGAGAGAGAGAGAAAAGAAGAGAGAGAAAAGAGAGAGAGAGAGAAAAAGAGAGAGAGAGAAAGAGAGAGAAAAAGAGGAGAGAGAAAAAGAAGAGAGAGAAAAGAGAGAGAGAGAAAAAGAGAGAAAAGAGAGAGAAAAGAGAGAGAGAGACACACACACACACGATAGATTTTATATCTATAAAAAATATCAATCCTGCATTAAATGTATACAATATTTCACTTGCTTTCTGCATATAATTGTCAAACCAGACATCCTTTCAGTTTAGATCGCACCAGGTCCCAGTCCTGACCAATGCAGTAAAGGAGTCAGACTTGATCGCAGCCAGGGAGTGAAGCACATTCTGGAACGCACTTCAGCCGGCTGTCACTCAGGACTGAGACCCAGCGTAATATAAACTTTTGACATCTCCGGACAACATGTGAAGGTATATTTTAGACCTCTTCAGGACGCCGGGCGTATGCATACGTCCTGCATCCCGAGTCCTTAAGGACGTAGGGCATATGCATACACCCGTGGGAATTCCGGGTCCCCACTGCTAGCCCGGTTGGGGACTGGACCGGGATGCCTCCTGAAATCATTCAGCAGGGCATCCCGACACATCGCCGAAGGGGGGTCCTCAGACCCCCCCCATGTCGGCGATCGCAGAGGAGGAAGGGGGGCAGTAAGCGATATTTACTGCTGCCCTTCCTAGTGGGTGCCAAACTTCAACTCCCAGCATGCCCAGACATCTGGAGGGGTCCCAGTGGTGTCCAAACGGTAGCCCTCCAGATGTTGCCAAACTTCAACTCTCAGCATTGTCTAGACTGCCCAGGCATGCTGGGAGTTGTAGTTCTGTAACATCTGTCCCTTCAGATTTTGCAATTTTCATGAAGTTTTTGCAAATTGCTGCTCTACTTTGAAGCCCTCTAATTTTTTCAAAAAGCAAAAATATGTCCATGTTTAATGATGCCAACATAAAGTTAGAGCTTCAAAGTTAGAAAAATGCAAAATTTTCATGAAATTTGGGGATTTTTCTGCAAAAAAGGATGCAAGCAACGCCGAAAATTTACCACCAAAATAAAGTAGAATATGTCACGAAAAAATCTCAGAATCAGAATATTCGGTAAAAGCGTTTGAGGTTCTTAATTCGTAAAGCAAAAGGTGGTCAGAATTGCGAAAAAGTCCTTAAGGTGAAAAAGGGCTGCATCCTTAAGCGGTTAATGACACTATAACAACAACGAAAAAAAAATAAAAAATGATACGGAATAAGTGTTTAAAATTTTTAAATACCTGTGACACCCAGTCCTTCAATTTTCCTGTAAAGTGAGAAGAAGAAGAAAAAAAAAAGTATATTAAATATAGATTCACTTTTCTGGAAAAATAAACAATATAGGAAAGTAAATTACCTTTTTAAAGATTTTTTTATTATTAATTATCATGAATAATAATTAGTGTCAGATACTAAAATATGTTATTTTTTCGAATCTGTTTCTAGTTTCTGATTGTCATTTTTTTATTTTTAGTACATTATTATGGGGCAGCCATCTGCATTTAGAGATATGGTTTACAGCAGGACCCATGACAGACAACAGTCCGGCCAAGACCCTATATTTATAGAGCATTTTCTGGACATGCTCTGCAACCTGTCCAGAGGTGGGGGCAGCTTTAACCATATTCTGGCATCTTGTTTTACTGTAATCTTATCTGTGATGATACCGTGGGCCGCATAAAACAGACGCAGGCAGCGGGAATCATAAAAAAAAAAAACAGAGATAGTTGCTGATTGGCTGAGCCATGGAACACCTCGTCTCTCTTATCTGCATCTTCAATCTTGGAGAAAACTTTAAAGTGTATGTAGCGGGAAGGAGGAGAGCACTTACAGTCAGTTTCTGCAAGATTGTACAAAATGCAGCTGACTGTCAGTGCCCTGTAGAGTTTAAAGCAAGATGGAAGATGCAAATAGGAGAGGAGTGTTCTGCAGCTAAGCCAATAAGTAACCATCTCAAAAGTTCTTTCTTGAATAAAGAAGAAGGGTGGCACGGCAGAACCGCATGCACTATTCACTTCATGTAGTAGGTATACAAGGCAGGACTATGTGGGCAACCACTATGATTGATTCTAGTGACAGTGTTAGGATATATCAGGAAGACAGTAGCAACAATTCACAAACAAGTGCCGCTTCTCTCCCAACACCCTCCCCTCACAATTAATTATCAGCTGCGCTGTCCCCACATCATGTCACCCGTGTGCGCTCCTCTGCTTATCCTCCTATGAGCAGCGCTAGAAATCTGTACTCTACTACAAATAACGTTTCCCGGGCTGCAAAAACAAACAAAATAAACTTTAACCTGTCTACGTTCCCCCGTTGCTCTGCTACCGTCTTCACTGTCCTGCGCTGTGGTCCTCTTGCAGTTTCCTTGGGACGGAAAAGTCACAGAGCCGCCAGCCTATCATCGGCCGGGGCGGGACATCGCTGTGGCCGGTGATAGGCTGAGCGCGCTGTCATGTATGCTCATTACATGACAGTGGGCTCAGCCTATCAGCGGTCGAGGTGGGACATCGCTGCGGCCAGTGATAGGCTGACGCCTCTCTGACGTTCCCATCCCCAGGACCGCAGCGGAGGGACCATGAGGAGGGACCACGTCGGAAGGCAAGTTAAAGTTTGTTTTGTTTATTTTTGCAGCGTTATGTGTAGTACAGATTTATAGCGCCAGCGACCCGCAAATCGTATGAGGATGAGCAGAGGAGCGCACGCGGGTGACATGATGTGGGAACAGATGTGGGTACAGCGCAGCTGATAATTCATATGGGGGGGGGGGGAGCAGAATAGCGCTTGCGGGTCAAATATCATTAGTTCCCAGATGTGAGGACAGTGCGCTGCGGCGGATAATGCACTCATTCGAGGTGGGGGGGCGGGGGAGTTGCCCAACCGGTATTGCGGTATGGGCAAAATTCATATCGTGAGGGGGGGGGAAACGGTATTCGGTATGAACCGGTATACCGCCCAGCCCTACCTGCACTCGCCGCAAAAATTGTGACACTCTGCTCCTAACTGGAACTACCAGACAGGAAGCTTCTTTCCAGCGTGAGGTGCTCAGAGGCTGGAGAGGAGCTTCCCATCCACCGCTAGTTCCAGTTAGCAGCTGAGAGTCCCAGTTTTTGCAGTGAGTGCAGGTGAAAGTTTGTGTAAGTCTAAAAATGCAGTCGGGACCCAGGTAACTAGTCATTAGGGAGGGTCCCGGCAGCTTCTCCCCACCCAGCCGGCCTGAGTGATGCTACTCTGCCTTGCCGGGTATAGGGCGAGACGCAGCGTTTTTTAAACAATGGTTACTCTGAAAAGCGTGAGTGTATCACTGCCTGTATCTGTTTTATGCTGGCCGTTGTTTGGGCAGCATAAACATGACACCGATGACAGCTTTCTTTTAACCTCATGGGGATGCAGGGCGTACAGGAATGCCCTGCATCCTGGTCCTTAAAGGGTACCTCTCATCAAAAAAACTTTTGATATATTATAGATTAATGTATGCAGAATAACTTTACAATTGCATGTTATTAAAAAAATATGCTTCTTTCTATTTAATTTTCCACTTTGAAGAAATGACCACTAGGGGTCTCCCTACCAGTCCTGGCAGCAAGCATTTCAGACTCATGCTGGAGTCCTAAACACTACGAGCTGCCAGTCTGCTTTGTTCACAAAGGAGAACACTCAGAGCTGCCAGCCTGCTTTGTTCACAGCCTGTTTGGCTGTGAACAAAGCAGGCTGGCAGCTCTGAGTGTTAAGGACTCCAGCATGAGTCAGAAATGCTTGCTGACAGGACTGATCGGAAAAAATACAATAGAAAGAAGCATATTTTTCATTAACATGCTATTGGAAAGTTATTCAACATTCATTAATCTAAAATATATCAAAAGTTTATTTGATGAGAGGTACCCTTTAAGGACGCAGGGCGTACCTGTACGCCCCGGTCCTGTTTACCGGGTTTAAACCGTTCTCACCAGCAGAAAATGGGTTAAACCCGGTGGGTCCCGGTCGCAACGGGCAGCCAGGACCCACGGCTAATGCTGGGCACAGCTGATGGGGCCGATGCCCAGCATTGACCCTTGAGACGCAACGATCAAAGTTGATTGCGGCGTCTAAAGCGTAAGTGAAAGAATCCCAGCAGCTCAGCGGAGCTAATCGGGACTATCGCCACAAAATCGTGATGTCCCGATCAGCTTACCGGACGACGGGAGGGTGCTTACCTGCCTTTCCTTTTTCCTAGAGATTCCCCTAGGGTTATTCCAAAAACACACTATTTTCCCATATACTTGTTTAACCCCTTAAGGACCGGGAGGGGTTTCCGTTTTTTTGCATATTCGTTTTTTGCTCCTTGCCTTTAAAAAAATCATAACTCTTTCAATTTTGCACCTAAAAATCCATATGATTGCTTATTTTTGGCGCCACCAATTCTACTTTGTAATGACGTCAGTCATTTTGCCCAAAAATCTACGGTGAAACGGAGAAAAAAAAAATCAATGTGCGACAAAATTGAAAAAAAAAAACGCCGTTTTGTAACTTTTGGGGGCTTCCGTTTCTACGTAGTACATTTTTTGGTAAAAATGACACCTTATTATTCTGTAGGTCCATACGATTAAAATGATACCCTACTTATATAGGTTTGATTTTGTCGTACTTCTGGAAAAAATAACTACATGCAGGAAAATTTATACATTTAAAATGGTCATCTTCTGACCCCTATAACTTTTATTTTTCCGTGTATGGGGCGGTATGAGGGCTCATTTTTTGCGCCGTGATCTGAAGTTTTTAAAGGTACCATTTTTGGCATTGATAGGACTTATTGATCGCTTTTTATTCATTTTTAAATGATATAAAAAGTGACCAAAAATGCACTATTTTGGACTTTGGAATTTTTTTGCGCGTACGCCATTGACCGAGCAGTTTAATTAACGATATATTTTTATAATTCGGACATTTCCGCACGCGGTGATACCATATGTTTATTTTTATTTACACTGTGTTTTGTTTTTTTTATGGGAAAAGGGGGGTGATTCAAACTTTTAATAGGGGAGGGGTTAAATCATATTCATTCACTTTTTTTTTGCAGTGTTATAGCTCCCATAGGGACCTATAACCCTGCACACACTGATCTTTTACATTGATCAGTGGTTTCTCATCGGAAACCAGTGATCGATGATTCTACCACTTGACTGCTCATGCCTGGATCTCAGGCACTGAGCAGTCATTCAGCGATCGAACAGCGAGGAGGCAGGTAGGGGCCCTCCCGCTGTCCTGTAAGTTGTTCGGGATGCCGCGATTTCGCTGCGGCTATCCCGAACAGCCCACTGAGTTAACCGGCAGCTTTTACTTTCACTTTTAGCCGCGCGGCTCAGCTCTGAGCGCGTGGCTAAAGGGTTAATAGCGTGGCTAAAGGGTTAATAGCGCGCGTTATATCACGGGAGCAGGACCAAGGACGTACCTGTACATCCTTGGTCCTTAAGGGGTTAAAATCCCATAATCTTTATTTTTACCGTTCTACACACTGTTTCAAATCCAATAGTGCTGATAGCCTTAATTGCTTTTGGTGTATACGGTCCTCTTAGAGATCACTCCAACATCGATACTTGAGTTTAATATTAGTAAGTCTGAGTGTCCCTGCAGGTCACCTTCAGTACTATTCCAGGCTCAACACTATTCTTATTAAAATTCCTACTCTGTCCCCTCGACATGTTTCGTACGTAAGTAGCTTTATCAAGAGGTGTCGGGCACCTCTTGATAAAGCTACTTATGTAGCAGGGTGTGACGTCATGAGGGGGCGGGGCTATGACGTCACGAGCTCCCTGCTCCAGCGTTCGGAGCAGTTTGTTCCATACGCTGAGCAGCGGAGTATCGCTTTAAATAATATGGCACTTGCCTCTTTTTGTACGTCTTCTCATAGGTCGAGTGAGTAATTTCATCGTCATCCTCCGGTTCCTCAGGGACGTTGCAGTCTCTGTTTTGGATAAAGCAACAACAATTCACCAATAATTCTTGACGGGTGGTACCATGAAATAAGCAGTTACCTATGGACGGGTGTTACCTGAACTGCGGGTCTGGGTTCATATGACAGAACCACTTTGATGGAAGTTTCCCCATACCGTCAGGAAGTTTTCTCCACTTTAGACAAGTATCACACTGGGCCCAGGTCTGATCAGGTCTTTTTCTGAAAATATTGTAAAAGAAAAAGTATAATTTAGAATTTCTGGGATGTTTGAGCTTGAAGACTCATGATGCAGACTATCATCTGTGTAAGCAACCGATGAGGATTAACCCCTTCCCACTATAGGACGTATGCATACGTCCAAGCAACCGACACGTTCGCGCATTTGGACATATGCATACGTCCTAGCGATCTCCGGCACTGCCGCGGGCAGCGAAGGAGATCGGTGACGCGACCTGGCTGTTAATCACAGCCGGAGTCCCGCCGCAGCTGTTGGAGCCGCAATCACGCTGTCCCGGCAGCATTAACCCCCTAGATGCCGTGATGAATAGGCAGACAAGTATGTAACCCCATTAGGTGGATAGGGCCCCTGATAAGTCCGCCCCATTAAAAAGGTAGTCCCCCCTTCAGGTAGATACGTCCCTTTATCAGATAGGTACGTCCCCTCATCACGGCATAAAGTGCTTCCCTAGTAAGTAAATAGGGCCCCAGATATATATGTCCCCCCAGTTGGTAAAAAGGTAGGGCTCCCAGACAGAGCCCCAGATAGCAATGACCCCTATTAGGTAGAGCTCCCCCAGTAGGTAGACAGGCCCCAGATAGATATGACCACCATCAGGTAGGCAGGTAGGGATCCTATTTAAACAATTATACTCCCCAAGTCAGAACTTTCCAAACTTTTCATTGTGACACCTTATATAGTTTGTTGTAAAAGACGCAGCGTCTGGCACTACTGTGTGTGAACCAGCGCTAGGTGGAAGGATGGAGTAGTCACTACCGCCCGTCACAGGTGCAGAATCAGGTGATGCCACGAGTATAGAGATACATACAATTGTAATGGAAAAGCAAAAGACTCGGCAACTCACCATTTCATACAAAAATCGGATTCCTTTAATCCAGGAGGTAAGACTGCTAACACGTAACAGCAAGGGAGGGCAAGAGGGGAGGCAGGGGGTGCGGGTAGGACTGCACGGTTTCGTGGCGAGCTGGCACTTCTCCAAGGTACATGCACAGTGAATCCACCGGAGCTCGCTGCTAATAAGGCAGGTGAGGCTGGGGGGGGTTGTGGAACACAGGTATGGGGGAGGAACAAACCAACAGCAAGGAAACAAAACATATTTGTACATACATTTAGCCAACTTATTACATAAATACGCTAAAATCATTCTTAACATTGAGGCCAGCCGGCCCAAAGGCACCTGACTTAAGAATCCATCTGGATTCTTTTTGTAATAGTACACGATGCCTATCTCCTTCTTGTCTTGGGATGTTAACTGTTTCGAGCCCAGCAAACTTCAAACACTTCCCATTGCCTCCATGGACTTCTCGTATGTGTTCGAGAAGACTCGGAGCCCCTCGGCCAGTAACCAGGGATCGTAGGTGTTCTCTTATTCTTATAAAAAGGCACCTTTTTGTCTTGCCTATATAATACCGTCCACAGGGGCATATTAGGGTGTATATTACCAACTTCGTGCGACACGTAACGAGATTAGAAACCATATGTTGGATGCCACCTATAAAAACTACTTTACTGTTAATATTTAACGAGCAAAAAGAACAATGGCCACATAGTTTACCTTTCGGGGCTGATAGTGATAGCCATGTGTGTTGTTGTATTTCTTTTGGTGTATGACAATTTTTGAGCCGGTCTCCAACTGTAATGTGTTTTCTTAATGCTATCAGCGGTTTAGATGTAGTGAGATCATGTAAATCAGTATCAGATTCCAAGATATACCAGTGTTTAAACAGGGCCATACGTATGACTGTGTTCATATTGGAATTAGAAAAAGAATGTAGATCGTGGTGGGGCAGGAGTATGTTTTTTGAGCCTGGGAAGAAGCAAATCAGAACGGGTTAAAGCATCAGCACGTTCATATGCTGTGGTGACTACAACTTTTGGATAACCTCTCGAAACCAGTCGATCTCTGAGGTTAGCAGCTTGTATTTGATAATTTTCTTCTACAGTATTGTTCCTTTTCAGGATCAAGAATTGAGAATAAGGAATACCTTTTTGCAGTGAACTGAGTGTAAACTGGAGTAATGGAGCAGGGCATTTTTAGATGTATGTTTTCTGAAGTTAGTGGTGACCAATGTGTTCTCTAATGCAGATATATGGACATCCAAAAACTCTATAGAGTCCCCTCCAAAAGCATATGTAAACAGCATATTTTCCCTATTCTGTATTCAAATACTGTACAAATTTTGCAAATGTGTCTTCTGTCCCCTCCCAGATAACCAATACGTCATCGACGTAACGGAGGAAAAGTTTAATGTGGCTGACAAAGGGGTTATGTTCGGAAAAAATCCATAATTTTTTCGAAGATAGTGAGAAAAAGATTGGCACACGTACAGGAGACCGGCGTGCCCATTGCCGTGCCGGTCTCCTGCAGATACCAATCGTTCTCATAGGTAAAGGCATTATGATTCAAAATAAATCTAAGGGCTTCTGAAACAAATTCGATGAACATGGGGGATTTTTCTGTGCTCTCTAGGACCTCTATGACAGTCTGCACATCCGCATCATGAGGGATGCGGGTGTACAGGCTCTCGATGTCCAAGGATGCCAAACAATATGTATCCTGCCAATTTACATTATTCACATGCAACAGTAAGTCCCCTGTATCCTTCATGTATGTAGGTGTAAAAGGTAAGATGGGGTGTAATAAGCATTCTATGTATTTGGACAAAGATTAAGTCACAGAGCCGATCCCAGAGACAATAGGTCTGCCAGGGTGTCGGCTCTGTGACTTGTGAATCTTGAGGAGGCAATACCATTTTGGAAATTTAGGGGACTCTGGAATCAGTTTTTCAGTGTTTTTTCTCGAAAGGACACCTTGGTCAGAGTCTTTGCGAAGGAAAGACCGGAGCTTATTCAATGTGTCCCAGGTAGGGTTCTTGTTAACGGGGGGGAATAGACAGAACTGTTCTTGAGCTCTCTGCAGGCTTCTTCATGGTATAACTGCTGGGACATAACTACCATGCCCCCTCCCCCCCTTGTCCGCTTTACAGACTTAAAATCGCTTCTACTTTCCAACCACTCTAAAGCTCGTCATTCACCGCTTGACAGGTTATCCACCTTTTTGGAGTATATCAAGGATACAGCGTCCTGCAACACTGCCCTCTCGAAGAGGTCCAATGGACTCCCCGGGAGGACAGGAGGAACAACCCTAGAGGGATTACCTCCTTTGAAGGTGAAGTCCTGTGTAGTGGTGACAACATTTTCATGAGATATCATTTCAGTGAGTTTACAAAGATTGTATATAACCTGCCTGTCTGTGTCATTGAGGTTATCTACAGGACTAAATCCTAGAGGTCCTATTTTAGCTGGACTCTCTCCTTCCAAAATACTACATTTCTCTGGAACCTTATTGCACTTAAAAAAAAATTGTGAAGATTTAATTTGCCTATGCCTTTAAATAGATCTACTTGAAACTGTACTGGATCAAAACATTTCGTTAAACCTAAATTCAGTCCTTTAGACAGAAGAGACACACAGTCTCATGACAATGGCACTTCGGAGACGTTGATCACATTGGACTCTGATGTTAGTCTCTCCAGGTCACAGTCTTTCTTTTCCTGTAGGGACCTCTTCGAGGTGCCAGTCCTCTTGCGCCCTCGTCTCCTGGTCCTTTTCCTAAAGGGACGACTGCTGTGGTAGGTTTTGAAGGATCTGTGCCAGGACCCATGTCGTCCGACTGACTAGACTCCGAGTCAGTCGTCCAGAAATCTGAGGCTGGTCTACGGCGTGATCGGGTGTATCTTCTATTGTTCCTTGTGGTTCTTTTGGTATTCCAGGAAAAAATGTGACATATGCTTTTGGAGGGACGCTAGAGTTTTTGGATGTCCATATTTCTGAATTGGAGAACACATTGGTCACCACTAACTTCCGAAAACCTACGTCTAAAAATGCCCTGCTCCATTACTCATGTTCACACCGAGTTCACTGCAAAAACTGTATTCATTATTCTTATTCTCAAAAGGAACGATACTGTAGAAGAAAATTATCAAATACAAGCTGCTGACCTCAGAGATCGACTGGTTTCGAGAGGTTATCCAAAAGTTGTAGTCACTACAGCATATGAACGTGCTGATGCTTTAACCCGTTCCGATTTGCTTCTTCCCAGGCGCAAAAAACATACTCCTGCCCCACCACGATCTACATTCTCTTTTTCTAACTCAATATGAACATAGTCATACGTATGGCCCTGTTTAAACACTGGTATATCTTGGAATCTGATACAGATTTACATGATCTCACTACATCTAAACCGCTGATAGCATTAAGAAAACACATTACAGTTGGAGACCGGCTCAAAAATTGTCATACACCAAAAGAAATACAACAACACACATGGCTATCACTATCAGCCCCGAAAGGTAAACCATGTGGCCGTTGTTCTTTTTGCTCGTTAAATATTAACAGTAGAGTAGTTTTTATAGGTGGCATCCAACATATGGTTTCTAATCTCATTACGTGTTGCACGAAGTTCGTAATATACACCCTAATATGCCCCTGTGGACGGTATTATATAGGCAAGACAAAAAGGTGCCTTTTTATAAGAATAAGAGAACACCTACGATCCCTGGTTACTGGCCGAGGGGCTCCAAGACTTCTCGAACACATATGAGAAGTCCATGGAGGCAATGGGAAGTGTTTGAAGTTTTCTGGGCTCGAAACAGTTAACATCCCAAGACAAGAAGGAGATAGGCATTGTGTACTATTACAAAAAGAATCCAGATGGGTTCTTAAGTTAGGTGCCTTTGGGCCGGCTGGCCTCAATGATGAGAATGATTTTAGCATATTTTTGTAATAAGTTTGCTATATGTATGTACAAATATGTTTTGTTTCCTTGCTGTTGGTTTGTTCCTCCCCCATACCTGTGTTCCACCCCCTCCCCCCCCCCCCCCTCCTCCCCAGCCTCACCTGCCTTTTAGCAGCGAACTCCGGTGGATTCACTGTGCATGTAGCTTGGAGAAGGTCCAGCTCGGCACGAAACCGCGCAGTCCTACCCACACCCCCTGCCACCCCTCCCTTGCTGTTACGTGTTACCCGTCTTACCTCCTGGATTAAAGGAATCTGATTCTTGCATGAAATGGTGAGTTGCCGGGACTCTGGCGATCAGACATCTTATCCCCTATCCTTTGGGAAGAGGATAAGATGTCTAGGGGCGGAGGATCCCTTTAAGAGCCGTGACAGTGCGGTTGTTCAAAAGGCACTGTTATCGCTTTATGCAGAAAATAGTAAATAGTGTTCTTTATTTTTGCATATAGAACTGAAGGGGTTATCCAGCTTAAACAACACAATGTAACTCCAAGTCAATGACACTTCTGTGAAATCCCACTGTCCACTCAGGAAGCAACACTGATTGACAATCAATTTCACATGCTGTTGTGCAAATGGAACAGACAACAGGTGGAAATTATAGGCAATTAGCAAGACACCCTCAATAAAGGAATGGTTCTGCAGGTGGTGACCACTTCTCAGTTCCTTTGCTTCCTGGCTGAAGTTTTGGTCACTTTTGAATGCTGGCGGTGCTTTCACTCTAGTGGTAGCATGAGACAGAGTCTACAACCCACACAAGTGGCTCAGGTAGTGCAGCTCATCCAGGATGGCAAATCAATGCGAGCTGTGGCAAGAAGGTTTGCTGTGTCTGTCAGCGTAGGGTCCAGAGCATGGAGGCGCTACCAGGAGACAGGCCAGTACATCAGGAGACGTGGAGAAGGCCGTAGGAGGGCAACAACCCAGCAACAGAACCGCTACCTCCACCTTTGTGCAAGAAGGAGCAGCACTGCCAGAGCCCTGAAAAATGACCTCCAGCAGGACACAAATGTGCATGTGTCCACTCAAATGGTCAGAAACAGACTCCATGAGGGTGTTATCAGGGCCTGACATCCACAGGTGGGGGTTGTGCTTACAGCCCAACACAGTGCAGGATGTTTGGCAAATTCACCAGTGGTGCCCTGTGCTCTTCAGGGCCCGTGATTCCCCCTTCTGAACGCTCTGGGTCCCACCACCAGTGATTGGCTGAGTGGCCCATCACAGAGAAAAAGAGCGTCTCAGGAAGTGGAGGCCATAGGGTTAACCAGGGAGAGTCAGGTGTCCTGTGGATAGGGGATAAGTTTTAAATAGCTGGTAAACCCCTGTAATGAATGACTGTACTGATCTGAGAATGAAGCTAATCCAACCTTATGACGCCGATGTCTGCCATTAACCCCTCAGATGCCGTGATCAATACAGATCACGGCATCTGAGGCAGTGGGGCACATGCTGGGAGTTGTAGTTTTGCAACAGCTGGAGGCACCCTGGTTGGGAAACAGTGGTATGAACAGTATACAATAAGCAGTAATTTGCTTTGTATAACATGTGGGCTGGTAGCTTCAGTGTTTTTCCTGAATAGTCTCACTTACTGCTCATCTTCTACCAGGACACTTAATGTATCTTTCTTTAGTTTCATCTCATTCCAGTAATCGTTCAGCTTCTCTCCTACTGCAGTCAGCGTAAGTCTGGGAAGAAGGAATACAGGATTAGAACACTTTATGGAAGATTTTAGAAAATGAAAAAGATGGTTGGCAACTTCTATTATGCAAAATCCTGACATGCGCACGTCAGCCATGAGGCGGGTACACAGCATACCATACGTCACATGCTACAAGTGCACCAATTTAAAAGCGTGCCTGCAATTTAAAAAGGGATTGTCCGGCAAAAGAGCAATCCGTGTATGGTGTCAAAAAGTTTAACAAAGCAACTAAGGATGCGTTCACACGGCCGTCTGTCCCTGTTTTTTATCCCTGTTCCGGTTCCATTCACATGCAGGCTGTAAACTGATTAAAAAAAAGTTTTTAAAAAGGAAAAAAATAAAATAAAAAAAAATAGTCACTTTTTTTGGTACGATCCATTTACATCAGTTTGTACCCGTCTGTACTTATTTCCGTTTTCTTGACGGCAGAAAAAAAAAAAAAGAGCACACAGTATTTTTTCTTCCATCAAAAAAACCTTTAATGTCACCCGTTTGTATCAGTTTTTTGCAATACGTTTTTGATCCATTTTTACTTCTGGGCATGCTCAGAACAAAAAAAAATTTTTTTTTTTTTGGTTTACTAACTGAACAATTACAGATCCAAATGGATAACATCCATTTGCATCCGTTATGGTCCTTTTTTTTTTTTTTAAGTCAGTTTTAATTTGACAGGGCGGGTCTAGACGGCCGTGTGAACGCTGCCTTACTAATATAATGTTATTAGCCAAACTGCACAGATCTTCCATATCAGCTGTGCTGTCTAGCTGTGACACTTTCCCATGCTGTAAAGGCAGTCTGCTTTCCCCCTGCCCTCCTGTCTGCTGAGGATGTGACCAATAATGTGCAGAGGGAGAGCTCACACTACGCTTTATTAGATTTTAAGGCACCAAGATGCCTCTCTCAGATATGACAACAGTGAGCATGTTCTGGGGAAACTACTGTGACTGAGATTGGCTTCCTTCTGCCTTGAAATCTAATGAGCAGTAATATAAGCTCCCTTCTTCACATCACTGCTCTTGCCCTGAGCAGACGGGAGGGGTGGGTGGAGCAGGGATGGTGTGATGTCATGACCACAATGGAGAGAGCACAGTTGATATGAATCTTTGCACTACGGCTAATATTATATTATTAATTTGCTTTATTATGTGATTTGAAAACATACACAGGTTGTTTATTTCCCTGGAAAACTCCTTTTGACATGTCACAAGCTTTGATCAGATCTGGGTGTTTAGATCCCCACAGATCATTAGAATGAGAGGGAGGAAACACACACCTGTGAGCTTCACTCCCCGTCTCACTGTGACCTCCATACAGTTGCATTAGACAAGCTCCGCATACTTCTGATGGAGACAGAATTCGGACAAAGTCAGGGAGTGAAGCACGCAGCTATGTGCTTCTCCCTGCTCATTCTAGCAGTTAATGGGGGGGGGGGTCTGAAAACAGAGATCCAGACTGATCAAAACCTTTCCCACGTCTCTGTGAAGGGTCCAAAGTTTTGTTAAATTACAGCACAATTTAATTTCCTTAGTAAAATGCCAGTATTACAACCAAATGGCTAAGAGTGTCAGATAGTAAAAGGAAGCACTTTATCAGATCACTGTTACTTACCTATAGTCGTTTGTATAGTCAAAGTCCTGTTTGTTGTGTGTAGGCTTTAGATAGTTACATTCAATAACCCCGACCACTCCAACACCCATGTTGTTAGCCTGTAAGAAGGTATAATAGGCATAGATCAGTCTATAAACCCTTCAACTTAGGGCTGGGCAGTATACCGGTTCATACCGAATACTGACATTTTTGTGCTGCACGATATGAATTTTAACCCTTACCGCTATACCGGTTGGACCCCTCCCCCTCGGGAATGAATGAATCAGCCCAGCACTGCGCTGTCCCCACATTGCGCTGTCCCCACATCGGGGAACTAATCCTATGTGACCTGCGAGCGCTGTTCTGCCCCCTATTAATTATCAGCCCAGCGCTGTCCCCATCAGGGTACTACTCACACGTCACCCGCATGCGCTGCCCTCCTCGTCCTGTTTGTTGCAGGCGCCGGCGCTGACACTCTATACCAGTGGTCTCCAACCTGCGGACCTCCAGATGTTGCAAAACTACAACTCCCAGCATGCCCGGACAGCCGTTGGCTGTCCGGGCATGCTGGGAGTTGTAGTTTTGCAACATCTGGAGATCCGCAGGTTGGAGACCACCGCTCTATACTGTGCGGTATCCCTATGCCCGGGCTGCAAAAAACAAAAAAAATTAACTTTAACTCACCTCCCGTTGGTCCAGTACCGGCCTCCCTCATTTCCTGGGGACGGGAACGTCGGACAACCGTCAGCCTATCACCGGCCGCAGCGATGTTCCGCCTCGGCCGGTGATAGGCTGAGCCCACTGTCATGTAAGAAGCCGGCTTCTTACATGACAGTGGGCTCGGCCTATCACCGGCCGAGGCGGAACATAGCTGCGGCCGGTGATAGGCTGACGGCGGTCCGCATTCCCGTCCCCAGCGTAAGGCCGACGTAGGTGCTTTAAAGTTTATTTTGTTTACCTTTTGCAGCCCGGGCATAGTGATACCGCACAGTATAGAGTGCCAGCGCCCGCAACAAACAGGACGAGGAGAGCAGCGCATGCGGGTGACATATGCGAGTATTTACCCCGATGGGGATGTGGGCTGATAATTAATATGGGGGGGGGGGGCTAGGAAATACAGTTATATACCGTGGAACCGCCAAAAGTTTAAAAAATACCATGATACACACATTTGGTAATACCGCCCAGCCATAGCTTCAGCAGTACGATACCTACAACTATTACAAGCATAAATTACCTTCAGCTGACAGCCGACTCTCATATAGGCCTTGATCAGCCTGTTCTTGTGGTACATCATTATGCCGTAGTGCTCCTTGTTCCGACAATTGTAACCAAAAATGATTTTCACAGGTCTATGCTAAAATCACATTAAGGAAAATTTAACATACCAGATGATGACTAGAAAATGTCCTCACCGATCAGGAGGAAAAAAACATCTGCAACAATATTAGAGAAGGCATTCAGTGGATTTATGTGTATAGAAGATTTGACTGCGCTGATGGCGAAGTCAAAGCTGCTATTCCCATTCTGTCCACTGGGCGCACCATAACACACTGCTGCAGTAAGATTACCACAATTAGGAGCAATGGGATGTGCTTTTTGCAAGATGGGGGTTAAATGGGCACTGTCACTTAGAAAAACATATGACACATCAAAAGTTCTTCTAAGTGACACTTTTAATGCTATGACAATAGTGCGCAGTTTCTTAACGCAGTTCATAGACTTAAAGAAACATAAGGATACGGAAATAGACTTGGGTCGGTAGACGTCTTTTTCTATATGTGCCAGGTTTTTGGAAACAAGTTGTGTCTGAACTTTTTGACCCCGAAGAACGATCTGCATCCGAGGCTTCAAATACAAAATACTGCAATAAGCCTGCAATAATAAAAAAAAAAAAAAAAAAAAAAATTTAAAAAAAATCATATGATAAAATTACCCCCATAGGTGACCGATAAGTCAAAACAAATGACAGAAGAAAAAAAAAATAAAATAAAATAAAAAGCATATAAAGCATATACATAATATAAAATATAAAAGTGATGTAAATTTTATATTTATGTACTTATTTATATATATTTTTTACATTTATGCACATATATTTATATATAATATATACATAACTGTGGGTGTATATTTTATATTATAAAAAAATTACATAAATATATATTATATAATTTTTATATTTATGTAATTTTTTCTGTCTTGGGTATTGTTGATGTTTCCTTTCAGAATCTTGATTTTAAGGTCATATATGGAGTGACCTGTTTGGGTGAAATGGTGTCCAACTGGGGTGCAATAGTCCTTTTCTCTATGGTTGTTGATGGATGATCTGTGTAGGTGATGATCCGAGGGCTGTATTTTTGGTTGTGGGTTTGGGAGGATGGGAACAGGGAGCAGGCATCTATTCCATCTTTGTGTGGGATATTACTATACAGAGAGATTCTACATCCATTGTAACCAGTATGGAGTTGGCAGGCAAGTTTGATCTGACCGTCAGTGGTGTCCTGTATGAATCTCTTGGTGTGTGTGACACAAAGGTTTTTTTCAGCATCTTCATGTAGGGAAAGGGTCAGCAACGATCAGAGGGACAGTAAAAACAAGTAAAAAGGAAAACTGCTAAATCCTTATTTCTTGACTTTACATAAACATCACAGATACTCCACTGAAAAAAACATTTTTTAAATTAACTGGTGCCAGAAAGTTACACAGAATTGTAAATTATTTATATTAAAAAAAATCTTAATCCTTCCAGGATTTATTAGCTGCTGTATACTACAGAGAAAGTTATTTTCTTTTTGAATTTCCTTTCTGTCTGACCACAGTGCTCTCTGCTGACACCTCTGTCCATTTTAGGAACTGTCCAGAGTAGGAGCAAATCCCCATAGCAAACCTCTCATGCTCTGGAAAGTTCCTGACTTGGAACAGAGGCGTCAGCAGAGAGCACTGTGGTCAGACAAAGGAAATTCAAAAAGAAAAGAACCTCTTCTGGAATATACAGCAGCTGATAAGTACTGGAAAGATTAAGATTTTTTAACAGAAGTAATTTACAAATCTGTTTAACTTTCTGGTACCAGTTGACTTAAATGAAAGTGTTTCCCAGGGGAGTACCCCTTTAAGCCAGTGTTTCCCCAACCAGGGACAGGGGTGTGGAAATTTTATTTAAAAAAAACACTACTTGTCCACGGGACTAAAATGGAGCAAAATCTACTTGTCCCTCATGACGATCCACTTGTCTGGGCCATTTTTCGCTTTTACGCTCTCATTTTTTCCTCCTCGCCCTATAGTAGCCATAGCTACCTACTATAAATGATACCTTTTAATTTTTTAATAACATTCTTCGAAATAAAAAATAGGTGAATTGAAATTAAAATAGTAAAAGATAATTTAACAGATTTGGTGGTTTTCTTTTCTGCACCATTTACCTTGTGGTTGAGGTAACATGTTGTTTTGATACTTTAGGTCGCCTGATCACAGTGATACCAGATTTGTATAGTTTACGTCATGTTTTACAAATTTTTAAAAAATTCTGAACTTTTTAGAATTTTTTTAATTGCCATTTTTTTACCCCTGTAGCTTATTTTTTTTTTCCACATACCAGGCTGTATCAGGGCTAATTTTTTTGCACCATAATCTGTTTTTTTGTATCGGTACCATTTTGGTATTGATCTGACTTTTTAATCACTTTTTCACTTTTTTTTCTGGGCTAGTATAAAAATTGCAAATCTGTGGTTTGGTATTCTTTTATGTATGTATACCGTGCAGGATACATAATGTTATATTTTAATAGGTTGTACAATTATGCACGAAGCGATACCAAATATGTTTATTTTTATTATTTTTGCATGTTTTTATATAGGAAAAGGGGGTGATTTGAACTTTTAACTTAGAAGGGTTAATCTGTGTTTTTTTAATCTTATTAAAACTTTTTTTTTTTTTTTTTTTACACTTTATTAGACTTCTAGGAGGAATCATTAGATTCCTCATAGAGATCAATAGAGTTCTACTGAACTCTATTAATCTGTGAGCTCTGTGATCCATTTATAGAGCCTGGTCCAGCCAGGATCTATCAGTGACAGAGCCACAGGACAGCAGAGAACAGAGGTAAGCCCTCCGGCTACCTCCATAGTGGATCCACCCCACTAGCCCACCAGGGAGCATTCACATGTCCCTTTAGACGCCGCTGTCAGCTTTGACAGCGGCGATCTAAAGGGTTAATAGCCAGCCGCTGAGATCGCCGCATGCTGGCTATTTGTGGCGGCCCCCGGCTACTGAGAACAGCCGGGGGCTGCAGAGTATGGAGCGGGCACGAGTCGGGAGCCCGCTCCATACAGACTGCTGAGCGCTGCATGCTAGCTATTAGCGGCGGTGGGAAACTTGCGCCCCGTGCAGACGTGCGACCGCTCCTCCCCTCAGCCCTCCGAAAGTAAAGCTGGGGGGAGCGAAGGCAGAGGACGCAGGTCTGCACGGGGAGCAAGAAGCCACCCCCCCTCATCTACCCCTCGCACATCTGCATGGCAGAAAGAAGGCAGAGCAGGGGAGAGACAGCTTCTCATCTCCCCTCCCCCTGCTCTGCTTCGGAGGATGCAAGTTTCCACAGCCGGGGCTGCAGAGTTTGGAGCGGGCACGAGTCTGGAGCCCGTCCCATACAGACGGCTGAGCGCCACAGCGCTTGTCAGGTCCGGCCCTGCTTGCCCGAAGCCGGGCTAAGGGCCGGAAAAATTAATCTGCCCGGTGCCCGGAACTGCATGTCCCGGACGTCGGGCGATAGGTATTCCACATCCCTGCAGGGAGCCTCCAGCCTTTGCAAAACTACAACTCCCAGCATGCCTAGACAACCTGGCCCTTTTTCACTTATTCTTTTTGCCTGCTACCATGGACAACAACCATACATACCCTTAGAGAATAATCGCTGTCTGGAGCAACAAGATCGGGCCTTTCTTGCTTCTTATATCCCTTTCTGGAAGATCCATCAAACTCCTCAGGAATTCTTATGTCATACTTGTCCGAAATAAAATCAAATTCTGGCATTCCATTTTTATCCCTTATAATAAAAAACAACAAAAAAACATTAAAAAAAAGCTTTTAAAATACAGAAGTCACAATATTAAAGGGGTACTCCAGTGGAAATTTTTATTTTTTTTAATTTTTTTTTTTATTAAATCATCTGGTGCCAGAAAGTTAAACAGATTTGTAAATTACTTCTATTAAAAAATCTTAATCCTTCCAGTACTTATCAGCAGCTGTATGCTACAGAGGAAATTTTATTTTTGAATATCTTTTTTGTCTTGTCCACAGTGCTCTCTGCCGACACCTGATGCCCGTATCAGGAACTGTCCAGAGCAGGAGAAAATCCCCATTGCAAACCAAGCAGCATAGCTCTGGACAGTTCCTGACACGGACAGAGGTGTCAGCAGAGAGCACTGTGGACAAGACAAAAGAAATTCAAAAAGAAAAGAATTTCCTCTATAGCATACAGCTGCTAATAAGTACTGGAAGGATAAAGATTTTTAAATAGAAGTAATTTACAAATCTGTTTAACTTTCTGGCACCAGTTCGAGAAGTTTTCCACCAGAGTCCCCCTTTAAAACACAATCAATAGACAGTAGAGCTTGGAAAAGCTTTAACGTGACTGTGTTAGACCAATGTTCCCCAACCAGTGTGCCTCCTGCTGTTGCAAAAAAAACTACAACTTGCAGCATGACTTCTATTTTTGCAGAATGCAGAATTTCTGCTGTGTGAATGGGACACCGGAATCTCATTAAAGCGAATGGGCAATTCATTTCTGTGGAATTTTCATGCTGAATTCCGCCCAGAAATTCTGCCAAGTGAACATAGCCTAAGCCTGAGCTCACACGCCCATCTTGACCCATCCCATTCTTCTCCCGTCAAAAATTAAATCGGACAATAACAGATGCAAACGGATGAGATTAAAGGGGTTTTCCGGTACTTACACATCTTATCCCCTATCCAAAGGTTAGGGGATAAGATGCCTGATCGCGGGAGTCCCGTCGCTGGGGACCCCCGGGATCTTGCACGCGGCACCCCGTTTGTAATCAGTCCCCGGAGCGTGTTCGCTCCGGGTCTGATTACAGGCGACCACCGGGCCGGCGGCATGTGATGTCACGCCTACGCCCCCGTGTGACATCACGCTCCGCCCCTCAATGCAAGCCTACAGGAGGGGGCGTGATAGCTGTCTCACCCCCTCCCGTAGGCTTGCACTGAGGGGCGGAGCGTGATGTCACACGCCGCCGGCCCAGTGGTCGCCTGTAATCAGACCCGAAGCGAACACGCTCCGGGGACTGATTACAAACGGGGTGCCGCGTGCAAGATCCCGGGGGTCCCCAGGGGATAAGATGTGTAAGCACCGGAGAACCCCTTTAAAGGCTCAACCGTTTTCCATAGACTTCAATGTTAAATTTACTGTATCCGTTTGACTAAAGAAAAAATACTGCATGTGCAGTTTTTTTCCCACCCTCAAAAAAAACGGAAATGAGCTCAGACGGGTACAAACGGAGGTAAACAGATTGTAAAAAAAATAAAAAATCCTATTGACATAAATGGGATAACCTTTAAAACAGTTTTTAATCAGTTTACAGCCTGCAAGAACAGAACCGAAACTGGGATAAAAAAAATAAATAAATAAATTTAAAAAATGGACAGACTGCCGTGTGAACCCTAATACATGTACAACTAACCCTCCCTCCCCCCCCCCCCCCCATAATGTTCAATGGTTCCTGTTGAGAAACATTCAACTACACATCAGATTTATGGTCATTGATTATTAGATCTAATTTCCTCAAAGTCCTAGATGTCTTGTTCACAATCTTATGACGAAAAACTATGGCTGATACAGAGATCCCTCAACTTACAATGGCCTCAACATACAATGGTTTCAACATACAATGGTCTTTTCTGGACCATTGTGACTTGAGATCATATTTAACACAATGCTGCAGACAGTCCAGATCTACAAAATGTGTCAATGGCTGGAAGATCTGACCAATCAGAATGGGCGTTCACTGGTAAAACCCCTGTATTACTGAAGTGTATGCACTGACTGGCTGTCAGGTAGCGCCCCCTACAGTACAGGGAGGTATTACATGTTCTGTACTTTTTACCTGTGCCAGGGTTAGCTGCTCCTTTGGACACCAGGTAAGGGTGGATCCATTTTCCTTTTTTTAGGACACTTTGTACTGTACAGGACCCTGAAGAAGCTCCTGTCCTCTACATAGACAGTGATTACAGCTCCCAGCAGATCTTTCTTACTTTTATATGGAAGGATTTGCTTTATCTATATTAGTTATCTACCTATTTTTCTTTAATCCTCACTTTTTCCTATTTTTGGATGACATTTTGGGGCTTCAGAACCAATTACCAGGTTTCCATAGAGTTCTGGTCTCAACATACAATGGTTTCAACATACAATGGTCGTCCTGGAACCAATTAATATTGTAACTTGAGGGACCACTGTATATAGTTTACAATGCCCCACATTTTGCATTCCATATCTGTATGTACAGTTCATATGGTACTGCTAAAATACATAAAGACAACACCATGAACCAGTGTTTACCAAGCAGGGTGCCTCCAGCTGTTGCAAAACTACAACTCCCAGCGTGCCCGGACAGCCAAAGGCTGTCCGGGCATGCTGGGAGTTGTAGTTTTGCAACAGCCGAAGCACCCTGTTTGGGAAAAACTGCCATAGACGTACCTTCTTATATTCCATATCATGATCCTTGTTCCCTTCTTTGAAAGGATTGCATCCAGTTCTGCCAGCAGGGCCCGTTCCGTGTTCAGAAAAGAATGTCTCAGGATGGCCTGTAGATTTGTATCCGAGTCTCGAGTCTTCTCCAGCTGCTGTTTGTGGAGTTAAGGAGCTAACAACATTGTATGTGTTAGTTTTTGAAATCATGCTGAGAAGCAATTGGATCATTGTGCATGATTGTAGATGTGCGACCATGTCTGTTTTCTACTTGAGTACACGCTGTGTTTTCTATCCCTTTTTTTTATTTTTTTGTTTGAACATGTGCTGCACTCTTCCCCACCCCCTCAGCCCAACCCTATATAAGTAGTAGTTAGCTACACATGGGCCTTTTCTTTCCTGGCAGCCTCCCAGTTTGACTGGGAGAGCATGGTAAGTGAGCTGTAACATCCTGTTCACACTGGTGTGGTGCTGTGCGGTGTCCGTTGCTGCCGTGTCTGCGGGGAGGTGCGACCCATGGACTGGTTTGAGTGGCGTTGGGGCCGCTCTGCCAGTGGGTCGTTCCCCCCTGTGGGCACTGGTGTCGGTCACCGCCCAGTGCTACGCCATTTTATGCTAGGGACGTTAGGGACCCACTCTAAATAGGTGGCCTTGACGTGGCGAGTGGGCTTGTACTTTTTGATCAAAAATGTATATACTAACAACCTGTTTGTTTTTGAAATTCTGCTGAGAAGCAATTAGATCATTGTGCAAGTATGTAGATGTGCGACCATGTCTGTTTTCTACTTGAGTAAATGAGTACATTGTATATGTCTTTAGTGCTATCTGTAGTACAGTAATGGAGACACACAGCTTTTATTGTGTAATCGTTGGCTTTGGGTCATGGACAGTCGGAGAGACGTGGTTGTGGCTCTCGAACAATGTTAGGCCGGGTTCACACCACGTTTTTGCAGTACAGTTCCCGTATACGTTTTCAATTTGAAAACCTTACAGAACCGTATTAAAACCGTATGCATTGACTCTCCATTGAAATCCGTATGCCAAAAGATGCATCCGGTTGTGTCTGTTTTGCATCCTGTAAGGTTCTGTTTTTTCCCCCATACCCAAAACCGTAGCCTACTACGGTTTTTGGTCCGGGTTAAAAACTGTATTGCAACGTATACGTTTTTTTTTTTTTTTTAAACATGGGAGTCAATGGGAACCGTACAGAACCGTATGTGCGTACGGTTTCATCCGGTTTTCACCATCCGGTTTTTACTTTGCACAGTTTTTTTCTTGGAATTTCAATCAAACAAGTGAAACTTTATTCATAATGGAATGATGTTAAAAACGTATACTTTTTTTCCCTTAAAAAAACGGATGCAGCTTGTACACACGTTTTGATACAGTTTAGTCCGGTTTTGAGGAATCAGTTTTTTTTTTTTAATCAAAAGCCTGATACGTGAACTGTATTGCAAAAACATGGCGTGAACCCAGCCTCAACTGTTTCAAAACGTGTGTACAAATTTTAACCTGTATACGGTTTGAAAAATGATGTCCAGTTGCATCCGTTTTAAGAAAAAAAAAAAAATATATATATACACACACACACTTTTTTTTTTACTTTTCATTCCATTATGAACAAAGTTTCACTTGTTTGATCGAAATTCCAAGAAAAAAAAAACTGGGCAAAGTCGAAAACCGTATGGTGAAAACCGGATGGAACCGTATGCACATAAGGTTCTGTACGGTTCCCATTGACTCCAATGTTAAAAAAAAAAAAAAAAAGTACACATTTCTAGAACGTTTTTTCACCCGGACTTAAGACCGTGGTGGGCTACGGTTTTGGGTGCAGGAAAAAAATAAATAAATAAAAAAAAACTGACCAAACCGTACAAGATGCAAAACGGACACAACCGGATGCATCTTTTGGCATACGGTTTTCAATACCGTTCTGTATGGTTTTGAAATTGAAAACGTATACGTGAACTGTATCGCAAAAACGTGGTGTGAACCCAGCCCTAGGGGGTATTCACACTACGTTATGTTAATACGAGAACCGGATTTGAATGAGCTGAGAGGAGTCATATAGTGACTCGGGTCGGCTCATTTTGTCCCCGTATCGTTTTTTGACCGGACTACACGGTTTTGGTCCATTTAGAAAACCACATACAGGGCAAAAATGAGCCAACTGGAGTCACTGTTTGACTCTGGTCGGCTCATTAAAGTGAATGTGTTTCAGCGCCGGGGTACGGGAGCACCCGGTTTTCCCCATCCCCAAACATGATGTGAATGCAGCCTTACAGCGTCTCGGCCCTTTGTGAGCGACATACAGCTCCTCTGTGTGTGGTTTCCGACCAATAGAGGCAGACGACTTACTCACTCCCTGCCGAGCGCCGTAATTGTCGCAGATGGTGCATGCACCTGAAGAGCTGTATGTCACTCAAACAGGGAAGAGATGCTGTAACGTTACTCAAGAGAGGCTTGGCATGGTTGTTATTGCAATCCATGTGGAAGGTCAAGGGTGCTCGTGGGTGTATTTATGTCTTTTGTTGGGCTGTTCTGCTCCAGGCGCTTCATATGTGGCCTGTGTCCTGACTCTTATTTTCCCTCTACACACGGACTCGTTCTTTATGCTGATATTATGCTTGCATTTTCCTATGTGAGTCTTGATTTGTAACTTATGCAGTTTGGGTTCTCTTGCGGTGCTCCCTGGAGTGTTGTATTGTTTTGTTTCTCTTATAATTACAAAATTATAAATAAAATATACTACTGTGTATGACTCTGAATAAAAGCAGATTTTACAATCATAAAGCCAACGATTACACAATAAAGAGGTATGTTATCCATTACTGTAATACACAAGGGAAGGAGTTAAAGGGGTACTCCGGTGGAAAACGTTTTTTTTTTTTTTTTTTTTTTTTTTTTTAAATCAACTGGTGCCAGAAAGTTAAACAGATTTGTAAATTACTTCTATTAAAAAATCCTAATCCTTCCAGTACTTATCAGCTGCTGAATACTACAGAAGAAATTATTATTTTCTTTTTGAATTTCTTTTTTGTCTTATCCACAGTGCTCTCTGCTGACACCTCTGTCAGTGTCAGGAACTGTCCAGAGCAGCATAGGTTTGCTATGAGGATTTTCTCCTGCTCTGGACAGTTCCTGATACGGGCATTAGGTGTCAGAAGAGAGCACTGTTGACAAGACAAAAAATAAATTAAAAAAGAAAAGAATTTCCTCAGTAGCATACAGCTGCTAATAAGTACTGGAAGGACAAATGTTTAATAGAAGTAATTTACAAATCTGTTTAACTTTCTGGCACCAGTTGATTTAAAAAAAAAAAAAAAAAAAAAAAAGATGAAGATGGGAGATGGTGATAAAAATATATCACCTGAGAACCCCTTTAATACAACCAGATCCACTAGTGGTCCCCAAAAGAAACCTACACCCAGGCATCCGTGACCCTAGACTCAGACATGGTTTCCCCCCTAATTGTAGAAGTCTTCAGAGCATAATAAATACCACATATCTATGGTGTAATGGCTATTCAACTCCTTAGAGCCTTGATAGATCGGGGCTGTATATTTCCTTTACACTAAACACCTTCTTAGGCTATTCTTACATCTTAATAAAAAAAATTTAAAAAAAAATGGAAGAAGAAATATATAAATAAAAAGTAAAAAAAAGTTTCAGTTCCTTTGTAGTTCCAATACTACAAAAAGGCGCAACATGAGTTGTAATTCTGAAATAAGGTTTTAAAGGCCTTTAGATTTTATTACCATCTCACTCTCTTTCCATAAGGAGACAGAAGATCTTATATTTCTTTCTCCAAGATGTTTGGAACAATCTCCTTGCCGAGTTCTATCAGAAACTCTGTGCAATTGTACAAACAATTGATACGGCCTTGAAGGCAAAGGACGGTCACACTATAAAAATAACACCATCCTTCCCAGTCCCTTGTTGGTTATAACGTTTAAAGGGGTACTCCAAAGAATAGGCGATATGATGTCTGATCGAGGAGGTCCCACAGTTGGGACCCCCTGCAATCTCTGTGCAGCACCTGTGCATTTAGAACACTGGGTGCGGGGCGGGGGGTCGTGACATCACACCCGCTCAATGCAAGTCTATGGGAGGGGGCGTGGCGGCAGCCATGCCCCCTCCCATAGACTTGCATTGAGCGGGTGTGGTGTGACACACGAGGGGATGCGGGACGATCCCCGCCACCAGCTCCAGGCGTTCGGAACAAAATGTTCCAAATGCTGGGGGTATGAGACGGAGATAGTAAGGCAATATATGAATATTCATTAGCCAGGCGGTGCTGCGGGCCGGGCGGCGGTTAAGTCACAGTGCCAGTTGAAGGCAGTAACCCCGCCCGTGCCAGTTAGCAGCTAATTTGAATACACCGAAAAAGAGCTATAACAGGCGAACGGCGCAGCGTGTCCGGGCAAGGTAGGACTCAAAATGTTCAGCGTCTCCCGCACTATCCACAGGTACCCGTGGAAAGTGCGGGACAAAACATGTGACAGCTTTTCTTTAAAAAATGTAAAAAAAAAAAAAAGATTTGAAAAAAAAATATATAAAGTAAACCATTATTTATGAAAGCATTCTTACTATTTTTCCTACATCAAGAAGCGAAAACAGCCCGATTGTAAAGCTGGAGTTCTGTATAGAGCTGCGTGAACGTTCACCATTTGCAATCTGTGCATTAAAAGGATATTCTGCTTGTTGAAGGAGATGATGGGCACAATGACGTGTTCTGCCTTAATGTCTTCCAGGTAGGTCTGAGACAACATTCCCACATGCATCCCAGAATCATTTTTGGTCAGCACGATGGCGTCTTTACCCAGGCGCATGGATCCAGATTTAAAACCATTTCCGTAAAGGCCAATAGGAACGTGACCCTGTACTGCAACCTTGTCACTGAATCCAAAACTGAAAGACAATAATGAAACAAGTCAGAGCCGCCATCCGCAGTTCCCGCAATGGATGGCTGTCGTGGATGCATCTATGGAGATCCAATGGAGCGTATGTAGGGATTCTTATAAACCGGGAGGACCGCAAGTGGCTCACCCCTGAGGAGATTCTCAATTGTTTGATCTCCCCCAGTCCCATGTGTTTTATGCCAACCAGATTAGGTGACAATAGTTAAAGGGGTACTCCGCCCCTAGATATCTTATCCCCCACGCTGAAACTTTTTTAAGTGTGGGAGGGGTGTTAGTAGTTAGGGAACATTTATTTTATTTGGTGACAGGTACTTTTTAAACCATACCTTACCTTCAGTTAACTTTTCAGGTTAAGCTTGTGTGTGTATACATGAGGAGTAGCAGTATATCTGGACACTATATAACTTGTATATGTCATTTCTAGCTGTTTTCCCTTGGAGGACCTTATAGAGCAGTTCTGAGAAGTGTAAGCTGTGAATCCTGTTCCAGAGTGAAGTCTAACACTCACTATAAAGCTCATGTGCTCTCTACATCTGTGTTTCCTAACCAGGGTGCCTCCAGCTGTTGCAATACTACAACTTCCAGCATGCCTGGACAGCCTTTGGAATTTAAGACGTTAATGACAGACATCACAGTGACTGGTGATATTTGTCATTTCCTGCAAGTGGCGGCTACTGATAGCAGTCATCATTCGCTGTCTATGAAGATCCTGCGTTCGCTTAATAGACTCAATGTACACTTAGACGTGCATGTACGTCACTGTGCGCTAAAGGACCAGGCAGCAACGAAGTACACGTCGCATGTCACCTAGGGGTTAAATGTAGAAGGCCTTTTTTTTTATTTATTTATTTTTTTATTGCCTCTGAATCAACAAAAACAGCCAAAAACCTGATTTCAAATTTTAGAGATGTGTAAACCATGAAATTCCTTTGTACAATAAAATTAATTATGTTACGAAGATCGGAATGGAAAAATTCCGTCCAGAGCTTCCGAATGTGGCCAGGACAGTGCAGACTTTGTTCTTCAGGCAGAATCTGCTCCGAAAATATAGCCGTCTATGGGGACGACAAACAAGTTCACTCTTATGGCGGCGGAATTTATTCAGTGGAACGTCAACTACTGAAGTGTGCACATTGCCAGGAATTCGGATAAAAAATTCTGTAGTTTGAACCTTGCTTAAAAGGGGTATTCTGACTTTATACATCTTAACCCCTTACCAAAGGATAGGGGATAAGATGCATGATCGCAGGGGTCCAGCTGATGGGGACCCCCATGATCTCGGTGCAGGCTCCGGCATTCTGTGCCGGGCACTGCCTCCGAGATGGGGACGTGATGTCACGGCCACGCCCCTAGTGTCCATGCCCCCACGGCCACTAAGTGACATACCACGCCCCCTCCATTCATGTCTATGGGAGGGGGCGTGACGGCCATCACGCCCCCTCCCATACACATGAATGGAGGGGGGGCGATGTCCCTAAGGGGAGTGGCCATGATGTCACATGCCCGTCTCAGAGCCAGCACCACGGCACACAATACTGGGGGCTGCATAGAGATCACGAGGGCCCCCTGCGATCATGCATCTTATCCCCTATCATTTGGATGGGGGATAAGATTTAAAAAGCCAGAACCCCCCATTAAGAGAGACAATTACACAAATACAGGTCACAGCTCTGTCCTGCATAGTGGGAGACGCCTCCCAGCAGTTACCTCAGCATCTTGTGCAGTTTGTCCAAATTCATCCCATTTCCATTGTCTGTGAACGTTAAGACCAGGTGGTCCCCTATATTGGTTTGATCGATCCATATTTGCTTGGCGTTGACATCAGGATCATAGGCGTTATCTGAAATAAGCAGAAAACTCACATTATTATAATTGTAGTATTGTAACCGTGACCTCCAGAGGCTTAGTCATGGATGTGCTACCGTGCAGATTATATCCTCCATTACTGGGAATCTGTCTTCAGAATAAAGCTTTTTAACTTCAGGGTTATAGGTAGAAAAGAAAGTCAAATGGTAAATGAAGGACAACATAGCACCTTAACCCCTTAAGGACCAGGCCATTTTACACCTCAGGACCAGAGCGTTTTTTGCACATCTGACCACTGTCACTTTAAACATTAATAACTCTGGAATGCTTTTAGTTATCATTCTGATTCCGAGATTGTTTTTTCGTGACATATTCTACTTTAACATAGCGGTAAAATTTTATGGTAACTTGCATCCTTTCTTGGTGAAAAATCCCAAAATTTGATGAAAAATTTGAAAATTTTGCATTTTTCTAACTTTGAAGCTCTCTGCTTGTAAGGAAAATGGATATTCCAAATAAAAAAATTTTTGATTCACATATACAATATGTCTACTTTATGTTTGCATCATAAAATTGACGTGTTTTTACTTTTGGAAGACACCAGAGGGCTTCAAAGTTAAGCAGTAATTTTCCAATTTTTCACAAAATTTTCAAACTCACTATTTTTCAGGGACCAGTTCAGGTTTGAAGTGGATTTGAAGGGTCTTCATATTAGAAATACCCCACAAATGACCCCATTATAAGAACTGCACCCCCCAAAGTATTCAAAATGACATTCAGTCCGCGTTTTAACCCTTTAGGTGTTTCACAGGAATAGCAGCAAAGTGAAAGAGAAAATTCACCATCTTCATTTTTTACACTCGCATGTTCTTGTAAACCCAATTTTTGAATTTTTACAAGGGGTAAAAGGAGAAAATGTATACTTATATTTGTAACCCAATTTCTCTCGAGTAAGCACATACCTCATATGTCTATGTAAAGTGTTCGGCGGGCGCAGTAGAGGGCTCAGAAGGGAAGGAGCGACAAGGGGATTTTGGAGAGTACGTTTTTCTGAAATGGTTTTTGGGGGGCATGTTGCATTTAGGAAGCCCCTATGGTACCAGAACAGCAAAAAATCCCCACATGGCATACCATTTTGGAAACTAGACCCCTTGGGGAACGTCACAAGGGGTAAAGTGAACCTTAATACCCCACAGGGGTTTCACGACTTTTGCATATGTAAAAAAAATATATATATTTTTTCACTAAAATGTGTGTTTCCCCCCAAATGTCACATTTTTGCAAGGGTTAATAGCAGAAAATACCCCCCAAAATTTGTAACCCCATCTCTTCTGAGTATGAAGGTACCCCATAAGTGGACCTGAAGTGCACTACGGGCGAACTACAATGCTCAGAAGAGGAGTCATATTTGGCTTTTGGAGAGCAAATTTTGGTCGGGGGGCATGTCGCATTTAGGAAGCCCCTATGGTGCCAGGACAGCAAAAAACCCTCACATGGCATACCATTTTGGAAACTAGACCCCTTGAGGAACGTAACAAGGGGTACAGTGAGCATTTACCCCCCACTGGTGTCTGTCAGATCTTTGGAACAGTGGGCTGTACAAAATTTTTTTATTTGCACAGCCCACTGTTCCAAAGATCTGTCAGACACCAGTGGGGTGTAAATTCTCACTGCACCCCTCATTACATTCCCTGGGGGGTGTAGTTTCCGAAATGGGGTCACATGTGGGTTTTTTTTTTTGCGTTTGTCAAAACCGCTGTAACAATCAGCCACCCCTGTGCAAATCACCTCAAATGTACATGGTGCACTCTCCCTTCTGGGCCTTGTTGTGCGCCCCCAGAGCACTTTGCGCCCACTTATGGGGTATCTCCGTAGTCGGGAGAAATTGCATTACAAATTTTGGGGGGCTTTTTTCCCTTTTACCTCTTGTCAAAATGAAAAGTATAGGGCAACACCAGCGTGTTAGTGTAAAAAATTAATTTTTTTACACTAACATGCTGTTGTAGACCCCAACTTCACCTTTTCATAAGGGGTTAAAGGAGAAAAAGCCCCCCAAAATTTGTAACACAATTTCTCCCGAGTACGGCGATACCCCATATGTGACCCTAAACTGTTGCCTTGAAATACGACAGGGCTCCAAAGTGAGAGCGCCATGTGCATTTGAGGCCTGAATTAGGGATTTGCATAGGGGTGGACATAGGGGTATTCTAAGCCAGTGATTCCCAAACAGGGTGCCTCCAGCTGTTGCAAAACTCCCAGCATGCTTGGACAGTCAACGGCTGTCCGGCAATACTGGGAGTTGTTGTTTTGCAACAGCTGGAGGCTCCATTTTGGAAACAGTGGCATACCGGACGTTTTTCATTTTTATTGGGGAGGGGAGGGGGGCTGTGTAGGGGTATGTGTATATGTAGTGTTTTTTTTTACTTTTTATTTTATTTTGTGTTAGTGTAGTGTTTTTAGGGTACAGTCACATGGGCGGGGGGTTACAGCGAGTTCCCGCTGCGAGTTTGAGCTGCCGCTCAAAATTTGCTGCATCGCAAACTTGCAGCCTGATACTCACTGTAAGCCATTCACAGGGGGGGAGGGGGGGGGGGGACCTCCAGCTGTTACAAAACTACAACTCCCAGCATGCACAGTTTATCAGTGCATGCTGGTAGTTATAGTTTTGAAACAGCTGGAGGCACACTGTTGGGAAACACTGAGTTAGGAAACAGACAATGTTTCCCAACCAGTGTGCCTCCTGTTGTTGCAAAACCACAACTCCCAGCATTCTCAGGCATGCTGGGAGTTGTAGTTTTGCAACATCTGGAGGACTAGTTTGCAGACCACTAATACAGTGGTTCCCAATCTGTGCCCTTCCAGATGTTGCAAAACTACAACTCCCAGTATGCCAAAACTGTCCAGGCATGCTGGGAGTTGTAGTTCTGCAACATCTGAAGGTCCAGATGTTACAGAACTACAACTCCCAGCATGCCTGGACAGTAAGGGCATGCTGAGGATGTGTAGTTTTGCAACATCTGGAAGGGCACAGTGGTCTCCAAACTGTGGACTTCCAGATGTTGCAAAACTGCAACTCCCAGCATGTCCAGACGCCAAGGGCTGTCTGGGCATGCTGGGAGTTGTAGTATACAGAGTCCCATTACAGCAATGCATGTCGCTTTACGGCAACGTGCATTGCTGTAAAGGGCCCGACCGCGGCTGAAGATCTACTCACCTGTCGCCGTCGCCACCATCTTCCTCGCCGGGATCCGGGTCTTCAGGGACGAGGTAAGTACCGGGGCCGGTCCCCAGCACTCCCCCGTCCCCCGCTGCGTCCTCCGGTCTTCCTCCCGTCCTCTCCGGACTTCCAGGGGCCGGGCAGGGCGGGAGGAAGTAATCGCCCCCCCCTCCTGCGATTGGTCGGTTAGTTAATCGACGTATCGCAGGGGATCGGAGGAGGTTTGCCACCTCGCTCCGATACTTTAGCATGGTCCTGGCTGTCTGTGACAGCCGGGATCATGCGAAGTTACCGGGCGGTCGGGTCCCAGAGACCCGATCAGCCCGGTATCGCCGCAGATCGCAAGGGCGATTTCCCTTGCGATTTGCGGCGATCGCCGACATGGGGGGCCTACATGGACCCCCTCGGCGTTTGCCCTGGATGCCTGCTGAAGGATTTCAGCAGGCATCCAGTTCCGATCTCTGCCCGGGGCGCGGCAGAGACCGGAAATACAACAGGACGTTCTCTAACGTCCTTGGGCATTAAAGCCCAGGTAGTGAGGACGTTAGAGAACGTCCTATGTCCTTAACAGGTTAAAGGGGTCCTCCGGTGGGAAACATTTTTTTATTTTTTTAATCAACTGGTGCCAGAAAGTTTAAACAGATTTGTAAATTACTTCTATTAAAAAATCCATATCCTTCCAGTACTTCTTAGCAGCTGTATGCTACAGAGGAAATTCTTTTCTTTTTGAATTTCTTTTTTGTCCTGTCCACAGTGCTCTCTGCTGACACCTGATGCCTGTATCAGGAACTGTCCAGAGCAGCATAGGTTTGCTATGTGGATTTTCTCCTGCCCTGGACAGTTCCTGATACGGGCATCAGGTGTCAGCAGAGAGCACTGTGGACAAGACAAAAAAGAAATTAAAAAAGAAAAGAATTTCCTCTGTAGCATACAGCTGCTAATAAGTACTGGAAGGATATGGATTTTTTTAATAGAAGTAATTTTACAAATCTGTTTAACTTTCTGGCACCAGTTAATTTTAACATTTAGACCCCAACGCTGTATGCATGCGCTGCGGGGGATCGGCCACGCCCCCTCAATTCAAGTCTATGAGAGTGGCTGCCGCCATGCCCCTTCCCATAGACTTGCATTAAGGGGTGTGGCCTGATGTCACAAGGGGGCGTGGCTGACCCCCACAGCGTGCACAGCGTTTGGAACTAAATGTTCCAAACGCAGCCGGAACACTGGCCAGTGGAGTACCCCTTTTAAAGGAAACCTGTTTTTACTTTAAAGGGGTATTCTAGGATCTTTTTTATTTGACTGCGCTACAGGGGCTGTAAAGTTAGTGTAGTTCATAATATAGTGTCTGTACCTGTGTGTGACGGTTTTCTCACAATTCTTCTGCGATTTTCACCCCAATATTTATTTTTAACAGCAAACAAAATTACTCATGTCTCGGGATTTCCCAGGTTGCAGTGCGTCGAGACGTGACATCACTAGTCAGGTGATTAGAGAGAGCTTAAATTTTTCAACAGCTGTAGGCCCCTTATTAGAAAACACTGTTTGAATGGGTGGGGTGGCTGATGTGTGGGAGGAAAGAAAGTGACCACAAACTTTCAAGCATGGAACTGTGGGATGTGTAGTTTAGAGAACAAAATCCAACAGGAAATACCCAGTTCAGTCAGGTAAGTACTAAAATCCCCTTATGGTGGATAACCCCCTTTAATACTGCCCAAATCAAAAGTCATTGGGGCGGTTCTCATCAACTTCCCGACCCGCAAAACTTGATTGACTGATCTCTCCCTGTTTATATAGGAAATGATCTATCAATCATGGTGCGGGGCCTGGGATGATACAGTTAGTGGGACATTTAAAAAAAAAAAAAAATTATACAAAAAAAAATAATAATTTAATATAATCAAAATTGTATTTTGCTACCTATTGACTCCATTGCGTAGCAACATAATGCCTCACGGATATTCTGCTGCGGAAATTCCGCAACAGACTTTCAGCTTCGGGAAAGCTGCAGCTGATTATTTATGCACCCAATGACTAAATCTTTATTCCCAAGCTGAGTGAGCCTAATTTTTCTATCCTCCAACCAAGTTGCCCACCTTAAAGGGGTACTCCGGTGAAAACCTTTTTTCTTTTAAATCAACTGGTGGCAGAAAGTTAAACATATTTGTAAATTACTTCTATTAAAAAATCTTAATCCTTCCAGTACTTATTAGCTGCTGAATGCTACAGAGGAAATTCCTTTCTTTTTGGAACACAGATTACATCACGAGCACAGTGCTCTCTGCTGACATCTCTGTCCATTTTAGCAACCGTGCATAGCAGATGTATGCTAAGGGCAGCATGGTGGCTCAGTGGTTAGCACTGCTGCCTTGCAGTGCTGAGGACTTGGGTTCAAATCCCACTAAGGACAACAATAAATAAAGCGTTATTATTATTATAATAATGTCAGCAGAGAGAACTGTGCTCGTGATGTCATCAGAGAGCATTCCAAAAAGAAAATAATTTCCTCTGTAGTATTCAGCAGCTAATAAGTACAGGAAGGATTAAGATTTTTTAATAGAAGTAATTTACAAATATGTTTAACTTTCTGCCACCAGTTGATTTAAAAGAAAAAAGGTTTTCACCGGAGTATTACATTGGAATCACTTTTCGTCACACATCCTAAAACACTGTTTGCTTTTGCAGCTGATGCTTGACATTGAGCGCTGCTGCTTCAGTCCAAGAGAATCCCGACATGCTCAGTAGCTTTCCATTAGCCCAAGTGTGTCAGGCTAAGATAAGGAAAAGTACACAGCAAGGGGGGGGGGGGGGGGGGGGGGGGGGGTAATGACGCCATTGATGGCTCGCTCTGAATGTATAACATGTTGCTGCTATATAAGGTGCTGGATATAAATTCTGACCTGGAGATATGGTCGTATTGTATATTTACCAGCTAATGTCTGACCGGTACATTAACCCCTTCTGGGCATAGAATGTAGTATGATGTTGGGAAGGAGATATGGAGCAGGTGCTGGACCTGTCAGCAGTAATAACTCAGATCTTGGCTGTTTAAAGGGGTTCTCCACCATAAGGTGATTTTAGTACATACCTGGCAGACAGTAATGGACATTCTTATGAAGGATCTGCGCTTGTCTTGTGGCTAAATGACTATGTTGTGAGATTACCATAACACTGTGGCTAGCTTTTTGTGAACTGGTATTTCCTGTGAGTTTTTTTTTCCCTACAAATCCCATAATTCCATTTTCCTCCCTCCTACACATCAGCCACCCCACCCATTGAAAAATAAATGAGCTGCATCCATTCAAAAGACCTGTGGTTTTCAATCAGGGTGCCTACAGCTGTGGCATTAGTTGCAGATTGATCCCTCCACCCATTGAAGCAGACAGGCTCCCTGTCATCAGCTGACTAGTGATGTCAGGTCTCGGCCGCATTGCAACCTGGGAAAAATCTGAGACAACAGTCATTTTGTATGCTGATAAAAATAAATATTGGGGTGAAAAAACCTTAGGAGGTCGAAGCTACACGCCATTAGCCGCTAACGTAGATTAGCAATGTGGGGCCCAGTTTGGGAGATCGCGGGGGTCCCAGCGGTCGGACCCCCCGCGATCAGACACTTATCCCTTATCCTGTGGATAGGGGATAAGTTGTCTTTTGCTTCAGATTTCCTTTAACCCTTTAGATGCTGAGGTCAGTAATGGTAAAAAAGGAAGGGTGTACTAATAGAGAGGTCAAAGAGCAATACAAAGGTGGATTTGAACTGCCCGATACTTCTCTCTCCCGGTTTTATCTGTCGGGGGAGTCAGATGATATAAAGCAGGTTATAATGAAGCCATGACAGCTATGACTATTATAATGGTCATCAAAGAAACCTTGACTTGACAAGCAGCCACATCAGGGTGAAAAGAGCAATAAAGAACTATAACAGCACAATGACAACATACACACAGACTTACCTATAAGCTCCGCAATCGCACTGAACGGCCACGTATGACTTGTGGAATTGGTGTGCAGAAACTTGGGGCACAGCTAGAACAGAAAAAGAACAGCGACACATTAGTAGAACGTACGACTGTTACTACAGATTGTCCAAAAAACCAATTAGAGCAGAACAACCTCAGTGGTTCCTTTTGGATCCTACATTTTAGACTTGTTAGTGCGGATAATGGATGCAGCATGGAGCAGTTGGTCAGCATGACCTATGGGAGGTGCTGGAGGTACTTAAAGGGGTACTCCAGTGGTAAACTTTTTTTTTTTTTTTTTAATCAACTGGTGCCAGAAAGTTAAACAGATTTGTTAATTACTTCTATTTAAAACTGGACAGTTCCTGACATGGACAGAGGTGTCAGCAGAGAGCACTGTGGTCAGACAGAAAAGGAAATTCAAAAAAGAAAATAACTTCCTCTGGAGCATACAGCAGCTAATAAGTACTGAAAGGATTGAGATTTTTAATAGAAGTAATTTACAAATCTGTTGAACTTTCTGGGACCAGTTGTTTTCCAGGGGGAGTACCCCTTTAAGTCCCTCATTTATATTTACCATTTATTTTGAATAAACTTCTTGCTTTGGCTTAAAGGGTAGCTCCTACCATCCCTTTTTTTTCCCCTCTTTTTTTTTTGTCCCTGCCTATTACCCATCTATCCCTAACCCCCTCCCTGCCTTTACATTTTTTTTTTTTAACACCTTAAAAATTCTTTTTTGTCTGCCTGTCAGTGTGCTCACTACCAGGCAGACTTCCCCAGCTGGCATGACGTCACTGATGCCTGCTGGGGCCGACACTTCCGCCCGTAGTTCACCTACACAGGGTGCCTCCAGCTGTTTCCCCACTGCAACTCCCTGTTTGCCCTGACATCTATTGGCTGTCAGGGCATGCTGGGAGTTGTAGTGGGGAAACAACTGGAGGCATACTGTATAGGTGAACACCGGAGCACATACCGCACCCAGCCGCGCAGCCCGCAACTCTCTAACCCCCCCCCCCCCCCCCCCCGTCGCTCAACTCATTCCCCCTCCCCCTTAGTTCACCCAGAGTACCCCCTCCCCGCCGCGCAGCCCGCAGCCCCCCGCCACTCCGCTCAACCCACTCCCCCTCAGTTCACCTATTCAGTGTCCCTCCAGGCTTCCCCACTACAACTCCCAGGGCATGCTGGGAGTTGTAGTGGGGAAACTAGAGGCATACTGTATAGGTGAACAGTATACATAATACAATGAACATAATACTTTACCTTGTCCCCGAGCCTGCGCGCGTCCTCTTCCTTCAAAGCGCTCGCTCCCGCCTGTCTGATTGACAGGCGGGAGCGAGCACAGCAGTGATTGAATTTTGACACGTTGCCAGGCTTCAGTGAGTCGGAATTCTTAGTGACGTCACTGCTGAATGCATTCGGCCACTAGGAGGGCGACCCCTAGTGGCCGAATTTAAAAGTGATTTTAAACGGTTTTAAAATCACTTTTTTTTTATTAAACTATATTAGAGATATGTTGTAGTACTTAAGTACTACAACATATCAATTTTTTGCTTTCATGACAGTGCCCATTTAAAGACTGCACCTTCTATTGTAAAATATTTGTTACTAAAAAGGAGGATGTCCCAAATGAACAATGCGTTCTCATTAGAAGTGTCCCCTGACAAGATGCAGATCACTAGTATCACTTGTAAGATCCTAGCAAACAAGAAAGGATCCAGAAAATACATCATTTACCGTATATACTCGAGTATAAGCCGACCCGAGTATAAGCCGAGACCCCTAATTTCAACCCAAAATCCCAGGAAAAGTTATTGACTCGAGTATAAGCCTAGGGTGGGAAATACCTCATCCCCCCCTGTCATCATCCAGACCCGTCATTAACATCCTCATCATCATCCCCTTGTCATCATCCCACACATCCCCCCTTCATCATCCCCTTATCATCCCACACATCCCCCCTTCATCATCCCCTTATCCCACACATCCCCCCTTCATCATCCCCTTATCATCCCACACATCCCCCCTTCATCATCCCCTTGTCATCATCCCACACATCCCCCCTTCATCATCCCCTTATCATCCCACACATCCCCCCTTCATCATCCCCTTATCATCCCACACATCCCCCCTTCATCATCCCCTTGTCATCATCCCACACATCCCCCCTTCATCATCCCCTTATCATCCCACACATCCCCCCTTCATCATCCCCTTATCATCCCACAAATCCCCCCTTCATCATCCCCTTGTCATCATCCCACACATCCCCCCTTCATCATCCCCTTATCATCCCGCACATCCCCCCTTCATCATCCCCTTATCATCCCACACATCCCCCCTTCATCATCCCCTTATCATCCCACACCCCCCCCCCCTTCATCATCCCCACCCCCCTTCATCATCCCCACACCCCCCCCTTCATCATCCTCTTCTCATCATTCGCCCTCAGTGGTCTTCAACCTGCGGACCTCCAGAGGTTTCAAAACTACAACTCCCAGCAAGCCCGGGCAGCCATCGGCTGTCCGGGCTTGCTGGGAGTTGTAGTTTTGAAACCTCCGGAGGTCCGCAGGTTGAAGACCACTGCGGCCTTCAACATCATCCAGCCCCCCTCTCACCCCCTTTAGTTCTGAGTACTCACCTCCGCTCGGCGCTGGTCCGGTCCTGCAGGGCTGTCCGGAGAGGAGGTGGTCCGGTGGGGAGGTGGTCCGGGCTGCTATCTTCACCGGGGGCGCTTCTTCTCCGCGCTTCCGGCCCGGAATAGAGGCGTTGCCTTGACAATGACGCAGAAGTACGTTGGCAATGAACGCACCTCTGCGTCGTTGTCACGGCAACGTGACTATTCTGAGGCCGGGCCCGAAGCGCTTAGAAGAGGCCTCCCCGGTGAAGATAGCAGCCCGGAACCAGTATCCCACCGGACCACCTCCTCACCGGACAGTCCTGCAGGACCGGACCAGCGCCGAGCGGAGGTGAGTACTCAGAACTAAAGGGGGTGAGAGGGGGCTGGATGATGTTGAAGGCCGCAGTGGTCTTCAACCTGCGGACCTCCGGAGGTTTCAAAACTACAACTCCCAGCAAGTCCGGACAGCCGATGGCTGCCCGGGCTTGCTGGGAGTTGTAGTTTTGAAACCTCTGGAGGTCCGCAGGTTGAAGACCACTGCGGGTGGGGGAGTTCACTCGAGTATAAGCCGAGGGGGGTGTTTTCAGCACGAAAAATCGTGCTGAAAAACTCGGCCTATACTCAAGTATATACGGTATTATGTGCATTACACTAAATCAGTGTTTCCCAACCAGGGTGCTTCCAGCTGTTGCAAAACTACAACTCCCAGCATGCCCGGACAGCCGAAGGCTGTCCGGGCATGCTGGGATTTGTAGTTTTGCAACAGCTGGAGGCACCCTGGTTGGGAAACACTGCCCTAAGACGTAAGATAAAGCCTATTAACATACAGCACAATCGCTTGACAAATTTGTTTTGAATCTAGGACCAAGCAAAACTTTTATTTTTTATTTTTTTTATTTCGACACAGTTGACCGCGCATGACCAGGAATGTGATAATCTAAAATGGTGACAAAATTTGGAAAATTCCACATGTGGCGATACCAAATGTGATAGTTTTTTCTATTGTTTACACTTTAAATTTTTTTTTATTTTTTTGTAATTTAGAAAATGGGGTGACTGAGTTTTTATTAGTGTTTTTTTAATTAACACTTTTTTTGCCGCCCCCCAGGTGCCTGTTAAAAGTAATTGCTCGCTTGCTAATACTCAGATCAATGTAATGGATAAGCGTTACAATAATCTATGAGATAAGCATTCTATTGCTACAGCCTGCCACAGACAAATTGGACCTCCAGGTCACCGAGTATGTTCAGCATTTAAACGGTCAAAGGGGTACTACGGTGGAATTTTTTTTATTTTTAGTAATTTTTTATTCATTTATTTTTTAAATGAGCCGATTTGTAAATTACTTCTATGAAAAAAAAATCTCTCTCCTTCCAGTACTTATTAGCTGCTGTATGCTACAGAGGAAATTCTTTGCTTTTTGAAAAATGTTTTTTGTCTTGTCCACAGTTCTCTCTGCTGACACCTCTGTCCATGTCAGGAACTGTCCAGAGTAGCATAGGTTTGCTATGAGGATTTTTCTCCTGCTCTGGACAGTTCCTGACATGGACAGAGGTGTCAGCAGAGAGCACTGTGGACAAGACAAAAATGGTGAATTATACTCACCGATAATTCCTTTTCTGGAAGTCTCCACGACGGCACCCATGAGACTTTATTTTATTTTTAAAATCAATTGGTGCCTGAAAATTTAACAGATTTGTAAATGACTTCTATTAAAAAAATCTTTATCCTTCCAGTACTTATTAGCAGCTGTTTGCTACAGGAGGAAATTCTTTGCTTTTTTTATTTTGTTTCCCCCCCCACGTCTCCACGACAGCACCCATGAGATTATCTCCTCCTCCTGATTGGAACAGGAAAAAACAGAGGTTAAATTCCCCACCAGTGTATTTATAAAGAACACCGAAGAAAAAGAAAAAGGTACACCAAAAAAAAAAAACACTATAATAAAAAAACCAAAGGGTGGGATGTATGGGTGCTGTCATGGAGACTTCCAGAAAAGGAATTATCGGTGAGTATACCGTATTTTTCGCCGTATAAGACACACTTTTTCTTCCCCAAAACTGGGGGGAAAAAGTCGGTGCGTCTTATACAGCGAATACACCCCTATCACGGCTGCCATCGGCTGTCCGGGCTTGCTGGGAGTTGTAGTTTTGAAACCTCCGGAGGTCCGCAGGTTGAAGACCACTGCGGCCTTCGACATCATCCAGCCCCCTTTCACCCCCTTTAGTTCTGTACAGTACTCACCTCCGCTCGGCGCTGGTCCGGTGCTGCAGGGCTGTCCGGTGAGGAGGTGGTCCGGTGGGATAGTGGTTCCGGGCTGCTATCTTCACTGGGGGCGCCTCTTCTCCGCGCTTCGGGCCCAGAATAGAGGCGTTGCCTTGACAATGACGCAGAAGTACGTTGGCAATTAACGCACCTCTGCGTCGTTGTCAAGGCAACGTGACTATTCTAGGGCCGGGCCTGAAGCGCGGAGAAGAGGCCTCCCCGGTGAAGATAGCAGCCTGGAACCACTATCCCACCGGACCACCTCCTCACCGGACAGCCCTGCAGCACCGGACCAGCGCCGAGCGGAGGTGAGTACTGTACAGAACTAAAGGGGGTGAGAGGGGGCTGGATGATATCGAAGGCCGCAGTGGTCTTCCACCTGCGGACCTCCGGAGGTTTCAAAACTTCAACTCCCAGCAAGCCGATGGCTGCCCGGGCTTGCTGGGAGTTGTAGTTTTGAAACCTCTGCAGGTTGAAGACCACTGCGGGTGGAGAGTTCACTCGAGTACAAGCCGAGGGGGGTGTTTTCAGCACGAAAAACTCGGCTTATACTCGAGTATATACGAGAGATATAGATATAGATATATAGATATATATATATATGATTTTTCTAAGTAATTTTGGGGATCTGAACAGAAGGATGGAACCACAATATCCTGTGATCTATGAAAGGTAGAGACAACTTTAGGGAGGAAGTTAGGATCAAGATTAAAGGGTACCTCTCACCAAATAAACTTTTGATATATTTTAGATTAATGAATGTTGAATAACTTTCCAATAGCATGTTAATGAAAAATGTGCTTCTTTCTATTGTATTTTTCCCGATCAGTCCTGGCAGCAAGCATTTCTGACTCATGCTGGAGTCCTAAACACTCCGAGCTGCCAGCCTGCTTTGTTCACAGCCAAACAGGCTGTGAACAAAGCAGGCTGGCAGCTCTGAGTGTTCTCCTTTGTGAACAAAGCAGACTGGCAGCTCGTAGTGTTTAGGACTCCAGCATGAGTCTGAAATGCTTGCTGCCAGGACTGGTAGGGAGACCCCTAGTGGTCATTTCTTCAAAGTGGAAAATTAAATAGAAAGAAGCATATTTTTGAATAACATGCAATTGTGAAGTTATTCTGCATACATTAATCTATAATATATCAAAAGTTTTTTTGATGAGAGGTACCCTTTAAAAATGATTGTCATCCAAAAATTCTGATAAGGCTTCGGAAAGAAAGAGCCTGAAATTTCACCTGCTCTCCTAGCTGTAGTGATGGCGATTAAAAATATAGTTTTGAGAGTCAAAAATTTTTCAGAAATAGAATCCAGAGGCTCAAAGGGATCCAAAGGAAGAGCCGCTAGAACTGTATTTAAATTCCACTGAGGACAGATATTTTAAGTCTTAGGTCTGAATCTGCTGGACGCTTTAACCTGTTGGGGACGAAGGGCGTATCCATACGCCCGTGGGAATTTCGGCCCCCGCCGCGCGCTGGGCGGGGACCGGGCCGGGGTGACTGCTGATATCTATCAGCAGGCACCCCGTGCAAATGCCCAAGGGGGTCATTAGACCCCCCCATGTCGGCGATCTGCGCAAATCGCAAGTGAATTCACACTTGCGATTTGCGCCGATTCTGGGTCATTACGGGTCTATGGTGACCCGGAATAGAAGGGGGATCGCGGGTGTCTAAGACACCCACGATCCCCCTAAAGCGATAGGAGTGAGGTGGCAGAGTTGCCACCCCTCCTATCTCTGCTCTTGGTGGTCTAGACGCGACCACCAATAGCAGATCAGGGGCGGAGGGGTTTACTTTCGTTTTCCCCGTCCTGCCCACCCACAATAGGTGGGGCAGAACAAGGAAAACGAAGAGGAGCGGTGCCGGAGTCCACTTTCCCCTCCAGAGGCAGCGGAGCGACGGGGATCGGCGGGCGGCGACGGAGATCTGTGGCGGCGTGCGGCAGAAGAGGACGGCTCCCAGATGCGAAGGAAGCCGGTGAGTAGTTGCCTACCAACATCTAGAGGGCTACAGTCTGAGACCACTATAGTGGTCTCTAGACTGTAGCCCTCCAGATGTTGCAAAACTACAACTCCCAGCATGCCCAGACAGCTGTTTGCTGTGTGGGCATGCGGGAATTTGTAGTTTTGCAACAGCTGGAGGTCTGCAGTTTAGAGACCACTGCACAGTGATCTCTATACTGCCCTCTAGATCTTGCAAAACTACTACTCCTAGCATGCCCACACAGCTGTTTGCTGTGTGGGCATGCTGGGAGTTGTAGTTTTGCAACATCTGGAGGTCCACAGTTTGGAGATCACTGTTCAGTGGTCTCTAAATTGTAGCACTCCAGATGTTGCAAAACTACAAATTCCAGCATGCCCACACAGAAAACAGCTGTCTGGGCATGCTGGGAGTTGTAGTTGCGTACCTCCAGCTGTTGCATAACTACATCTCCCAGCATGCCCTTCTGTGATCAGACATGCTGGGAATTGTAGTTTTGCAACAGCTGGAGGCACACTGGTTGGAAAATACTGAGTTAGGTAACAGAATCTAACTGAAGGTTTTCCAACCAGTGTGCCTCCAGCTGTTGCAAAACTACAACTCCCAGCATGTACTGACAGACCGTGCATGCTGGGAGTTGTAGTTTTGAAACAGCTGGAGGTTTGCCCCCCCCCCCCCCCCCCATGTGAACGTACAGGGTACATTCACACGGGCGGGTTTACAGCAAGTTTCCTGCTTCAAGTATGAGCTGCGGCAAATTTTTCGCCGCAGCGCAAATTCTTAGCGGGAAACTCACCGTAACCCGCCAGTGTGAATGTACCCTAAAAACACTACACTACACTACACTACACTACACTAACACCTAATAAAGAGTAAAACACTACATAAACACCCCCTTACACTGTCCCCCCCCCCCAATAAAAATGAAAAACGTATTGTACAGCAGTGTTTCCAAAACGGAGCCTCCAGCTGTTGCAAAACTACAACTCCCAGCATTTCCGGACAGCCACTGATTGTCCAGGCATGCTGGGAGTTTAGCAACAGCTGGAGGCACCCTGTTTGGGAATCACTGGCGTAGAATACCCCTATGTCCACCCCTGTGCAATCCCTAATTTAGTCCTCAAATGCGCATGGTGCTCTCTCACTTTGGAGCCCTGTCGTATTTCAAGGAAACAGTTTAGGGCCACATATGGGGTATTTCCGTACTCGGGAGAAATTGCGTTACAAATTTTGGGGGGCTTTTTCTCCTTTTACCCCTTATGAAAAGGAAAAGTTGGGGTCTACACCAGCCTGTTAGTGTAAAAAAAAAAAAAATTTTTTTACACTAACATGCTGGTGTTGCCCTTTACTTTTTATTTTCACAAGAGGTAAAAGGAAAAAAAGACCCCCAAAATTTGTAACGCAATTTCTCCTGAGTACAGAAATACCCCATATGTGGGCGTAAAATGCTCTGCGGGCGCACAACAAGGCTCAGGAGTGAGAGTGCACCATGTACATTTGAGGCCGAAATTGGTGATTTGCACAGGGGTGGCTGATTTTACAGCGGTTCTGACATAAATGCAAAAAAATAAATACCCACATGTGACCCCATTTTGGAAACTACACCCCTCACGGAATGTAATAAGGGGTACAGTGAGCATTTACACCCCACAGGGGTCTGACAGATTTTTGGGACAGTGGTACGTGAAAATGAAAAATTTAAAGATCTGTCAAACACCAGTGGGGTGTAAATGCTCACTGTACCCCTTGTTACTTTCCTTGAGGGGTGTCGTTTCCATAATAGTGTGCGATGTGGGGGTTTTTGCTGTCCTGGCACCATAGGGGCTTCCTAAATGCGACATGCCCCCCAAAAACCATTTCAGAAAATCTCACTCTCCTAAATCCCATTGTTGCTCCCTCCCTTCTGAGCCCTCTACTGCGCCCGCCGAACACTTGACATACATATGAGGTATTTTCTTACTCGAGATAAATTGGGTTACAAATTTTGAGAGGATTTTTTTCCTTTTACCCCTTGTAAAAATTCAAAAACTGGGTCTGCAAGAACATACCAGTGTAAAAAATGAAGATTTTGAATTTTCTCCTTCACTTTGCTGCTATTCCTGTGAAACACCTAAAGAGTTAACACCCTTACTGAATGTCATTTTGAATACTTTGAGGGGTGCAGTTTTTATAATGGGGTCATTTATCGGGTATTTCTAACCAGAAGACCCTTCAAATCCACATCAAACCTGAACTGGTCCCTGAAAAATTCCGATTTTGAAAATTTGGCGAAAAATTGGAAAATTGTTGCTGAACTTTGAAGCCCTCTGGTGTCTTCCAAAAGTAAAAACTCATCAATTTTATGATGCAGACATAAAGTAGACATATTGTATATGTGAATCAATATATAATTTATTTGGAATATCCATATTCCTTATAAGCAGAGAGCTTCAAAGTTCGAAAAATGCGAAATTTTCAAATTTTTCATGAAATTTTCAAATTTTTCACCAAGAAAGGATGCAAGTATCGCCGAAAATTTACCACTAACATAAAGTAGAATATGTCACGAAAAAACAATCTCGGAATCAGATTGATAACTAAAAGCATTCCAGAGTTATTAATGCTTAAAGTGACAGTGGTCAGATTTGCAAAAAATGCTCCCGTCCTTAGGGTCATAATGGGCTCCGTCCCCAAGGGGTTAATAAATCTTCAAATCCACATGTAATCAGCCAATTTTACATGATGGGAGAGCACTGAGAGCAGAAACCTGGACTTTGAGGGTACGAGGGGAAAGACCTAAACCAAATCCCTGCTGAAGGAAGTCTAGAATTTTAGGAATCACCGGAGTGTTGATAGAAAAAGAATCCCCACCCCAAGATACACATTTCTTCCAGGTTTTAGCATAGATTCTAGAGGTAGTGGGGGAGATTTATCAAAACCTGTGCAGAGGCAAAGTTGCCCAGTTGTCAATAGCAACCAATCAGATCGCTGCTTTCATTTTCCATAGGCCTTGTTAGGAATGAAAGAAGCGATCTGATTGGTTGCTATGGGCACCTTTGACTCTGCACAGGTTTTGATAAATCTCCCCAAGTATCTTTACGACTAGATAGAAAGGTATTTACAACCTTTTCAGAGAAACCTTCCTTCAGTAGAATGGACTTTTCTATTTCCATGCTGTCAAGCTGAGGTTTTTGACCTGACGATGAAAGGATTGTCCCTGGGACAGTAGATCCTTTTTTATGAGGAAGGCAGATTGGATCCTCTACAGCGAGAGTCTTTAAAGGAAAACTGTCACATATTTTCTCCCGCACTATCCACATGTATTGGTGGATAGTGCGGGAGACGCTGATTAAAACGAGCCCTACCTTGGTCTGATCCGCGCCGCCGTTCGCCCGCAATTGTAGTTTTAATCTCTGTGTCTATCCTGCTGTAACTGGCAAAGGCGGGGCTTCTGCGGGCTAACGGGCACAGATGTCAGCGCCGCTCATGAATATTCATCCCTCCTGTTCTCCCTCTCTTCGCGGCTCCTAACCAGAGGGAGGGATGAATATTAATGAGCGGCACTGACGTCAGTGCCCGTTAGCCCGCAGAAGCCCCGCCTTTGCCAGTTACAGCAGGATAGACACAGATTAAAACTACAATTGCGGGCGAACGGCGGCGCAGATCAGACCAAGGTAGGGCTCGTTTTAATCAGCGTCTCCCGCACTATCCACCAATACATGTGGATAGTGCGGGAGAAAATATGTGACAGTCTTCCTTTAATAGAGAGAACCATCTCCTCTTTGGCCAGTATGGAGCTACTAGGATTAGAATGCAATGATTTTTCCTGTTCCAATCAGGAGGAGGAGATAATCTCATGGGTGCTGTCGTGGAGACGTGGGGGGAAACAAAATTAAAAAAGCAAAGAATTTCCTCTGTAGGTCCATACGGTTAAAATGATCCCCTACTTACATAGGTTGGATTTTGTCGCACTTCTGGAAAAAATCATAACTACATGCAGGAAAATTAATATGTTTAAAATTGTCATCTTCTGACCCCTATAACTTTATTTTTCCGTGTATGGGGCGGTATGAGGGCTAATTTTTTGCGTCATGATCTGAAGTTTTTAGCGGTACCATTTTTGTAATGATCGGACTTTTTGATCGCTTTTTATTCATTTTTGCATGATATAAAAAGTGACCAAAAATACGCTTTTTTGGACTTTGGAATTTTTTTGCGCATACGCCATTGACCGTACAGTTTAATTAATGATATATATTTATAATTCGGACATTTCCGCACCCGAAGATACCACATGTTTATTTTTATTTACACAGTTTGTTTTTTTTATATAGGAAAAGGGGGGTGATTCAAACTTTTATTAGGGAAGGGGTTAAATTATCTTTATTCACTTTTTTTTTGCAGTGTTATAGCTCCCATAGAGACCTATAACACTGCACACACTGATCATTGTTATCCCATAGGGACCTATAACACTGCACACACTGATCTCTTATACTGATCATTGTTATCCCATAGGGACCTATAACACTGCACACACTGATCTCTTATACTGATCATTGTTATCCCATAGGGACCTATAACACTGCACACACTGATCTTTTACATTGATCACTGGTTTCTCATAGGAAACCAGTGATCAATGATTCCGCCGCTTGACTGCTCATGCCTGGATCTCAGGCACTGAGCAGTCATTCAGCGATCGGACAGCATGGAGGCAGGTAGGGATCCTCCGGCTGTCATGTAAGCTGTTCGGGATGCCGCGATTTTGCCGCGGCGATCCCGAGCAGCTCCCTGAGCTAACCGGCATTAGTTTACTTTCACTTTAGACGCGGCATTCAACTTTGAACGCCGCATCTAAAGGGCTGCTGCGCGCTATTAGCCATGGGTCCTGGCCGTTGCTAGGTGCCGGGCCCGAACCGCTATGATGAGGGGCCACACCGTGGCCCCACGTTATAGAATGGGAGCCGACCCATGACATACATGTATGCCATGGGTTGGGAAGGGGTTAAATCAACTGGTGCCAGAAAGTTAAACAGATTTGTAAATTACTTCTATTTAAAAAATATTAATCCTTCCAATACTTATCAGCTGCTGTATGTTCTACAGGAAGTTCTTTTCTTTTTAAATTTCCTTTCTGTCTGACCACAGTGCTCTGTGTCGACACCGCTGTCCATTATAGGAACTGTCCAGAGTAGGAGCAAATGCCCAAAGCAAACCTCTCCTGCTCTGGACAGTTCCTGAAATGGACAGAGGTGTCAGCAGAGAGCACTGTAGTCAGACAGAAAGGAAATTTAAAAAGAAAAGAATTTCCTCTGGAGTATACAGCAGCTGATAAGTACTGGAAGGATTGAGTTTTTAAACAGAAGTAATTTACAAATCTGCTTAACTTTCTGGCACCAGTTGATAAAAAAATTAAAAAAAAAACAAAAACATTTCTAGGGGAGTACCCCTTTAAGTGCACGGAAACCTGGCAATACATAAATGGTTACTTTAAAGCACCGTGTACACTGATGGTATGAGGCACATGCCCTATAATACTGCTCCGGGCTGTACACACAGGAATGTGAAATAACATCATATTTCTCTGTTGGATCTCATATAAATGCTCCTTGGGATCCTGTATTTATGTCATCTTATATTATGCAAAAAATAAACATGATATCACTAATGCACAAAAAGAGACTTCTACAAAACAAACATACAAGTAAAAACTAAAAGAAAATCACGAAACCGGCCGCTCCTCAGTGATTCATCGCCATGTGAGATGTAACAGGGAAAGGAAACTGAAACTAAATAATTCTCTATCAATTTACTAAATCTACCGAGCCGCCATCATCATCACTACCAGGGACATCAGACAGAACTAACAGAAACAGAACCAGGGACCTCAGACAGCACTAATAGAATCAGAACCAGGGACCTCAGACAGAACTAACAGAAACAGAACCAGGGACCTCAGACAGCACTAATAGAATCAGAACCAGGGACATCAGACAGAACTAACAGAAACAGAACCAGGGACCTCAGACAGAACTAATAGAATCAGAACCAGAGACCTCAGACAGAACTAATAGAATCAGAACCAGGGACCTCAGACAGAACTAATAGAATCAGAACCAGGGACCTCAGACAGAACTAATAGAATCAGAACCAGGGACCTCAGACAGAACTAACAGAAACAGAACCAGGGACCTCAGACAGAACTAACAGAAACAGAACCAGGGACCTCAGACAGAACTAACAGAAACAGAACCAGGGACCTCAGACAGAACTAATAGAATCAGAACCAGGGACCTCAGACAGAATTAATAGAAACAGAACCAGGGACCTCAGACAGAACTAATAGAATCAGAACCAGGGACCTCAGACAGAACTAACAGAAACAGAACCAGGGACCTCAGACAGAACTAACAGAAACAGAACCAGGGACCTCAGACAGAACTAACAGAAACAGAACCAGGGACCTCAGACAGAACTAATAGAATCAGAACCAGGGACCTCAGACAGAATTAATAGAAACAGAGACCTCAGACAGAACTAATAGAATCAGAACCAGGGACCTCAGACAGAACTAATAGAAACAGAGACCTCAGACAGAACTAATAGAATCAGAACCAGGGACCTCAGACAGAACGAATAGAATCAGAACCAGGGACCTCAGACAGCACTTATAGAATCAGAACCAGAGACCTCAGACAGAACTAATAGAATCAGAACCAGGGACCTCAGACAGAACTAATAGAATCAGAACCAGGGACCTCAGACAGAACTAACAGAAACAGAACCAGGGACCTCAGACAGAACTAATAGAATCAGAACCAGGGACCTCAGACAGAATAGAAACAGAGACCTCAGACAGAACGAATAGAATCAGAACCAGGGACCTCAGACAGAACGAATAGAATCAGAACCAGGGACCTCAGACAGAACTAATAGAAACAGAACCAGGGACCTCAGACAGCACTTATAGAATCAGAACCAGGGACCTCAGACAGAACGAATAGAATCAGAACCATGGACCTCAGGCAGAACTAATAGAAACAGAACCAGGGACCTCAGACAGCACTTGTAGACTCAGAACCAGGAACCCTAGACCCCCAGACAGCACTAACAGAATCAGGACCAGGAAGCTAAGACAACACTAATAGAATTAGAACCAGGGACCCCAGACAGCACTAATAGAACCAGGACCTGACACAGCACTAATAATATCAAAACCAGGGACCTCAGACATCACTAATAGAACCACTACCAGAACCAGTGGTCTCAGACAGCACCAATATAATGAGAACCATGGACCCCAGATAACAATAGAACAATAGAACTAAACCTAAAGAAGAGGGGGGTCCACCCCTTGAAACGCGTAGTCCTAGGGCTGTTACCAAATAAACCTATTTTAATCTATTATTCCAATTGTCCGTTTCGGCTATTCCTCATCTGATGCATTTTTGCATGAACAACAAAACGTCTACGGGTGAGCACCATAAGGAGGATATTTTTTACACCTGATTTGTGGGATTTCTTCCAATTCATGCCAGGAGCCCCAGCCAGCACCAGAGGGGCCACAATTTGAATCAGGGACCCCAGTCAGCACCAGAGGGGCCACAATTGATACTAGGGACCCCAGTCAGCACCAGAGGGGCCACAATTGATACTAGGGATCACAGCCAGCACCAAAAGGGCCACAATTCATACTAGGGATCACAGCCAGCACCAAAAGGGCCACAATTCCTACCAGGGACCCCAGTCCGGACCAGAGGGGCCACAATTCCTACCAGGGACCCCAGTCCGGACCAGAGGGGCCACAATTCCTACCAGGGACCCCAGTCCGGACCAGAGGGGCCACAATTCCTACCAGGGACCCCAGTCCGGACCAGAGGGGCCACAATTCCTACCAGGGACCCCAGTCCGGACCAGAGGGGCCACAATTCCTACCAGGGACCCCAGTCCGGACCAGAGGGGCCACAATTCCTACCAGGGACCCCAGTCCGGACCAGAGGGGCCACAATTCCTACCAGGGACCCCAGTCCGGACCAGAGGGGCCACAATTCCTACCAGGGACCCCAGTCCAGACCAGAGGGGCCACAATTCCTACCAGGGACCCCAGTCCGGACCAGAGGGGCCACAATTCCTACCAGGGACCCCAGTCCGGGCCAGAGGGGCCACAATTCCTACCAGGGACCCCAGTCCGGACCAGAGGGGCCACAATTCCTACCAGGGACCCCAGTCCGGACCAGAGGGGCCACAATTCCTACCAGGGACCCCAGTCCGGACCAGAGGGGCCACAATTCCTACCATGGATCACAGCCAGCACCAAAAGGGCCACAATTCCTACCAGGGACCCCAGTCCGGACCAGAGGGGCCACAATTCCTACCAGGGACCCCAGTCCGGACCAGAGGGGCCACAATTCCTACCAGGGACCCCAGTCCGGACCAGAGGGGCCACAATTCCTACCAGGGACCCCAGTCCGGACCAGAGGGGCCACAATTCCTACCATGGATCACAGCCAGCACCAAAAGGGCCACAATTCCTACCAGGGACCCCAGTCCGGACCAGAGGGGCCACAATTCCTACCAGGGACCCCAGTTCGGACCAGAGGGGCCACAATTCCTACCGGGGACCCCAGTTCGGACCAGAGGGGCCACAATTCCTACCAGGGACCCCAGTTCGTACCAGAGGGGCCACAATTCCTACCAGGGACCCCAGTCCGGACCAGAGGGGCCACAATTCATACCAGGGACCTCAGCCAGGACCAAAGCAGAGACTGTAGATAATCAGTCAGAATAACACAGCCGCCCCAGGAAGCTTAAACCTCCTTAGTCCCGGCGGAACCGTATATACGGAACCCTTGTTGCCCTCAGCACATAATGGAGCGCACACCTCGGCACTATCAGCCCCAGCATCACCCGGAGCCGCCGTCCCGGCCCAGGCATTCCCTGTGAGGCCTCGTTAGTTGCACCCCGTCCCCCTCCCGATATCATTCCCCGGCCGCCCCGTTAACCCCTCTCTCACCGCACTCAGACGGATCCCGTCCGTTGTCTGTGCCGCCATCTTTGGGCAATAAAAAAAAATGCACGGAACAGCTGAGCACTCCCCACTTCCGGGCGGAGACTGCGGCCGCGTCATCCAATCAGAGCGCCGCGCGAGGCATAACATTAACACCACGTGACCGTGGCCGCTGTCAGCGTGCTGGAATGGGTGCCGTGAGGGCTTCGTGCTCTAGGTGGCGCTGTCCTCATCAACATAAATATTTACTACTCATTGACGAGCACGTTCACCGGGTGTTTGCGCACGTGTGGGATTTGCATATTGTAAATTCCATAGGTGATGTCACGTGTGCACAGGTCCTATATAGAGTCCCGGGCGTCTTATAGGCCCCAGACATGACCCATATATGCGCCCGCTCATTTTCTTTGTTTGCATCATAAAAAAAAATCCAAGAAAAAGACACGTTTGTTCCTAATGAGACATATAAAACAATGATTGTTGCTCTAAGTAATTCTCGTCTTGACTATTGTAACTCTTTACTTGCACATAAGGCCCCTCACTCCAATGAAATCCCCCCTATTAGGTAGAAGCCCCCCAGGAGGTAAGTAGGTAGAGCCCCCTCCCCTATTAGGTAGGTAGAAGCCTACAGTTGGTAAATAGGTACTGTAGGTATATTTATTGTCCACACACTTACTAATAATGCCCCTCCTTTCCACATACTTAGTAATATTACCCTCTTATTGCCACACACTTACGTATAATGCCCCCTCATTGCAATAATGCCCCCATATTGCCCTACACTTAGTAATAATGCTCCAGCATTACCCCACCGTTACTAATAATGCCCTCTCATTGCCCCACACCTAGTAATATTGCCCCCTCATTGAACAACAGTTAGTACTAATGCCCCTCATTGCCCCACACTTAGTAATAATGCCCCCTTTTGGCCCATTGCCTCCTCATTGCCTCACAGTTATTAATAATGCCCCCTCATCACCCCACATTTAGTAATAATGCCCCCTTATTGCCCCACACTTAGTACTAATGCCCCTCATTGCCCCACACTTAGTACCAATGCCCCTCATTGCCTCACACTTAGTAATAATGCCCCTCATTGCCCCACACTTAGTACCAATGCCCCTCATTGCCCCACACTTAGTAATAATGCCCCTCATTGCCCCACACTTAGTAATAATGCCCCTCATTGCCCCACACTTAGTACCAATGCCCCCTCATTGCCCCACACTTAGTAATAATGCCTCCTCATTGCCCCACACTTAGTAATAATGCCCCATTTTGGCCCACACAGTACTAATGCCCCTCATTGCCCCACACTTAGTAATAATGCCCCTCATTGCCCTACACTTAGTAATAATGCCCCCTCATTGCCCCACACTTAGTAATAATGCCCCTCATTGCCCCACACTTAGTAATAATGCCTCCTCATTGCCCCACACTTAGTAATAATGCCCCTCATTGCCCCACACTTAGTAATAATGCCTCCTCATTACCCCACACTTAGTACTAATGCTCCCTCATTGCCCCACACTTAGTAATGATAACGCCCCCTCATCACCCCACATTTAGTAATAATGCCCCCTTTTGGCCCACACTTAGTACTAATGCCCCTCATTGCCCCACACTTAGTAATAATGCCCCTCATTGCCCCACACTTAGTAATAATGCCCCTCATTGCCCCGCACTTAGTAATAATGCCCCTCATTGCCCCACACTTAGTAATAATGCCCCTCATTGCCCCACACTTAGTAATAATGCCTCCTCATTACCCCACACTTAGTACTAATGCTCCCTCATTGCCCCACACTTAGTACTAATGCCCCTCATTGCCCCACACTTAGTAATAATGCTCCCTTATTACCCCACACTTAGTACTAATGCCCCTCATTGCCCCACACTTAGTAATAATAATGCCCCCTCATCACCCCACATTTAGTAATAATGCCCCCTTTTGGCCCACACTTAGTACTAATGCCCCTCATTGCCCCACACTTAGTAATAATGCTTCCTAATTGCCCCACACTTAGTAATAATGCCCCTCATTGGCCTACACTTAGTAATAATGCTTCCTCATTGCCCCACACTTAGTAATAATGCTTCCTCATTACCCCACACTTAGTAATAATGCCCCCTCATTACCCCACACTTAGTAATAATGCTTCCTCATTGCCCCACACTTAGTAATAATGCCTCCTCATCACCCCACATTTAGTAATAATGCCCCTCCATATATACGCGAATATTCGCGAATTCGAATATGGCCTATGCTGCTCAACACTACTCCCTATGGCCTCGTCTCATATGAAGGGACAAGCAGATAAAAAGAGGGGAAGACCTAAGGGGGGGGGGTACTGTTACGCCGAGCGCTCCAGGTCCCTGCTCCTCCCCGGAGCGCTCGCGTCGTTCTCCTCTCTGCAGCGCCCCGGTAAGACCCGCTGACCGAGAGCGCTGCACTGACACTGCCGGCGGGGATGCTGGCGGTTCGCATCCCAAATCTGTTCACCTGTCCCGGTCCCCGGCTGTCACGTCCTGGCGCGTGCGGCTCCGCTCTCTAGGGCGCGCGCGTGCCAGCTCTCTAAGATTTAAAGGGCCAGTGCACCACTAATTGGTGCCTGGCCCAATCAGTGTATTAGCTCCCACCTGCTCCACGCCTTTATAACCTAATTTCCCCTTCCCAGCATTGCCGGATCTTGTTGCCTTGTGCCAGTGAAAGCGTTTTGTGTATGCCCCAAGCCTGTGTTCCAGATCTTCTGCTGTTGCCCCTGACTACGACCCTTGCTGCCTGCCCTGACCTTCTGCTACGTCCGACCTTGCTCTTGCCTTGTCCTTCTGTCCCACGCCTGTCTCAGCAGTCAGAGAGGTTGAGCCGTTACCGGTGGATACGACCTGGTTACTACCGCCGCAGCAAGACCATCCCGCTTTGCGGCGGGCTCTGGTGTATACCAGTAGCAACTTAGAACCGGTCCACCGGTACGGTCCACGCCAATCCCTCTCTGACACAGAGGATCCACCTCCAGCCTGCCGAATCCTAACAGTCACTGTGGGAACCTGAAGTTCCTCTAGACAGTGCTGCCACCACTGACCAGAGGGAACCCCCACACACTTGCCAATATTGCTATTGTGTCACTTGGATGCCGTTTAAAAAAAAATTATAGCCCCTCCTGCTGACGTTTCGCCAGTGTACCCTGGCTTTTTCAAAGAAATGAGGACCTCATTTGAAAACCGGGCGCTCCCGTATCCCGGCGCCAAAACCCATTCACTTTAATGAGCCGACCGGAGTCAGACAGTGACTCCGGTTGGCTAATTTTTTGCCCCATATGCGGTTTTGTGACCGGACCTAAAACCGTAGTATACTACGGTTTTAGGTCCGGTCACTAAACCGGACCGGGTTTTAGGTCCGGTCAGCTCACTAATGTGAATGAGAAGCTGCGCGGGTCCGGCTGGGATCCGGCAGCCGTAGCGACTAAACGTAATGTGAATGCAGCCTTACACACTCTCTCCTGTCTGCTAATAATCCCATCCTCTCATCCTCCCGTCTCTTAGACTTTGCTCGTGCTTCACCATTTCTCTGGAATACAATACCCGAACCCTCAGACTTATACCCAACATTCACAGTGTATACCAAGCACATTCTGCCTTTTGTCTCATGCCAGTCCCTCTAAGGCAGTGGTCTCAAGCTGTGGCCCTCCAGATGTTGCTAAACTCCAACTCCCAGCATGCCCAGACAGCCAACGGCTGTCCGGGCATGCTGGGAGTTGAAGCTTTGCAACATCTGGAGGGCCACAGTTTGGGACCACTGCTCTAAGGGCCACACTACAGGCATTTCACCGGTGGAATATTGCTTGCAGCAGAGTTCCATTGTTTTCAACAAGATTCTGCTGCTCTGTGCACACTACAGAATTTCTGCATTAGAATTCAGCCGGGGGAATGGATGCCCGCTAAAAGAATGAACATGTTCATTGTTTGGGTAGAATTCTGCCAGACTGCATTGCCGTCTATGAGACGGTACACGTTTGCACGGTCCTACGTTTAACATCTTCGATGGCGCTGAATTCTGCAGGCTGAATGTCCTCAGTGTGGACCTGCCCTTAGGGTCCATTCACACTACATAATCTTTGTCCAGAGATAATCCAGGCAAAGATCCCCTCTGGAGTGGGAACCGCCAAAACGAGCCGGCGCTAGGACCACAAGGAAATGTGCCTCCTCAATAGACAGCAATGCATTTCAGAAACTTTTTCTGATGAAAGAATGGACATGTTTATTCTTTTGGTGGAGTCTGGGGTCCGGAATTTCAAGGCAAGAATACATTCTGCAGTGCTAATGGTGCAGCAGAGAACGACGGGAGGCTGCTGCGCCATACTTTCCATGCAGATTTCCAAAGCAGAATTCTGTTTGGAAAACACGTAGTGTGAATGGACGGGTCTTGATAAATCTTCCCCCATGGTATTTTGCTGAGTAAAAAAAAAGAGAAATGGTATTATGGTAATGGGGGGGGGGGGGGGATTTATCAAAACCTGTGCAGAGGAAAAGTTGCCCATAGCAACAAATCAGATCGCTTCTTTCATTTTTAACAAGGCCTCTGCAAAATGAAAGAAGCGATCTGGTTGCTATGGGAAACTGGGTAACTTTTCCTTTGCACTGGTTTTGATACTAGTACTATGACACGACAAAGAAGGGGGGGGGGGGGTCACAAATAATGAATTCTTCCCCCCCCCCCCCCCCCCCCATAGTGTCAAATATAACACCTAAACCTCCTGACCTGTGTAGACATCAAAAGTCCAATACACATCTCCTTATCTAGCCGGAGGGAGTGAGACGAACACATGGACCACATGGACACTCATATTGTCTTCCCCCTTCATCCCATTATTCATTCATGAAACATCTCATTTGCCTAATAGCACTTCTGGAAAAGGCGAGTGTTTTCCAACCAGGGGCCTCCAGCTGAAGCGAGATTGTGTGCTCCAGGAGAACCAGAGAACTAGACAACAGCAGGATTTCCATCAGACCTTGCCCAGGTTTGTGGCAGCTTTCGGGGAAGGGCCTCCCTGCATTGAGCCCCAGGCCTCCACCTCCTGTACTAGGCCGGCAGGGGGTGGAAGAGATATTGCAACAGCCAACTCCCAGGAGGGGGTGAGGAGGTCCACCAGGGTCCGCAGCAATGCGGAGCCCACTCCCCTGTCCACAGCTGGAAGCCGCAAGGCTGCAAGCATGACTGCAAGCAAGGCTGCAGGAAAAGGCCTGCATGGAGGGGAGGAAAACCACAGGAAGGCTTTACCATTAGGGACTTCCCTTGGTACCTCTGGGCCCCAGCAATGGGGGGGGGGGGGGGTAAGGGGTCCTAGGGAGTCTTTGGCCACTTGCTGATGTGTGATGCATGAGAAGGTTAGCAGAGTGCAAGAGTGGGGCACTAGAGTTGTACAAGAGAGGAGTGTTAGCGGTGTGCAAGAGAGGAGTTTTAGCGATGTGCAAGCGAGGAGTGTTAGCGGTGTGCAAGAGAGGAGTGTTAGCGGTGTGCAAGAGAGGAGTTTTAGTGATGTGCAAGCGAGGAGTGTTAGCGGTGTGCAAGAGAGGAGTGTTAGCGGTGTGCAAGAGAGGAGTTTTAGCGATGTGCAAGAGAGGAGTGTTAGCGGTGTGCAAGAGAGGAGTGTTAGTGGTGTGCAAGAGAAGAGTGTTAGCGGTGTGCAAGAGAGGAGTGTTAGCGGTGTGCAAGAGAGGAGTGTTAGCAGGGTGCTAATGTTGTGCAAGAGAGGGGTGCTAGTAGTATGCAAGAGAGGGGTGTTAACAGTGTGCAAGAGAGGGGTGCTGGATAAGCTAGGAGTACTGAGGAAGTAGGGGCTGGTTCAGCTGCCCCCTCCCCCAGTGGTAACTGCTATAAACTATGCCAGCATCGCTGCCGGGAAATCAGGGGGTCCCCGTCTCCATATAGTTCTGGGGGTCACTTGCAGCGGCGCCTCCTGGAGGCACTGCGTAAGGGTGATAGGTCAATTGAGGTAGAAGGGAGGGGTTCGGTTGACCTGTCTTTCTGTATAGAGAGACATGGTCTGGGTGCCTTTCGAGAAGAGAATGGGCAGGGCAGGATAGTAATTGTAGGAATGTGGCCCATCTGATTTGGAGGGGCAAAGATGTGTGCCCACCTCAGGCGAGAGTGGTTGAGCTCCTCCTTCAGATTGAGTTCAGGGCAAGTGACTGTCACGATTCGGCTGGCAGAAGGTGGATCCTCTGTGCCAGAGAGGGATTGGCGTGGACCGTGCTAGTGGACCGGTTCTAAGTTACTACTGGTATTAACCAGAGCCCGCCGCAAAGCGGGATGGTCTTGCAGCGGCGGTAGTAACCAGGTCGTATCCACTAGCAACGGCTCAACCTCTCTGACTGCTGAAGATAGGCGCGGTACAAGGGAGTAGACAAGAGCAAGGTCGGACGTAGCAGAAGGTCGGGGCAGGCAGCAAGGATCGTAGTCAGGGGCAACGGCAGGAGGTCTGGAACACAGGCTAGGAACACACAAGGAAACGCTTTCACTGGCACAATGGCAACAAGATCCGGCGAGGGAGTGCAGGGGAAGTGAGGTATACATAGGGAGTGCACAGGTGAACACACTAATTAGAACCACTGCGCCAATCAGTGGCGCAGTGGCCCTTTAAATCGCAGAGACCCGGCGCGCGCGCGCCCTAGGGAGCGGGGCCGCGCGCGCCGTGACAGGACCGACGGAGAGCGAGTCAGGTACGGGAGCCTGGGTGCGCATCGCGAGCGGGCGCCACCCGCATCGCGAATCGCATCCCGGCTGGAGGCGGTATCGCAGCGCACCCGGTCAGTGGATCTGACCGGGGCGCTGCAGTAGCGAGGATGTTGCGAGCGCTCCGGGGAGGAGCGGGGACCCGGAGCGCTCGGCGTAACAGTACCCCCCCCCCTTGGGTCTCCCCCTCTTCTTGGAGCCTGAGAACCTGAGGACCAGACTTTTGTCTAGGATGTTGTCCTCAGGTTCCCAGGATCTCTCTTCAGGACCACAGCCCTCCCAATCAACCCAAAAAATTTTTTTCCCTCTGACCGTCTTGGAGGCCAGTATCTCCTTCACGGAGAAGATGTCAGAAGAACCGGAAACAGGAGTGGGAGAAACAAGTTTGGGAGAGAAACGGTTGATGATGAGTGGTTTAAGAAGAGAGACATGAAAGGCATTAGGAATACGAAGAGAAGGAGGAAGAAGAAGTTTGTAAGAGACAGGATTAATTTGGCACAAGATTTTGAAAGGACCAAGATAGCGTGGTCCCAGTTTGTAGCTGGGGACATGGAAGCGGACATATTTAGCGGAGAGCCATACCTTGTCTCCGGGAGAAAAAATGGGGGGAGCTCTTCTTTTCTTATCGGCAAACTTTTTCATGCGAGATGAGGCCTGTAAAAGAGAATTTTGGGTCTCTTTCCATATGGTGGAAAGATCACGAGTCACTTCATCCACAGCGGGCAAACCAGAGGGCAAGGGAGTAGGGAGGGGGGGAAGAGGGTGACGGCCGTACACCACGAAAAATGGGGATTTAGAAGAAGATTCAGAGACTCTGAAGTTGTACGAGAATTCGGCCCATGGTAGAAGATCTGCCCAGTCATCCTGGCGGGAGGAAACAAAATGCCGTAAATAGTCACCCAGGACCTGGTTAATTCTTTCTACTTGCCCATTGGATTGAGGATGATAAGCAGAAGAGAAGTTTAATTTAATCTTGAGTTGTTTACAGAGAGCCCTCCAGAATTTTGACACGAATTGGACGCCTCTATCCGAGACGATCTGCGTGGGCAAACCGTGAAGACGAAAAATGTGTACAAAAAATTGTTTTGCCAACTGAGGCGCTGAAGGAAGACCAGGAAGAGGAATAAAATGTGCCATCTTGGAAAATCGATCAACGACCACCCAAACAACAGTGTTGCCACGGGATGGGGGTAAGTCAGTAATAAAGTCCATACCAATCAGAGACCAAGGCTGTTCGGGGACAGGCAGAGGATGAAGGAGACCAGCAGGCTTCTGGCGAGGAGTCTTATCCCGGGCACAGACAGTACAGGCCCGCACAAAATCAACAACATCCGTCTCCAGAGTCGGCCACCAATAGAAACGAGAGATGAGTTGCAAGGACTTTTTGATGCCCGCATGGCTAGCGAGGTGGGAGGAGCGACCCCATTTGAGAATCCCGAGACGTTGGCGTGGAGAAACGAAGGTCTTCCCTGGAGGAGTTTGCCTGATGGAGGCTGGAGAAGTGGAGATCAGACAGTCAGGAGGAATGATGTGTTGCGGAGAGACCTCTACTTCCGAGGCATCCGAGGAACGAGAGAGAGCATCGGCCCTAATGTTCTTGTTGGCAGGGCGAAAATGAATTTCAAAGTTAAAACGGGCAAAGAACAAAGACCACCTGGCCTGGCGAGGATTCAGCCGTTGGGCAGACTGGAGATAGGAGAGATTCTTTTGATCGGTGTAAATGATGACTGGAAATTTTGATCCCTCCAGCAGATGCCTCCATTCCTCAAGTGCCAATTTAATGGCCAGTAGTTCTCGATCCCCGATGGAGTAGTTCCTCTCCGCCGGAGAGAAGGTCCTAGAAAAAAAACCACAAGTAACAGCATGCCCGGAAGAATTTTTTTGTAGAAGGACCGCTCCAGCTCCCACTGAGGAGGCATCAACCTCCAATAGGAAGGGTTTAGATGGGTCAGGTCTGGAGAGCACGGGAGCAGAAGAAAAGGCAGACTTGAGCCGTTTAAATGCGTCTTCCTCTTGAGGAGACCAGGACTTAGGATTGGCATTCTTCTTGGTTAAAGCCACGATAGGAGCCACAATAGTGGAAAAATGTGGAATAAATTGTCTGTAATAATTGGCGAACCCCAAAAAACGTTGGATAGCACGGAGTCCGGAGGGGCGTGGCCAATCTAAGACGGCAGAGAGTTTATCTGGGTCCATTTGTAGTCCCTGGCCAGAGACCAAGTATCCTAGGAAAGGAAGAGATTGACATTCAAACAGACATTTCTCCATTTTGGCATAAAGTTGATTGTCTCGAAGTCTCTGAAGAACCATGCGGACATGCTGGCGGTGTTCTTCTAAGTTGGCAGAAAAAATCTGAATATCGTCCAGATACACAACAACACAGGAATATAAGAGATCACGAAAAATTTAATTAACAAAGTCTTGGAAGACGGCAGGGGCGTTGCACAGGCCAAAGGGCATAACCAGATACTCAAAGTGTCCATCTCTAGTGTTAAATGCAGTTTTCCATTCGTCCCCCTCCCTGATGCGGATGAGATTATAAGCACCTCTTAAGTCCAGTTTGGTAAAGATGTGGGCACCTTGAAGGCGATCAAAGAGTTCTGAGATAAGAGGTAGGGGGTAGCGGTTCTTTACCGTGATTTTATTAAGTCCGCGGTAATCAATGCAAGGACGTAGGGAGCCATCTTTTTTGGACACAAAGAAAAATCCAGCTCCGGCAGGAGAGGAGGATTTGCGGATAAACCCCTTTTTTAAATTTTCCTGGATGTATTCAGACATAGCAAGAGTCTCTGGGGCGGACAGAGGATAAATTCTGCCCCGGGGTGGAGTAGTGCCCGGGAGGAGGTCAATAGGACAGTCATAAGGCCTGTGAGGAGGTAAAGTCTCAGCTTGTTTTTTGCAAAATACGTCAGCATAGTCCATATAAGCCTTAGGGAGACCGGTTACAGGGGGAACCACAGGGTCACGGCAGGGAGTACTGGGAACCGGTTTAAGACAGTCCTTGAAACAAGAAGTACCCCAGCTCTTGATCTCTCCTGTGGACCAATCAAGGGTTGGGGAATGGCGTTGAAGCCACGGTAGTCCAAGGAGAATTTCGGAAGTGCAATTGGAGAGGACCAAAAACTCAATTTTTTCGTGATGAGGTCCGATGCACATTAGGAGGGGCTCCGTGCGGTAACGTACGGTACAGTCCAATCTTTCATTGTTAACACAATTGATGTAGAGGGGTCTGGCGAGACTGGTCACCGGGATGTTGAACCTGTTGATGAGAGAGGCCAAAATAAAATTTCCTGCAGATCCGGAATCCAAGAAGGCCATAGTAGAGAAGGAGAAGGTAGAGGCAGATATCCGCACAGGCACAGTAAGGCGTGGAGAAGCAGAGTTGACATCAAGAACTGTCTCATCTTTGTGCGGAGTCAGCGTACGTCTTTCCAGGCGGGGAGGACGGATAGGACAATCCTTCAGGAAGTGTTCGGTACCGGCACAGTACAGGCAAAGATTCTCCATGCGGCGTCGTGTCCTCTCTTGAGGTGTCAAGCGAGACCGGTCAACTTGCATAGCCTCCACGGCGGGAGGCACAGGAACGGATTGCAGAGGACCAGAGGAGAGAGGAGCCGGGGAGAAAAAACGCCTCGTGCGAACAAAGTCCATATCCTGGCGGAGCTCCTGACGCCTTTCGGAAAAACGCATGTCAATGCGAGTGGCTAGATGAATGAGTTCATGCAGGTTAGCAGGAATTTCTCGTGCGGCCAGGACATCTTTAATGTTGCTGGATAGGCCTTTTTTAAAGGTCGCGCAGAGGGCCTCATTATTCCAGGATAATTCGGAAGCAAGAGTACGGAATTGGATGGCGTACTCGCCAACGGAAGAATTACCCTGGACCAGGTTCAGCAGGGCAGTCTCAGCAGAAGAGGCTCGGGCAGGTTCCTCAAAGACACTTCGAATTTCCGAGAAGAAGGAGTGTACAGAGGCAGTGACGGGGTCATTGCGGTCCCAGAGCGGTGTGGCCCATGACAGAGCTTTCCCAGACAGAAGGCTGACTACAAAAGCCACCTTAGACCTTTCAGTAGGAAACTGGTCCGACATCATCTCCAAGTGCAGGGAACATTGTGAAAGAAAGCCACGGCAAAACTTAGAGTCCCCATCAAATTTATCCGGCAAGGATAGTCGTAGGCCGGAAGCGGCCACTCGCTGCGGAGGAGGTGCAGGAGCTGGCGGAGGAGATGATTGCTGAAGCTGTGGTAGTAGCTGCTGTAGCATCACGGTCAGTTGAGACAGCTGGTGGCCTTGTTGCGCTATCTGTTGCGACTGCTGGGCGACCACCGTGGTGAGGTCGGCGACAACTGGCAGTGGAACTTCAGCGGGATCCATGGCCGGATCTACTGTCACGATTCGGCTGGCAGGAGGTGGATCCTCTGTGCCAGAGAGGGATTGGCGTGGACCGTGCTAGTGGACCGGTTCTAAGTTACTACTGGTATTCACCAGAGCCCGCCGGAAAGCGGGATGGTCTTGCAGCGGCGGTAGTAACCAGGTCGTATCCACTAGCAACGGCTCAACCTCTCTGACTGCTGAAGATAGGCGCGGTACAAGGGAGTAGACAAGAGCAAGGTCGGACGTAGCAGAAGGTCGGGGCAGGCAGCAAGGATCGTAGTCAGGGGCAACGGCAGGAGGTCTGGAACACAGGCTAGGAACACACAAGGAAACGCTTTCACTGGCACAATGGCAACAAGATCCGGCGAGGGAGTGCAGGGGAAGTGAGGTATACATAGGGAGTGCACAGGTGAACACACTAATTAGAACCACTGCGCCAATCAGTGGCGCAGTGGCCCTTTAAATCGCAGAGACCCGGCGCGCGCCGGGACAGGACCGACGGAGAGCGAGTCAGGTACGGGAGCCGGGGTGCGCATCGCGAGCGGGCGCCACCCGCATCGCCAATCGCATCCCGGCTGGAGGCGGTATCGCAGCGCACCCGGTCAGTGGATCTGACCGGGGCGCTGCAGTAGCAAGGATGTTGCGAGCGCTCCGGGGAGGAGCGGGGACCCGGAGCGCTCGGCGTAACAGTGACATCTTTGCCCTCATTCACCCCTATGGTTCATCCAAGTTCGACATCAGCTTTGTTTGGCCAGAGGGTCTTGAACTTTTCTGGTCGAATTACGAGAGGGTGAAGGCGGTATTTCACTGTAAAAGCGATTATCTTGGCAGAACCAGACCAAGAGAGGGACCGCTTTGACCCATAACGAGTCGTTCTCTTGCTACGACATCATGACCTGGCTGGGTCGGTATGGGGACGTGATGGACATGCCCAAGAAAAATCTAGATGAGCATGGGATCTGGTCTAGGGCCTGGACGTCTTCTGTCAAACTTAGGCGTTCAGGGAGCACTGTTGCACACATTCCATCGGCAGCCTTCTTCAGACATGACAGAATCCAAGTCTGCTACCAGGGGCAGTCTAAGGTCTGCCACAGGTGTGGTAGTTCTACTCATTTTAGCGCAGCCTGCACTGTGCAGGTTTGCGCTTTGTGTGGTGGGGTGGGCCATCTGGCCGCATCCTGTAGGCAGATCCAGTGTCATCTGGATACCCATTCAGACGTTGTCCCAGCGCCTTTTCCCGAGTAGTGGACACTCCAGCTGGGGAGAGCTTTAGGGTTGCCCCGGCTGGGGAGGGTACGAGTGGGGGTGAAGGAACAACAGGGTTAAAAAAGAGCAAGAAGGGGCCCGCCAAACTAAGGTGAGAGGAAAACCGCAGAAGGAGTAGGGAGCTGGAGAGTTCCCAGGTGGCTGGGGTAGCTCCTGGCCCTGCTCCTGTCACAAGCCCAAATATTGCTGAGACCCTGGGGGATGATGTGCTGGATGAGGAGAATATGAGGCTTCACAGAGAGGAAGGCAAAGAGGATGTGGATAAGGAGGGGAGGGAGAGGCCGAAAAAAGACAAGGGCAAAAAAGTAGTAAAGAGGAGGTCTCAGCCCTCTGTTTCAAGTGCTACAGACCAGGTTCTGAAAGGGACCTATCGAACAGGTACCTTGTCCTTGATACCATCTCCTCCCCTTCATTAGAGGGGGTGGCGAGGATGGGGTGCCTGAGGGAGAGGAGCCTCCTGGAGGAACTGGGTCCTTTCCTGTTGAGATATCTTCCTCAGATGGCAGGGCTAACTCAGGGCCAGAGGGAGACGGGAACCAGATGGATCAGTCTGAATAAAAAAAGAGGTCCAAAGAAAGTAAGAATTCTCCTTCTTCTTCAGGGGATGAGGCGGTGAAGAAGAGGGGGCAAGAAGAAATAAGGGGGTAAGGCCATCTAACTCAATTACCCACGATGGCGGCACTCACCCCACTGAAGCTGGTATATATTAACTGTGCCAGTATAAGTCAGATATGGCTAGTTTTGCAGCCTTTGATTTTCTCGGCCATGTTGAAGATGACATTTTCTTTTTACAGGAGACCAGGTTGTCAGATCTAGCCTCTCTGTTTAAAGCCAGAAGAGAGTGGAGGTGCAGTCCCTCCCACTAGTCTCTTGCGGCTGAGCCGTATAGTGGGGTGGGGGTCCTTTTTTCCGTTCCAGTTGAATGCAGATGGGTCATTGAGTTAGAAATGGGGAAGTGCCTGATTTTAGATGTCTTCATGAAGGGACAAGAGCTCTGGCTCATTAGCATCTATGCCCCACATACAAAGTGGGGCCGTAAAGATCTCGCCCATTCTTTTTACAAGCCAGCAAGTGATTTATGGAGAGGATTTCAATAATGTCATGTGTTTCCAAGATAGGAGAGGTTCCAATGATTGGCTGGCTTATGACAGTGTGGCCCTCAATAATATAGTTAGGAAAGCTCACCTAGAGGATGCCCACATCCGGAGCCCCTCATGCCATGCGGGTTTCACCTACAGGTCTAGGTTATATAGGTTTTATTTGAAGCAGGAAGCTGTCTCTTCCACAGAGTTCTCCGATCACTGTATGATTTTATTTTCCTTGAATGTTTCAGAGATCCCCCGGATGGGTAAAGGTTATTGGAAGCTGAATTCGTCCCTCCTGGAGGAAGCAGAGATAAAACAGTCCTTTGAGGATTTTCTTCAGAGTCAGGTACCTTTACTGGACCTATGTAGTAGTAAGTCAGAGTGGTGGGTAAATGTTCAAGAAGCAGGTTGCGGGGTTCTTCCGCCAACTCTCGAGCCTCAGGTCCCTTAATAGGTATCACCTGTATCAGTGTCTGAGGAGGAAACTCGAGCTTCTTGTCTCGACTGAAGGTAGCCTAGAGGATATCTCCAGAGTGAAGTCCTTGCTGATGAGGTGTCAGTACGATAGGCAGGCATCTTTGGTTTTTGAGAGGAATTTAGGGAAGTACCGCTCGCCCGACCCTTACAGAAACTGCAAGATGTCAGTGAGTAGTAAAGTAATTTCAGGATTGATGGTACAGGATCTCTGAATCGTTCAGATCAGGGATCTTGGAGCTTGTCAGATCCTTCTACTTGCACCTCTTGGGGGGGAAGGATCTGGATCGAGAAAAGATGTCAGTTTTCCAGGCTGAAACCATTCCTAAGCCAGGGGTAGACCCCTCTCTTGGCGTTTTGGCAGGAGAGATCAGGAAAGAGGAAGTGAGACTGGTGATCGAAGGGCTTGCCCCTAAGAAGTCGCCAGGTCCGGAAGGCTTAACATCCGAGTGGTACAGGACCTGTAAGGGGTCTTTAGCTCCCCTCTTGACTGAGGTATTCAATGAGTGTCTCTCCTCGGGCACTTTGCCGAAGTCAATGAGGAGGTCAGCCCTGATTCTTCTCTCAAAGGGTAAAGATCCGAGCCGTAGTGAGAATTGGAGGCCCATAGCTCTTCTCAATACGGACAGGAAGCTTCTGGCTAAGATACTGTTTAATCGGTTGGTAAAGTTTGCACCCGGCTCCTTTCGAGGTTCCAAGCACTGCACTGTTCCAGGCCGAAGCACCTTAAGTGCTGTTCTCGGTGTTTGGGAGGCAGTGGAGTGGAGTAGTGCAGGTGTATGGAAGGGGTACTTGCTGTCACTGGATCCAGCCAAAGCATTTGATCGGGTGAAGCACGAGTACCTCTGGTCCGTCCTCCTGAGATATGGCTTACCAAGTACTTATGTTAATTGGCTTAAGATCTTGTATGCAGGGGCAGAGAGTTTCCTGCTGGTGAATGGTTGGTCTGGCCGCTCTTTTGAGGTGGGGTCCAGAGTCCGTCAGGGTTGTCCTTTGAGCCCGCTCTTATATGTGTTCGTGATCAATCCCTTCTTTAGGAGGGTGAGTCGCGGACCATTGGCGGGAGTCGGGATGAGTCTGGCGGAGCTGGAGGTCTTCCAGAAAGTGGTGGCGTACACTGATGATGTCATTATTTTCATCTCCTCGAGGGAGGAGGACGATGTGGTGATGTCAGAGGGGGAACGATAAGTGTGAAAATCTGTGGCTGGGAAGGGGAGATCCCACGTTTGATCTCCCGGACACGCTTCCAGGGCCCCAAGAATCAGCAAAAGTCTTAGGCCAGGATGATTATCCCAGCAAAAATTGGGATGGTAAGCTCCAAGATGCCACTCAGAAGGTGGACCAGTGGAAGGGTTGGTCTATGACCCTCAGGGAAAGGGTACACCTGATCAAATCGTACCTGCTCCCCTTGTTTATCTATCTGGGCAGCGTACGTATCTTGCCAGAGGATTACTATACTAGGGTCTACAGCCTGTTTTTCCAGATGTTATGGGGGAACAGGATGAACCTAGTCAAGAGGGAGGTCACGTACCGCACGGGGAGACTAGGGGGTTTATCTATGGTAAACCCTGTGGTGTTCTTAACAAACACCTTCTTGAAAGCTAACATCTCAAACCACTGGTCAGAGAGGGCTCCTCCGTGGGTACTCTCCTGCAGGGAATGGTTTCGGCCTTTCTTCCAGGAATGGGAGAGAGGAGGGCGAGTGAAGGACCTCCGTACACCCCATGGATATCTTCCGGCTTACGCTACCCCGACTCTGAAGGATCCCCCAGAAGTTTTGGGACTTGGCCTGGCACTGCTTTTATGGGAAGCTATATGTAAGGGACAACCTGAAGTACAGGAACTCTGATGACTTCCCCAAGAAGAGTGCGGGGACATGCTGGAAAGCATGGACCACTTCCTGCTTCAATGTCCCTTTAATATAGGGGTTTACAACAGGGTGGACACTTTCATCGGCTGGAGTCAACTTGCCGGCCTTACCTACCCGGAGTGGGTGTATTCAGGAACCTGGGTGGCCGTGATCGGGGCACTTTATTCTTAGTCAGCTTAGTGGTTAGGTACTACACGGGGAACGCACAGTGTTTAGTGTCAACCCAACAGGAAGTCCTCTCCGAGGTGGAGGTCTGTAGGAATATCACTGGTGACCTTGGGAAGATCTGGTCTTTGGAGTATGGCAGTCTTGGTACCAGTAGGGCTTCTCTCCTGTGGAGAGGGTTTTCTTTTGATGTGCCCAAGGTACTAGGCCCTTAAGGTAAAGTACCTTAATTTAGGTTAGGGACAGTATATAGATGTTAGGGTGAGTATAGGTTCAGTTTTATGAAGGGATATCGATAGGGTTAGAGGTAAGGTTGTTAGGGAAAGGTTTTTGAAACTTAGTTTTATCAGGATAGCCATCTCTCTTCCTGGTGGTGGGCTATGCATATCACTCTAGCTTTTTGTTTTGTTTTCTGTAATTTGAATGTAAAGGGCTTGCAGGCAACCAAATTTGGGCCCCGTGGGGGTTTGTGGTATAGTACTGTATTACTTTGTTTTAGTTTTTTTTTATATTGTTTCTATGGTTGTAGTGAGTTTGTACATTGTTTAGTTAGTTTATAATTTAGTGGGTGAGGGGTGTATTTTAGATTGGGTGGGGGTTTTACGGGGAGGTGGTGGTGTTTTTTTTTTTGGGTCTGGCTTGCGTCAGTTTATGGACAATGACTGTTTCAGTTAAAACTTTGATCTACGAACTCCGACCCATGTCCAGTGGGGGTGGTATAGGTTATAGGACAGTTCATAGTGTAGGATTTTTAATTTTATTTTTGTTCTTTTTCTATTTTTGTTTATATGTATTTCTTAGGTATAAATAGTTTTATGTATAAGCATTTTTGTATAGTGTTATACCTCATTGTAGGGTAAAGGCAGTTGGACCAGTTTTTAGTTGATATTATAGTGTTTAAAAAAATGGATTATTTCTTTATGGTAATGTATCCATGTATGTGTGTATTACTAGTTTATGTTATGTCCAAGAAAGGAAGAAAAAAAAAAACTCTTGTTCTGGTATAGCATGCATTGTGAGTAGTGGTTTGTTGTATGCAGTGGCGTTGCGACCCGGGTGCGGGGGGTGCGGCCCGCACCGGGTGACACCAACCTAATGGGGTGACACCAAGACACTCCGCAGCACCCACACCCCCTCCCCAGCTACACTGACACCCCCCTATGTGCCCGACCGGCCTCCCATCCGTCAGCACACCCCCCCTGTGCTGTGTGTGCGGTGCGCCCGTCCGTTAGCAACCCCCCCCTTTCAGTGCGCCCGTCCGTCATCACGCCCCCCCCCTCACCTTCACCAGTACTGTGCCCGGCCTCCGCTCCCACGTCTGCGCCGGCCTGACGTCACACCGCATGGCCGCGCAGGGGGACGTCAGTTACGTCACTCGCATTGCGCCCGGTGAGAAGGATCGCTGCGCTGGATGGGTGAGTGTGTGTGTCTGTCTCTATCTATGTTTGTGTGTGTGACTCTGTATGTGTGTGTGTGCGTGACTGTGTGACTGTGTGTGTTTGTGTGACTCTGAGTGTGTGTGTGACTCTGTGTATTTGTGTGACTCTGTGTGTGTGTGTGTGACTGTGTGTGTTTGTGTGACTGAGTGTGTGTGTGACTGTGTATTCGTGTGACTCTGTGTGTGTGTGTGTGACTGTGTGTGTGTGTGTGACTGTGTGTGTTTGTGTGACTCTGTGTGTGTGTGTGTGTGTGTGTGTGTTTGTGTGACTCTGTGTGTGTGTGTGTGTGTGTTTGTGTGACTCTGTGTGTGTTTGTGTGACTCTCTGAGTGTGTGTGTGACTCTGTATTTGTGTGACTCTGTGTGTGACTGTGTGTTTGTGTGACTCTGTGTGTGTGTGTGACTCTGTGTGTGACTCTGTGTGTGTGTGACTCTGTGTGTCTGTCTGTGAGTGTGTGTCTCTCTGTGTTGTATGTGTTTTTTTTTTTTGTTGTGTGTGTGTGTGTGTGTGTGTGTGGGGAGACTTTGACGCATTGTGGGGAACCTGCAAGGGAACCTGCGGCCTAATGTGGGGAGTCTATGCTACCTTATGTGGGGAGTCTATGCTACGTAATGTGCAGAGTATATGCTACCTAATTTGCGGAGTCTATGATACCTAATGTGCGGAGTCTATGCTACCTAATGTGCGGAGTCTATGCTACCTAATGTGCGGAGTCTATGCTACCTAATGTGGGGAGTCTATGCTAGCTAATGTGGGGAATCTGTGCTACCGAATGTGGGGAAACTGCTACCTAATGTGGGGAATCTGTGCTACCTAATATGGGGAAATTGCTACCTAATGTGGGGTAACTGGTACCTACCTATTGTGGGGAATCTATGCTGCCTAATGTGGGGAAAAGATGCTACCTAATGTGGGGAAACTGCTACCTACCTAATGTGGGGGAACTGCTGCCTACCTAATGCTCCCCCCCCCCGGCAGTAGCACCCTCATCATCCGCCAACAACTACCCCCCCCAGCAGCACCTCCATCAGCAGATCCTGATGGTGGATGATGGGGGTGATACTGCCAGGGGGGATGGCCAGTAGCACCCTCATCATCCTTCAGCAACACCCCCCGAGTAGTAGCACCCCCATCATCCACTAGCAACACTACCAATACCCCCCTCCCGTGGTAATAGCATCAGCTAACGGATGTTGAGGGGTGTTACTGCGGTTGTGGTATTATATTCAGAGGGTGCACTGTATGGCAATGTTATATTCAGAGGGCGCAGTTTGTGGTATTATTATATTCAGAGGGCGCAGTTTGTGGTAGTATTATTAGAGATGAGCGAACTTACAGTAAATTCGATTCGTCACAAACTTGTCGGCTCAGCAGTTGATGACTTATCCTGCGTAAAATAGTTCAGCTTTCAGGTGCTCTGGTGGGCTGGAAAAGGTGGATACATTCATAGGAAAGATTCTCCTAGGACTGTATTCACCTTTTCCAGCCCACGGGAGCACCTGAAAGCTGAACTCATTTATGCAGGAAAAGCCATCAACTGCCGAGCCGAGAAGTTTGTGACGAGTTGAATTTACTGTAGTTTGCTCATCTCTAAGTATTATATTCAGAGGGCGCAGTGGGTGGTAGTAATATATTCAGAGTGTACAGTATGTGTTGGTATTATATTCAGAGGGTACAGTATGTGATAGTATTATATTCAGGGGTACAGTATGTGATAGTATTATATTCAGGGGTACAGTATGTGGCAGATTTATATTCAGAGGGTACAGTATATGGTAGTATTATATTCAGAGGGTACAGTATGTGATAGTATTATATTCAGGGGTACAGTATGTGATAGTATTATATTCAGGGGTACAGTATGTGGCAGATTTATATTCAGAGTGTACAGTATGTGATGGTATTATATTCAGAATGTACAGTGTGTGGTATTATTATATTCAGTGGGTATGGTGTATGGAAGGTTTATAATCAAAGAGTATAGTGTATAGTAGTATTATATTTAGAGGATACATTGTCTGGCAGGTTTATAATAATACTTGTTTTCATATAGAGGATGAGAATGCACTGACATAGTGAGGAGACGTCTGGGCGTCACATTCTACAGACAGAAGTTTTAGCTGGACCAGGCGGTATGTACCATCTGAATTAGATAAGGGAAGACTATAGAGAAGACATCACCTGTAATCACTGATATCATTGTGTATTCTCCTCACTATAGAGAAGACGTCACCTGTAGTCACTGATATCATTGTGTATTCTCCTCACTATAGAGAAGACGTCACCTGTAGTCACTGATATCATGGTGTATTCTCCTCACTATAGAGAAGACGTCACCTGTAGTCACTGATATTATTGTGTATTCTCCTCACTATAGAGAAGACATCACCTGTAATCACTGATATCATTGTATATTCTCCTCACTATAGAGAAGACATCACCTGTAATCACTGATATCATTGTATATTCTCCTCACTATAGAGAAGACGTCACCTGTAATCACTGATATCATTGTATATTCTCCTCACTATAGAGAAGACGTCACCTGTAGTCACTGATATCATTGTATATTCTCCTCACTATTGAGAAGACGTCACCTGTAGTCACTGATATCATTGTATATTCTCCTCTCTATGTCCTATCAGAGCTGTAGTCACTTGTCAGTTCTACAGTTATGGTCAGTGAAACTACAACTCCCAGCATAACCTCACCACTGCATAAAGGGGTACTCTACTGGAAAACATTTTTTTTAATCAACTGGTGCTACAAAGTTAAACAGTTTTTTAAATTACTTGTATTTAAAAATCTTAATCCTTCCAGTACTTATTAGCTGCTGTATAAGCGATTCACAGGAAGTTATTTTCTTTTTTAATTTCTTTTCTGTCTGACCACAGTGCTCTGTGCTGACACCTCTGTCCATGTCAAGAACTGTCCATAGTAGGAGCAAATCCCCATAGCAAACCTATCCTGCTCTGGACAGTTCCTGACATGGACAGAGGTGTCAGCAAATAGCACTGTGGTCAGATTGGAAAGAACTACGCAACTTCCTGTGGAGCATACACCAGCTTATAAGTACTGTAAGTATTAAGATTTTAAATAGAAGTAATTTAAAAATCTGTTTAACTTTCTGGCACCAGTTGATATAAAAGTAAATGTTTTCCAGTGGAGTACCCCTTTAAGTAATTCTGGAAGCTGTATATTTAAATGGTGAAAACTTCTTTAACACTTTCCCATTCTGTGGCAACTGGTATATCTGATTATTATACTGGAATTTCTCACAATGCGCTACAACAGTGGTGTCTGTCACAACAGGCTAAAAACTTACTGGGGGGAGGGGGTAGGTATGGGGGTGACACCATTTTCTACCGCACCGGGTGACACCAACCCTAGCAACGCCACTGGTTGTATGTATGGTGTGGTAGGTTAGAGGGAAAAAATAAAGAATGTATTCTTGGAATTATTTTTGGTTATGGCAGTTCGCCAAAATTCTTTTGTCTTTGGTTATGGCAGTAATCCAAAATTCTTTTGTTCATATTTAAATGTTGTTATGATACAGCGTGCAATGTGAGTATTGGTTTGTTTTATGTGTGTAAGGTGTGGTAGTTAGGTTAGGGAAAAACTGATGGAATTTCCAAGATGGCATTATTTTATTTATTTATTTCTGTATTATTATTTTGTTATGGCAGTTAGCCATATTTATTATTGTTTGACCCCTTAAGGACTTAGGCCCTTTTCACCTTAAAGGGGTACTCCGCCCCTAGACATCTTATCCCCTATCCAAAGGATAGGGGATAAGATGTCAGATTGCCGCGGTGCCGCTGCTGGGGACCCCGGGGATCCCTGCTGCGGCATTGCGCTATCATTACAGCACAGAGAGAGATCGCTCTGCAAGTAAAGATGCGCAATACAGGGGCCGGAGCATCGTTACGTCACGGCTCCGCCCCTCGTGATGTCACGGCCCGCCCCTTTCAATACAAGTCTATGGGAGGGGGCGCGGCGGTCGTCATGCCCCCTGCCATAGACTTGCATTAAGGGGATGGGCCATGATGTCACGAGGGGTGGAGCCATGACGTCACGCGGCTCCGTCCCCTGTATCGCCCGTCATTACTCACAGAGCGAACGTGCTGTAATGATAGCGCAGTGCCGCAGTGGCAATCCCCGGGGTCCCCAGCAGCGGAACTGCAGCGATTTGACATCTTATCCCCTATCCTTTGGATAGGGGATAAGATGCCAGGGGCTGAATACCCCTTTAAGGACTCGGCCGTTTTTTGCAATTCTGACCACTGTCACTTTAAACATTAATAACTCTGGAATGCTTTTACTTATCATTCTGATTCAGAGATTGTTTTTTCGTGACATATTCTACTTTAACATAGTTGTAAAATTCTGTGGTAACTTGCATCCTTTCTTGGTGAAAAATCCCAAAATTTGATGAAAAAAATGAAAATTTAGCATTTTTCTAACTTTGAAGCTCTCTGCTTGTAAGGAAAATGGATATTCAAAAAAAAAATTTTTTGGATCACATATACAATACAAGCAGAGAGCTTCAAAGTTAGAAAAATGCAAAATTTTTTGATTTTTCACCAAGAAAGGATGCAAGTTACCACAAAATTTTACCACTATGTTAACCACTTTACCACTTTATGTTTGCATCATAAAATTTATGAGTTTTTACTTTTGGAAGACATCAGAGGGCTTCAAAGTTCAGCAGCAATTTTCCAATTTTTCACAAAATTTTCAAACTCGATATTTTTCAGGGACCAGTTCAGTTTTGAAGAGGATTTGGAGGGTCTTCATATTAGAAATACCCCACAAATGACCCCATTATAAAAACTACACCCCCCAAAGTATTTAAAATGACATTCATGTTTTAACCCTTTAGGTGTTTCACAGGAATAGCAGCAAAGTGAAGGAGAAAATTCAAAATCTCCATTTTTTACATTCGCATGTTCTTGTAGACCCAATTTTTGAATTTTTGCAAGTGGTAAAAGGAGAAAATGTTTACTTGTATTTGTAGCCCAATTTCTCTTGAGTAAGCACATACCTCATATGTCTATGTAAAGTGTTCGGCGGGCGCAGTAGAGGGCTCAGAAGGGAAGGAGCGACAAGGGGATTTTGGAGAGAACATTTTTCTGAAATGGTTTTTGGGGGGCATGTCACCTTTAGGAAGCCCCTAGGGTGTCAAAACAGAAAAAAAAAAAAACATGGCATACCATTTTGGAAACTAGACCCCTCGGGGAACATAACAAGGGATAAAGTGAACCTTAATACCCCACAGGTGTTTCATGACTTTTGCAAATGTAAAAAAGTTAAAAAAAACATTTTTTTTACCTAAAATGCTTGTTTTCCCAAAAATTTTACATTTTTAGAAAGGGTAATAGCAGAAAATACCCCCCAAAATTTGAAGCCCAATTTCTTCCGATTCAGAAAACACCCCATATGGGGGTGAAAAGTGCTCTGCTGGCGCACTACAGGTCTCAGAAGAGAAGGAGTCACATTTGGCTTTATGGAAGCAAATTTTGCTTTGGGGGCATGCCGCATTTATTAAGCCCCTATGGTGCCAGAACAGCAAAAAAAAAACACATGGCATACCATTTTGTAAACTAGACCCCTCGGGGAACGTAACAAGGGGTAAAGTGAACCTTAATACCCCACAGGGGTTTCACGACTTTTACATATGTAAAAAAAAAAAAAAAACTAGACCCCTCAGGGAACGTAACAGTGTTACAGTGAGTACTTACACCTCACAGGTTTTTTGAACAGTGGGCCGTAAAAGTGAAAAATTAGATTTTTTTGCACTATATTGATAGCGTTACCCCAAATGTTTCATTTTCACATTGGGTAATAGGGCAAAAGGCCCCCAAAATTTGTAGAACAACTTCATCTGAGAAAAAAAAATACCCCATATGTGGATGTAAATTGCTCTGTGGATGCACTACAATGCTCAGAATAGAAGGAGTGAAATTTTGTTGAAATTGAAGTCAGGGGTCATGTGCATTTATAAAGCCCCCATTGTGCAATAACAGCCAAAAAAAAACACATGTGACACCATTTTAGAAACTACACCCCTCAATGAACATAACAAGGGGTACAGTGGGAAATAACACCGCACAGGTTTTTTGAAAAGTGGGCTAAATTGAAAAATTAGATTTTTTTTACTGAAGGTCCCTGATGTGCTCCCTCTGCGTTTTTATCATGTACTCTCCTCTTCTGTGTTGCTGCCCATGGCTTCTCTTGTGCGGCACAGGTCCTCCGAAGGCAGTGGCCTTTTTATTTATACGCAGCTCCAACATTTTTATACCTCGGTTAAGCGAAATGCGACATTGCATAGAGACCTGACCACATTCGAGAAGCTATGTCTAGCACCCCCGGTACCCCTACACACTATTGGTTTTCTATATCGCATTCTGCTTTCTCGCTATCATTCCGCCTTGCCTACATATTGTGCAGCATGGGAACAGGAACTGGGCTTAACACTAACCCCGGCCCCAATGGGCTAAGTGTTTTCAGCTATCTCATAAATCGGTGGTAGCGTGCAAGGCTCAAGAGACGAATTATAAAGTGCTTTCCCGCTGGTACCGCACACCGGTCCAACTTCATGGTTGGTTCCCTATGGTTCCTGACTCATGCTGGCGATGTGGGGACTCGGTGGGCACCAGGTCACACCTATGGTGGGCATGCCCCAAATTGTCATCCTTCTGGTCCACGGTTCTTAGGGTGACTTGGGAGGTGACAAAACTAACTATCCCTAGTTCTCCGGAAGCTGCTTTACTGTCCCATCTTCCAATGTCTGCCAGTTCCTTTCAAAAATCCCTCCTTAGTTACATGCTTCAAGCAGCACGTACGGTTATTCCCCGCGGGGTGGAGGTCTATTGAGCCTCCCACGATTAGTGAATGGCTGGCTGAAATTGCGCTCACTCAAAGAATGGAGGAATTGGTGGCCCTTACCCCTGCGGAGAATGATCGCTACACGAAGATGTGGTTTGACTGGTTGACGTTCCAGTCTTCACCTGGATACGGAGCACTGTTTACCCCTGCTCCCCAGGCCCCCCCCTTGAGATGCTTGTCCTCCCCCTTAGAGCATACCTTCCCCCTCTTCCTTCCCTTCCTTGGATGTCCCTGTGTCCTCCCCCCCCCCCTTATTGTTTCCAGTGTGTTTCCCCCTGTCCGTCCATGTTTCTTCCTACTTTCCCTTCTCTACACTTTTGTCTTCCTTCTCACTATGGCTGCTTTTCTTTTTTCTTCTTCCCCCCCCCCCTTTTTTTAATTATTTATTACTTTTTTTTTTATTATTTCTCTTGTTTACATGGCTCTGTTCCTTCTTTCCATGTTCAGTGTATGCAGGTCTCCTATCTTGGGGATCGTGAATACTCGCCTAATTTGGCTTTTCATGCTGTTTACGCCTTCTACTTATTGAGGTGAATGTAGCCTTATGTTCTTATGGTTAATGGTTTGATACGGTCTATCACGAATGAGCATACCGTCTCTGTGCCTCACATGCTCCACTCTTGTGGTCTTAGGTACTGTCTGCCTTATACCGTTGTACTATGACATTTTCCTTGTTCGCAGTTTCTGCACTTGTACATGTTACTTAATTCTTCTGTTGTTTCTGTTTTAACATCGAAAATAAAACATTTTCAAATAAAAAATAAAAAAATTAGATTTTTTTACACTAAAATGCTGGGGTTACCCAATTTTTTACATTTTCACAAGGGGTAATATGAGGAATTGGGTTACAAATTTTGGAGGGCTTTTCCCCCTGACTATAAAAATACATCCACATATGGGGTATCGTGCTGGACGGGCGCACATCAAGGCTCAGAAGTCATAGAGATCACTTTGTATTTGTGACCTAGGGCATATCAGTAGCTGACGGTTACATACATTCCGAGGAAAATACAAAAATGAAACACCCAAATGTGACACCATTACAGAAAGTACCCACCCTGGGGAATGGGTATAGGGGTAAAGAGGACATTTTTAATGCACGGGTGTTTCCTAAATTTATTTTCCAGGAATGGATGAAGGGTAGCTTTTGAAAATTGCAATTTTCAACCTATGCTCTGCTTCATTTTTCTGGAAACAACTAACATGTGACTCCGAATTGTCGCCTGGAAATACGACAGAGCTCAGCGAGAACTCTTCGCATTTGAGGCGGATGTTTGTTACGGACCTAACAGTTACATACATTCAGAGGAAAATACAAGAAAGGAACACCCACATGTGAGAATACTACAAACAGTACACCCCCTAGGGAAGGTGTATAGGGTGAAGTGGAGATTTGGAACAGACGGGTGTTCCCTTCATTTATTTTCCAGGAATGGATGAAGTGTACTATGGGGGGGAAGAAAATTGCAATTTTAGTACTGATATGCCAATTATTTTCCCAGAATGATGACCCAGAGTACAGCCAAAAGTAAAAATGATGCCCGCCCCAAACCCTATACTCTGAATCATCATTCTGGGAAGGGGATGTGTGGGGCCGTCCCTATTCTGTTACCTCAAATGCGCAACCCGCTCAGGTGGGGAGAGAGAGCGTTGCGCATTTGAAGCAACTGCAAACCTCCAATTCTGTTGACTGTGTGTCCCATGACCCATTTTTTAGGGGGAAGAAAAAAAAAGATGGGGTAGGGTATTTTGGTATAAAATTTGGAAGTCAATGTACCCTGGACTGGTACATTGGAGCCGAATTCTGGGGAATGAAAATTAGGGCAAAGGATGGAAAATTTAGTACTCCATGGAAGTGTGATACTCCCTGAAGCAGCCTATGCAGAGGCCCGGATGATCGGGGCAAGTGTCACATTGAGTGGTGGTGTCCATCCGTCTCCCCTTCTTGTGACACACTCTGCATTTCTTCTGGGTTCGTCCCGACCTTCTAGTGTTGGGGATCACACCTGGAAAGTGTTGGCCCGGGACGATCCAGGGAACTAAAGTTCCAGAGGTGCTCTGACCCGCTCCTTGGCGGTCACCAAAGATGAGGGCCTTTAGAACTACCTCATGGAACTCCAGGTATGTCTCTGTGTTGCCAGCGTTCTGGTACAGTATAAAAGAGTTGTACATGGCAACCTGTACCATGTAGACCGCAACCTTTTTATACCATACACGTGTTTTCCACAGGGCATTATATGGTTTCAGGACTAGATCAGAAAGATCAACTCCCCCCCATATACTGATTATAGTCCAGAATACAATCGGGCTTGAGGACCGGTCCCGTGGTACCTCGCACAGAGACATAGGTGCTGCCATTCCCATGAATTGTGGTGAGCATAAGGACATCCCTCTTGGCCTTATACCGGACCAACAACAGGTTCTCATGGGAAAAAGCACGGGACTCACCCCGGGGGATAGGAGCATGTAGGGGATGGGGCGCAAGGCCTCTTTGATTCTTCCGGACTGTCCCACAAGTGACTGTGGATCTGGCGGCGTGAAGAGAGGGATACTAGTATAAAAGTTATCCACGTAAAGGTGGTAACCTTTATCTAGCAATGGGTGCAAAAGGCCCCAAACGATTTTCCCGCTAACACCCAGAGTGGGGGGACATTCTGGGGGTTCAAAACGGGAATCTCGTCCCTCATACACTATAAACTTGCAAGTGTACCCGGAGGTACTCTTGCAAAGTTTATACATCTTCACGCCATACCGCGCTCACTTGGTAGGGATGTATTGCCAGAAGCTGAGTCTCCCCTTAAAGCTGATGAGCGACTCATCAATAGAGACCTCCCGCCCCGGGACATAGGCCTCCCAAAATCTGGCCCCGAAGTGATTGATGACCGGCCTGATTTTATACAGGCGGTCATACGCAGGATCAGTTTGGGGGGGGACATGCCGCATTATCAGCATAATGCAAACATCTCCGAATGGCCTTGAACCGGGAACGTGTCATGGCCATACTTTAGAGGGGTGTCTGGTAAAAGACGTCCCCACTCCAATATTGCCTGACACTGGGTTTTTTAACTAGATCCATATGCAGCACGAGGCCCCAAAAGGTCCTCATTTCGGCTGCATCGACTGGAGTCCAGCCGCCGGGTCTAGCTAAAAATGAGCCCGGTTTAGTGGCGACGAACTGTTGGGCGTACAGATTCATCTGTGTAACCATTAGATTAACAAAGTCGTCACTGAAAAAATGACCAAAAAATTCAATTTCAGTGAACCCGGCGATGTTAATTTTGATTCCTGAGTCGCCAACAAACTCAGGAATCACGAGTCCAGACAAGTTCTCCGGTACGATGTATCGGTACGGGGGGCTTCGGTACGGGGGGCTTCACTAGTATGAGCGCCAGCTGGACTCATACTAGCATGGGGCACAGGGTCAAGGGCAGAGGATGTTTGCGGCACCGCACGGCGGCGAGCTCGCCGCCTTGGTGGCTCATCATCTGAACTAGATGATGAGGAGGACGATGAAACAAGGAATTTGGGGTCTTCATTGTCCTCTGAGATGCTTTCAGAGTCGGAGGCAAGTATGGCTAATGCCTCTTCTGCCGAAAAAAACACTCTGCGGGCCATTTCCCTACTCTAATGGGGATACGGGTGTGTGTGTGTGTGGGTGGGGGGGGGGGAAACTTTATTTGTGTATGTGCTGTGTGTGGTGTGGTGCGATACTACCTCCCTAACCTGCCCTAACCTAACTAAACTAACCCACCCTAACAGAAAATAAAAATAAAATAAAAAGGGTACTTTAACCCCTTAAGGACGCAGGACGTAAATGTACGTCCTGGTGAGGTGGTACTTAACGCACCAGGACGTACATTTACGTCCTAACCATAACCGCGGGCATCGGAGCGATGCCCGTGTCATGCGCGGCTGATCCCGGCTGCTGATCGCAGCCAGGGACCCGCCGGCAATGGCCGACGCCCGCAATCTCGCAGGCGTCCGCCATTAACCCCTCAGGTGCCGGGATCAATACAGATCCCGGCATCTGTGGCAGTTCGCGATTTAAATGAACGATCGGATCGCCCGCAGCGCTGCTGCGGGGATCCGATCATTCATAACGCCGCACGGAGGTCCCCTCTCCTTCCTCCGTGCGGCTCCCGGCGTCTCCTGCTCTGGTCTGTGATCGAGCAGACCAGAGCAGGAGATGACCGATAATACTGATCTGTTCTATGTCCTATACATAGAACAGATCAGTATTAGCAATCATGGTATTGCTATGAATAGTACCCTATGGGGACTATTCAAGTGTAAAAAAAAATGTAAAAAAATGTAAAAGTAAAAGTAAAAAAAAGTGAAAAATCCCCTCCCCCAATAAAAAAGTAAAACGTCAGTTTTTTCCTATTTTACCCCCAAAAAGCGTAAAAAACATTTTTATAGACATATTTGGTATCGCTGCGTGCGTAAATGTCCGAACTATTAAAATAAAATGTTAATGATCCCGTACGGTGAACGGCGTGAATGAAAAAAAATTAAAAAAGTCCAAAATTCCTACTTTTTTAATACATTTTATTAAAAAAAAAATTATAAAAAATATATTAAAAGTTTTTTATATGCAAATGTGGTATCAAAAAAAAGTACAGATCATGGCGCAAAAAATGAGCCCCCATACCGCCGCTTATACGGAAAAATAAAAAAGTTAGAGGTCATCAAAATAAAGGGATTATAAACGTACTGTCACGATGCCGGCTGGCAGGTAGTGGACCCTCTGTGCCAGAGAGGGATTGGCGTGGACCGTGCTAGTGGACCGGTTCTAAGCCACTACTGGTTTTCACCAGAGCCCGCCGCAAAGCGGGATGGTCTTGCTGCGGCGGTAGTGACCAGGTCGTATCCACTAGCAACGGCTCACCTCTCTGGCTGCTGAAGATAGGCGCGGTACAAGGGAGTAGGCAGAAGCAAGGTCGGACGTAGCAGAAGGTCGGGGCAGGCAGCAAGGATCGTAGTCAGGGGCAACGGCAGAAGGTCTGGAAACACTGGCAAGGGACACACAAGGAACGCTTTCACTGGCACTAAGGCAACAAGATCCGGCAAGGGAGTGCAAGGGAAGTGAGGTAATATAGGGAGTGCACAGGTGATAACCCTAATTGGAACCACTGCGCCAATCAGCGGCGCAGTGGCCCTTTAAATCGCAGAGACCCGGCGCGCGCGCGCCCTAGGGAGCGGGGCCGCGCGCACCGGGACAGAACAGACGGGGAGCGAGTCAGGTAGGGGAGCCGGGGTGCGCATCGCGAGCGGGCGCTACCCGCATCGCGAATCGCATCCCGGCTAGCAGCAGGATCGCAGCGCCCCGGGTCAGAGGACGTGACCGGAGCGCTGCAGCGGAGGAGGTGAAGCGAGCGCTCCGGGGAGGAGCGGGAACCCGGAGCGCTCGGCGTAACAGTACCCCCCCCCTTGGGTCTCCCCCTCTTCTTGGAGCCTGAGAACCTGAGGAGCAGACTTTTGTCAAGGATGTTGTCCTCAGGTTCCCAGGATCTCTCTTCAGGACCACAACCCTCCCAGTCTACTAAAAAAAAATTTTTCCCTCTGACCTTTTTGGCAGCCAAAATCTCCTTGACCGAGAAGACGTCCGAGGAGCCGGAAACAGGAGTGGGAGGAACAGATTTGGGAGAAAAACGGTTGAGGATGAGTGGTTTGAGAAGAGAGACGTGAAAGGCATTAGGGATACGAAGAGAAGGAGGAAGAAGAAGTTTATAAGAGACAGGATTAATTTGACACAAAATTTTGAAAGGACCAAGATAGCGTGGTCCCAACTTGTAGCTAGGGACACGGAAGCGGACATATTTAGCGGAGAGCCATACCTTGTCTCCAGGGGAAAAAACGGGAGGAGCTCTTCTTTTCTTATCCGCGAATCTCTTCATGCGTGAAGAAGCCTGTAAGAGAGAATTTTGGGTCTCTCTCCATATAATGGAAAGGTCACGAGAAATTTCATCCACAGCGGGCAGACCAGAGGGCAAGGGGGTAGGGAGGGGGGGAAGAGGGTGACGGCCGTACACCACGAAAAATGGGGATTTGGAGGAAGATTCAGAGACCCTGAAGTTATACGAGAATTCGGCCCATGGAAGGAGATCTGCCCAGTCATCCTGGCGGGAGGAAACAAAATGTCGCAAATAATCACCCAGGATCTGGTTAATTCTTTCTACTTGTCCATTGGACTGGGGATGATATGCAGAGGAAAAATTTAATTTAATCTTGAGTTGTTTACAGAGAGCTCTCCAGAATTTAGACACGAATTGGACCCCTCTATCCGAGACAATCTGCGTAGGCAACCCGTGAAGACGAAAAATGTGTACAAAAAATTGTTTAGCCAACTGAGGCGCAGAAGGAAGACCAGGAAGAGGAATGAAATGTGCCATTTTGGAGAATCGATCAACGACCACCCAAATAACAGTGTTGCCACGGGAAGGGGGTAAATCAGTAATAAAATCCATACCAATCAGTGACCAAGGCTGTTCGGGGACAGGCAGAGGATGAAGAAAACCAGCGGGCTTCTGGCGAGGAGTCTTATCCCGGGCACAGATAGTGCAGGCTCGCACAAAGTCCCCAACATCCGTCTCCAGAGTCGGCCACCAATAGAAGCGGGAGATGAGTTGCACAGATTTCTTGATGCCCGCATGACCTGCGAGATGGGAGGAGTGACCCCATTTGAGAATTCCGAGGCGTTGGCGTGGAGAAACAAAGGTCTTTCCTGGAGGAGTCTGCCTGATGGAGGCAGGAGAAGTGGAGATCAGGCAGTCAGGTGGAATGATGTGTTGCGGAGGGAGATCAACTTCTGAGGCATCCGAGGAACGAGAGAGAGCATCGGCTCTAATGTTCTTATCGGCAGGACGAAAGTGAATCTCAAAATTAAATCGGGCAAAGAACAGAGACCACCGGGCCTGGCGAGGATTCAGCCGTTGGGCCGACTGGAGGTAGGAGAGGTTCTTGTGGTCGGTGTAGATAATAACAGGAAATCTTGATCCCTCCAGCAGATGCCTCCATTCCTCAAGTGCTAATTTAATGGCTAGAAGCTCTCGATCCCCGATGGAGTAGTTCCTCTCCGCTGGAGAGAAGGTCCTAGAGAAAAAACCACAAGTGACAGCATGCCCGGAAGGATTTTTTTGTAGAAGAACAGCTCCAGCTCCTACTGAGGAGGCATCAACCTCCAATAGGAAGGGTTTGGAAGGGTCAGGTCTGGAGAGCACGGGAGCCGAAGAAAAGGCAGACTTGAGTTGTTTAAAGGAGTCTTCTGCTTGAGGAGGCCAGGACTTGGGATCAGCATTTTTTTTGGTTAAGGCCACGATAGGAGCCACAATGGTAGAAAAATGTGGAATAAATTGCCTGTAATAATTGGCGAACCCCAAAAAGCGTTGGATAGCACGGAGTCCGGAGGGGCGTGGCCAATTTAAGACGGCAGAGAGTTTGTCTGGATCCATCTGTAGTCCCTGGCCAGAGACCAAATATCCTAGAAAAGGAAGAGATTGGCATTCAAACAGACATTTCTCAATTTTGGCATAGAGTTGGTTGTCACGAAGTCTCTGAAGAACCATACGGACATGCTGGCGGTGTTCTTCTAGATTGGCAGAAAAAATTAGGATATCGTCCAGATATACCACAACACAGGAGTATAATAGATCACGAAAAATTTCATTGACAAAGTCTTGGAAGACGGCAGGGGCATTGCACAGTCCAAAGGGCATGACCAGATACTCAAAGTGTCCATCTCTGGTGTTAAATGCCGTTTTCCACTCGTCCCCCTCTCTGATGCGGATGAGGTTATAGGCGCCTCTTAAGTCCAATTTAGTGAAGATGTGGGCACCTTGGAGGCGATCAAAGAGTTCAGAGATGAGGGGTAAGGGGTAGCGGTTCTTAACCGTGATTTTATTAAGACCGCGGTAGTCAATGCAAGGACGTAGGGAGCCATCTTTTTTGGAGACAAAGAAAAATCCGGCTCCGGCAGGAGAGGAGGATTTACGGATAAAGCCCTTTTTTAGATTCTCCTGGACGTATTCGGACATGGCAAGAGTCTCTGGGGCAGAGAGAGGATAAATTCTGCCCCGGGGTGGAGTAGTACCCGGGAGGAGGTCGATAGGGCAATCATAAGGCCTGTGAGGAGGTAGAGTCTCAGCTTGTTTTTTGCAGAAAACATCCGCGAAGTCCATATAGGCCTTAGGGAGACCGGTTACTGGAGGAACCACAGAGTTACGGCAAGGGTTACTGGGAACCGGTTTTAGACAGTTCTTGGAACAAGAGGACCCCCAACTCTTGATCTCCCCAGTGGACCAATCCAGGGTTGGGGAATGAAGTTGAAGCCAGGGAAGTCCAAGGAGAATCTCCGAGGTGCAATTGGGGAGGACCAAAAGTTCAATCCTCTCATGATGAGATCCGATGCTCATAAGAAGGGGCTCCGTGCGGAAACGTATGGTACAGTCCAATCTTTCATTATTTACACAATTGATGTAGAGGGGTCTGGCGAGACTGGTCACTGGGATGCTGAACCTGTTGACGAGAGAGGCCAAAATAAAATTTCCTGCAGAACCAGAGTCCAAGAAGGCCACTGTAGAGAAGGAGAAGGCAGAGGCAGACATCCGCACAGGCACAGTAAGACGTGGAGAAGCAGAGTAGACATCAAGGACTGTCTCGCCTTTGTGCGGAGTCAGCGTACGTCTTTCCAGGCGGGGAGGACGGATAGGACAATCCCTCAGGAAGTGTTCGGTACTAGCACAGTACAGACAGAGGTTCTCCATACGGCGTCGTGTCCTCTCTTGAGGTGTCAGGCGAGACCGGTCGACCTGCATAGCCTCCACGGCGGGAGGCACAGGAACAGATTGCAGGGGACCAGAGGAGAGAGGAGCCGAGGAGACGAAACGCCTCGTGCGAACAGAGTCCATATCTTGGCGGAGTTCCTGACGCCTTTCAGAAAAACGCATGTCAATGCGAGTGGCTAGGTGAATAAGTTCATGTAGATTAGCAGGAATTTCTCGTGCGGCCAGAACATCTTTAATGTTGCTGGATAGGCCTTTTTTGAAGGTCGCGCAGAGGGCCTCATTATTCCAGGACAATTCTGAAGCAAGTGTACGGAATTGTACAGCATACTCGCCAACGGAAGAATTACCCTGGACCAGGTTCAACAGGGCAGTCTCAGCAGAAGAGGCTCGGGCAGGTTCCTCAAAGACACTTCGGATTTCCGAGAAGAAGGAGTGTACAGAGGCAGTGACGGGGTCATTGCGGTCCCAGAGCGGTGTGGCCCATGACAGGGCTTTTCCGGACAGAAGACTGACTACGAAAGCCACCTTAGACCTTTCAGTGGGAAACAGGTCCGACATCATCTCCAGATGCAGGGAACATTGGGAAAGGAAGCCACGGCAAAACTTAGAGTCCCCATCAAATTTATCCGGCAAGGATAAGCGTATCCCAGGAGCGGCCACTCGCTGCGGAGGAGGTGCAGGAGCTGGCGGAGGAGATGACTGCTGAAGCTGTGGTAGCAACTGTTGTAGCATAACGGTCAGTTGAGACAGCTGTTGGCCTTGTTGCGCAATCTGTTGTGACTGCTGGGCGACCACCGTGGTGAGGTCAGCGACAACTGGCAGAGGAACTTCAGCGGGATCCATGGCCGGATCTACTGTCACGATGCCGGCTGGCAGGTAGTGGACCCTCTGTGCCAGAGAGGGATTGGCGTGGACCGTGCTAGTGGACCGGTTCTAAGCCACTACTGGTTTTCACCAGAGCCCGCCGCAAAGCGGGATGGTCTTGCTGCGGCGGTAGTGACCAGGTCGTATCCACTAGCAACGGCTCACCTCTCTGGCTGCTGAAGATAGGCGCGGTACAAGGGAGTAGGCAGAAGCAAGGTCGGACGTAGCAGAAGGTCGGGGCAGGCAGCAAGGATCGTAGTCAGGGGCAACGGCAGAAGGTCTGGAAACACTGGCAAGGGACACACAAGGAACGCTTTCACTGGCACTAAGGCAACAAGATCCGGCAAGGGAGTGCAAGGGAAGTGAGGTAATATAGGGAGTGCACAGGTGATAACCCTAATTGGAACCACTGCGCCAATCAGCGGCGCAGTGGCCCTTTAAATCGCAGAGACCCGGCGCGCGCGCGCCCTAGGGAGCGGGGCCGCGCGCACCGGGACAGAACAGACGGGGAGCGAGTCAGGTAGGGGAGCCGGGGTGCGCATCGCGAGCGGGCGCTACCCGCATCGCGAATCGCATCCCGGCTAGCAGCAGGATCGCAGCGCCCCGGGTCAGAGGACGTGACCGGAGCGCTGCAGCGGAGGAGGTGAAGCGAGCGCTCCGGGGAGGAGCGGGAACCCGGAGCGCTCGGCGTAACACGTACTAATTTGGTTAAAAAGTTTGTGATTTTTTTTAAGCGCAACAATAATATAAAAGTATATAATAATGGGTATCATTTTAATCGTATTGACCCTCAGAATAAAGAACACACGTCATTTTTACCATAAATTGTACGGCGTGAAAACAAAACCTTCCAAAATTAGCAAAATTGCGTTTTTCGTTTTAATTTCCCCACAAAAATAGTGTTTTTTGGTTGCGCCATACATTTTATGATATAATGAGTGATGTCATTACAAAGGACAACTGGTCGCGCAAAAAACAAGCCCTCATACTAGTCTGTGGATGAAAATATAAAAGAGTTATGATTTTTAGAAGGCGAGGAGGAAAAAATGAAAACGTAAAAATTAACCTCTTAAGGACCCATGACGTATGCGTACGTCATGAGTCCCGGTCCTGCGATATAACGCGGGGTCACACGGTGACCCCGCATCATATCGCGGCGGGCCCGGCGTCATAGTGAAGCCGGGACCCGCCTCTAATAGCGCGCGGCACTGATCGCTGTACCGCGCGCTATTAACCCTTTAGCCGCGCGGCTCAAAGCTGAGCCACGCGGCTAAAAACGAAAGTAAAAGTGCCCGGCTAGCTCAGGGAGCTGTTCGGGATCGCCGCGGTATAATCGCGGCATCCCGAACAGCTGTAGCACAGGAGGAGGTCTTCTTACCTTCTCCTGCGCTGTCCGATCGCCGAATGAATGCTTCAAGCCTGAGATCCAGGCTTGAGCATTCAATCGCCGAAAACACTGATTGATCCATTCCTATGGAGATGGATCAATCAGTGTAAAAGATCAGTACATGCAATGTTATAGCCCCCCCTATAGGAGCTATAATATGGCATAAGAAAAGTGTAAAAAAAATCATTAATCCTTTCAATTATCCCTTCCCCTAATAAAAGTTTGAATCATCCGGCATTTCCAAAAATAAAAAAAAACATTATGTAAATAATAATAAAAATAAACATATGTGGTATCGCCGCGTGCAGAAATGTCCGAATTATAAAAATATACCACTTTTTAAACCGCTCGTTCAATGGCGTACGCGCGAAAAAATTCCAAAGTCCAAAATAGCGCATTTTTGATCACTTTTTATACCACAAAAAAGTGAATAAAAAGTAATCAAAAAGTCTGATCAGAACAAAAATGGTACCGCTAAAAACTTCAGATGACGGCGCAAAAAATGAATCCTCAAAGCGCCCTGAAGACAGAAAAATAAAAAAGTTATAGGGGTCAAAAAATTACCATTTTAAACGTATAAATTTTCCTGCATGTCTTCATGATTTTTTTCGGAAGTGATACAAATTCAAACCTATATAAGTAGGGGATCATTTTAACCGTATGGACCTACAGAATAAAGATAAGGTATAATTTTTGACAAAAAATGTACTGCGTAAAAACAGAAGCCCCCAAAACATACAAAATTGTGTTAATTCATCAATTTTGTCGCACATTGATTTTTTTTCCCGTTTCACCGTAAATTTTTGGGTAAAATGACTAATGTCATTACAATGTAGAATTAGTGACGCAAAAATTAAGCCATTATATATAATTTTAGGTGAAAATTTTTAAGAGTTATGATTTTTTAAAGTTAAGGAGGAAAAATTGAAAATGAAAAAACGGAAAAAGCCCGGGTCCTTAAGGGGTTAAATTGTCTGAGTCCTTAAGGCCAAAATGGGCTGAGTCCTTAAGGGGTTTAAAAAAAAAGGGGGAATTCTAGCGCAAAAAAGACCTGCGCCAAAAAAATATGTTTATCTAATCAGTGGTGTGCGCACTGATTAGCGCTTGTGGCGGCAGGGGGGCGCAGAAGTCAGTGGGGGGTCCGGCCACTCAGCCCAGAACAGTGGCTGGTGGCTTTTTCACAGACCCCCACACAAAAAACCTGAAAAATAAATTTAAAAAAACGCTTAACCCCGAAAAAATGCACCCGCCTGAACCCAAAAAAAATACGCTGGACAGCGGTGGGACAGGCTGCACACACAGGTACGGTCCGTCCACACAGTACACGCCTGCTACTGGTGGCACGGACCGCCTATGGGTGCAAAAAAACGCTAGAAAACCCGAAAAAAAAGCGCCGGCACCACAAAAAAAAACGCTGATCAGTACTATGGGACTGATCAGCGGCGGGTGGGCTTTAACAAACGGTGGCGGACCGCTCTTTTATAAGAGGGTCCGCACACATGCTTAGGGGAAAAAAAAAAAGATCTACGTCCAAAAAAAAAACGCTGGCGGCAGACCGCAGCGACCCAGGGGATAAGATGTCTAGGGTGGGAGTACCCCTTTAAGGCATTGCCCCAGCAATTTATAAAGGTCACACTTTATTTTGACCATCATTTATCGTAACGTAATACCTGAAGTGACAGGTGGAAATAATCCATAGGCCTTTCTTAGTGAACACTATAGAGAATCCGCACGTCATGTGACATCTTCTAGGAATTCTGTGCAGATTTTTCCTTGGAGCACACGGCCATTGATTTCAGCAACAGAACTTCCGACAAGAAATTGGCTCCTGGACAATCGTGGTTAATCTTCTGGTGGAATTCGCTAGAGAAGTGCCATTTGTTAATGGGATGGTGCTTATGTCCACAGCAAAGTGCCGTGACAAAAGCACCGATTCTGGATCATTTTGAATGGGCCAATATACCTTTACAGTGTGTTAAAGGGGTATTCTGGCCAGAGACATCTTATCCCCTATCTAATGATGTCTGATTATGGGGGCCCTCCCGCTGGGACCCCCCATGATCTCTGTGCAGCACCCACATGCTATGCTCCAGTCTTGGAAACCTCTGTGTTTCTGGGACTGACGCCCCTTCCATTCAGGTCTATGGGAGGGGGCGTAAAATTTTGGGAGCTGGAGGGTGTATGCTGTGTGAGACAGGGTCAGAATGGTTGTCGGAGATCACTGTTTTTCCACGGTACTAGTCACCTGGCACCTCAGGAAGCGGCTATGTCATCCAAGGAAAGCTGGTGAGATATCGGGGGTCCAGGAAACAGTTTAAATCTCTGGCATCCATAGCTTTCTAGGGAATTTTGTAAGTCCTGTTATCGGGCCTGGATTCTTATGGGATAAAAGGCACGTTTGGGTAGTGGCGCAATTTCCTGAGCCAGTCCATATTTCCAGGTTGGCCCCAAGTCAGCACAGGTGATTAACACTGGGCTTAAAAAAGGTGAAAACAAGTCTGCACAGAGAGGCTGCCAGGAACATTTACCTTGTGTAGGTAACACTTTTTGGTGACTGTTGTGTTGGGCGGCTGGTAGTAAGCCACCTGTATAGTTATGAAAAATTTTGTGTAGTTAGTGCCAGACAAGCAGGATTTAGTTTTTATTTGTTTGAAATTAAAGGCTATATATATTTTGTTACCAAAAAATAGAGAATCACTGTTTAAAGGGATACTCCACCCCTAGACATCTTATCCCCTATCCAAAGATAGGGGATAAGATGTCTAATTGCGGGGGTCTCGCCGCTGCCTGCAGCTCCCTAGTCATCTGCAGCATGGAGCCGAAGTTTGCTCTGTGCATGATGACTCACGATACAGGGGCCGGCGGTTCGTGACGTTACGGCCCTGCTCCCTCCCATAGACTTGCATTAAGGGGGTGAGAAAGTGATGTCACGAGGGGGCGGGGCCGTGACTTCACAAAACTGCCGGCACCTGTATCGGGAGTCATCATGCACAGAGCAAACTTCGGCTCTGTGCTGCAGATGACTGTGGGGGGTGCAGGAGAGATCGCTGGGGTCTTATCCTTGGATAGGGGATAAGATGTCTAGGGGCAGAGTACCCCTTTAAATGTTACTTCCGTGTCCCTGTCTGGTTCTACAGAGCTATTCTCTCACAGCTGGTACATCCTCACATGAAGTTGGATCCCGATTAGCGCAGAACTCTGGGCCCTATTACACAGCTCAACCCTGTGCTTGTAGATTGGCGCTCATTTACATAGCATCTACATGGCTTAAAGGGGTATTCTGGCAGTCATGCCCCCTCCCATAGACATGATTGGAGCGGGCGTGGCGTGACATCACGTCTCCATTCCCGGAAACTGGAGGTTTCAGATACTAGACCAGCAGCCCGGCACAGATTGCTGGGTGCTGCACGGAGATTGTAGGGGGTCCCAGTGGCGGCCATCCTTTGGATAGGGGATAAGAGATCTATGGCCGGAAAACCCCTTAAAGTGTCAGGCGGGGAGGGCTGTAAATGTGCAAGCAATAGTTTGTGTGGCACTTTGCGGCAATCAGACATACATCCCCTTGTTGCACGAGCAAAAGTGCGAACAATAAACAATACACTTTTCGACAGGTCAAAATGGCCGTCAAATGAGCTGATAATTGCCCCAGGTAATAGGGCCCCTAATAATTGGTGGAAGCAGCTTGTGTATCTGCAGTGTGAGGCCCAATCTGCAACCTCAGTGTCACATCACGTGTCCATCTGTCGCAAACCGCTCTACTCTGCGCCAGTTTGAATGAATATATTGTACCCATGGAGGGAGATTTATCAAAACCTGTGCAGAGGAAGAGTGGTGCAGTTGCCCATAGCAACCAATCAGATCGCTTCTTTCATTTTCCACAGGCCTCTTTAGAGGCCTGTGGAAAATGAAAGAAGCGATCTGATTGGTTGCTATGGGCAACTGCACCACTCTTCCTCTGCACAGGTTTTGATAAATCTCCCCCATGGTCCTTATTTATCAAGGCTGCTTAAAGGGCGTTGTCTGACAATGACCCCCTGTCCTTAAAGGGGTACTCTGGAAGCAAACAATTTTTTTTTTTTTTTTAATCAACTGGTGCCAGAAAGTTAAATATATTTGTAAATTACTTTTATTTAAAAATCTTAATCCTCCCAGTACTTATCAGCTGCTGTATGCTCCACAGGAAGTTCTTTTCTTTTTTGAATTTTTTTTTTTTCTGTCTGCTCTCTACTGACACCTCTGTCCATGTCAGGAACTGTCCAGAGTAGGAGCAAATCCCCATAGCAAACCTCTCCTGCTCTGGACAGTTCCTGACATGGACAGAGGTGTCAGCAGAGAGCACTGTGGCCAGACAGAAAAGCAATTCAAAAAGAAAAGAACTTACTCTGTAGTATACAGCAGCTGATAAGTACTGGGAGGATTAAGATTTTTAAATAGAAGTAATTAGCAAATTTTTCAACTTTCTGGTACCAATTGATTTTGTAAAAAATTTTTGCCATCCGGGTACCCCTTATACACCCTATTAGGGCATCTAGACATCACACCAAATCCATAGGGCTTCATCGACATTCACCCCCCCACCCCCCCTTTCCTCTATATTCGCCATTCAACCATTGTACAGATATATTCAGGAAAAAATCTTTATTAAACGTTTATTTAAGGCTTTACACAATTCCCGGTTGTGTGGATTTTGTTTTATTTTGTTTTTACAAACCCACAACCGGCAAAATTAAAAGAACCAGTTATCAGAATTACATTCATAATAAAACACAATTAATAAAGTTCACATTCCGGAAGGGAAATAAAACATCACTTTTAGGGATAGAGAGTCAAATGTACAGGGCCCGACGTACAGGAGCAGCCTGAGGGGAGAAGTGTTGTTGTCTGGTTGCCCCTAGCAACCAATCAGAAGCCATGTTTTTTTTTTTTATTGTCCAGGATTTCAAATGAAAATTATTGGTTGCTATGAGCAACAAGGCCATTTTTCTTTATTAACACATCTACAATTAAATCTAAGCTACCTACCTTACTAAGCTACCTACTAGAGATGAGCGAACTTACAGTAAATTCGATTCGTCACGAACTTCTCGGCTCGGCAGTTGATGACTTTTCCTGCATAAATTAGTTCAGCTTTCCGGTGCTCCGGTGGGCTGGAAAAGGTGAATACAGTCCTAGGAAAGAGTCTTATCCACCTTTTCCAGCCAACCGCAGCACCTGAAAGCTGAACTCATTTATGCAGGATAAGTCATCAACTGCCGAGCCGAGAAGTTCGTGACGAATCGAATTTACTGTAAGTTCGCTCATCTCTACTACCTACCTTCATATTCCATATCTGTCTTATACAGAGAATATTGTTAGATATATTGGCAAAGAAAATAAACGTTATTCTTTTCCAATATCGATTCAGTTTCGGATGATCGCAGTTTACAAGATCTCTGCTTGCTGTCAATTTAATAGGCACATTCCATGGACATTCACTTCAATGGGATTTTGGCGGCAAATTTTCACGGAAATCCACAGTCTGAATGGGACTGCGGAATACCATTGAAATCAATGGGAAGTAAATTTTCAGCAGAATTTCCGGTGGAATTCGGCC